>NC_143016.1:194686313-195031313 GCF_055824585.1 Amblyomma mixtum
GCTCCGACACGTGCTATACTCCGTTTCATACATAGCTGTCAACGCTGCCAAAGGTACGAAAGTAGTCCGCTGCAAAAAACAAGCAAAATGTATCCGTCCGCCTCGCGTCGTGGCTGAGTGGTACGAAGCGCGCGCCTGTGTGTTCATTTTACAAAGGGCCTAGGTTCGACTCCCGGCTCGGGTGGGTTTTTTATTATTATTTTTTATTTTTCTTAAAAGATTCATTAGGTAGAAACTCGAAACTGTCAAACTCTTCTACCTACTTTGAAAAACGCCATGCCCTTTCTTACCGGCTGCAGCGGAGGACATCCTCTACGACAGCTGAGCTTCACGGCATTAAGGAAGCTGTTTCTTACATCCTGCGCCGAACCGCCGACCGTTGGGTTATCTTCACCGATTCGAAAGCATCTCTTCAGATCCTGGCCAACCTGCTGAAGAAAACGAATCACCAGCCAGTTTCCCTGGACATCGGATATCTACATCATTTAGCTATTGCCGCAGGCCACTGCATAACATTTCAGTGGGTACCTGCTCACTGTGGCATTCAGGCTAATGAAAAAGCAGATGAAGCGGCCCGTAAGGGCCACCAACATCGGAGATACATTAGAACTTTTTTTACGAAATCTGATGCGTCCCAGGTGGCCAAAAGTTTTGCTTCCGAAGAAATGTATCGGCTTTGGAGTTTGCCGACATATCAGTACCAATTTCTTCACTCAATCGACCCACATCTTAGATCAAGACTCTCACCCAGAATTCCTTGACATCTGGAAACACTTTATCATCGACTTCGTCTTAATGCTGCATATACAAACGGCTTACGATACCGTTTTAGACAAATGGACAGTCCGCACTGTGACAACTGTGCCGCGATAGAAACTGTGGAGCATATCTTGCTTGAGTGCCCTGCATATGCCAACGAGCGTGCGTACTATGAACATTGCATGCAGAAGCTCTGCTCAGTGCCCTTACAATGGACAAAGTTTTAGGTCCCTTAGCCTGCCTTAGGCAACAGAGACTTGCAATGACTTTTCTATTCACATATTTAAAAGACATTGGACATCTTGATAAGCTTTAAACTCACTTGCACGTCACCTTCATGCATTCTTCATACAGTGAACTTCGTCAGCCCATTTGACGGACTATGCACTCCATCACTCCATAGGTTACATCAATTCTCGCCATTGCATCCTTAGTACCCATTTCATGGCCGCATTTTATCTTCGTTTTTTTTTACCTCTTCCACTCTACTCTCCTTCTGTATTTATCTTCCAAATTCCCCTCCCTACGCAGAGTAGCATGCCAGCGATTTTTAAGCGCCGGCTAAATTCTCTGCTCTTCATTAAAGAGTCTCTCTCTCTCTCTCTCTCTCTCTCAAAGCGCTATTTACTTGTCTCGAAGGGAAAAGGCAGTGTAGTGTATTGGGGACGGACGTTATTGCGAAGTGTTTTTCTCGGGTACTGAACGACTTTTCAGCATGCGGCACACAATGAATCATTGTGCGGTGATAAAATTCAGTGTGGTGTCGGTTATTCGGAGCAGCCTCGGCTAGCGGCAACCTTGCATTGATCGGTGTACTCGGCGGCTTTAAAGTGAAGAGCGTCTGACTCGGGTCTCCTCTTTGAGCTGTTGTCACAAGGAAAATTCTTTGAAGTCCTTCCGTTCGTATTAATGTTTTGTATTAGATGTCGGATTCGGAGTGTTAAGTGAGTGAGCTAGTGCGGCGAGATGGGGATTGTTGAAAGCTCTGCATTTTTAGGCCCTGAGCAGAGATTTCGCTGCACAGGCCATCGAACGGAACAAGTGGTGTCGTATATTAGCACACTTGCCGCTGCAGGTGACATTGTTATTGTGAGAAGCCGACGACGAGGTTCCGTGGTTCATTAAGAGGGCGCACGAAGATGTTGACGAAGCTCGCTGTTCGTTCTCCTCACGGTAGCTCGTCGTCGTCCTCTCGCGGTATCAATATAAACGAGTAAAAATCCGGGCTTCTTACACAGCACTGAGGTGTAAGCGCAGGCAGCGAGAGTGAACGTTGCGGCCGGCATTTAATCGTTGACATCTGCTTTCATGTTTTAAGCATGAAATGCTTTTAGGTCCCGTTGTCGGCAGTGTGGTGACATCACGCCGAGACCGAGAGCCACCATCCGGGCACTGAAATCCACTCATCCGGGCACTGAATTCCACTCATCCGGGCTCTGAAACGAGAGCATCCGGGCACCGTACGAGACTTAACGAGATTTAACGAGACTCTCTAAGCCCTCCTACGGGACCGGCATACAAGCGCCAGTTGCTCTCCAAACGAGTCACAAAAAATACTGCTGCCAGTGTCTTCTCAATGTTTATCAAGATATCAGTCGAGCTGTGCATTTTATAATGCACGGAACTATAATTTCTTATTTCTAATGACGCGTGCAAAAAGCACATACATGCCACAATACACTTCGTTGTCATACGTGATCTGTTAGGGGCTTTGAGAGAAGGCCGCTTAGAGAAAGAGAACCCGCGTCTTTCGGGACAGGAGCCGAGCACCATAACCACTGAGCCACCGCGGCGGCCATTTGAGGAAAGGAAGTGCACATACCTTGCTCCCTGGGTCAGTGGACGCCTGAATCGCGCTTATAGGTACGTGGAGTGATGAGAAAGAGATGTGGGCTGCAGGCATTGACAACTTTGTGCCAAAAACGCGGCGCTGAAGACATAGGCCCTCGGCGTTGATTGTGTTCATTGGCGTTGGCGTTGACAACGTTTTACGCTCTGCAATAATTTTAAGGAAAGGAAGTGCGCATAACTGGCTCCCCGGGGTCAGTGGACAAGTATACATTCTTGTCAGGCCTGCGTTTCGTCGTCTCCACGTACGCTTCTGCATCGCCCTGCATTTCATGCTTACTCTACTCTCGGTTACGGGAGAGGCAGAGATTTTTTTAATCTTTGTAAATATTGTTAATGTTACAAATCATCTTTGTAACTAAGGTTGTCCATCTGTGCTCGATCGTAATCTACTATCGTGGGTAGGTAGGTAGGAAAGACTTTTATTGCTCTAGAAAGGTGCTAGTAGCAGACGAGAAAGAAGAGGTCCATCTTCCTTCTTCTCACAGGGTCGGTGCCCCTATTCCAGGTCTCCGCTGAGCTTCGCTGCTCGTTGGGCGTGCTGGATCAGACCTTGTTGGCAACCCAGATCGCAGCTAGAGAGCCGGCTCTCCCACTGTTCAGCACTCTGGTCTTTGCGAAAGCTATCGTTTTTACTGCATTCCCACGTGATGTGGTACAACGATGGTTTGCTGCCACACCACGGGCAAGTGTCCCGATATTGCGTCGGGTAAATCTTGCTAAGGATATGCAGGTTTGGGAATGTTCCTGTCTGCAATCTTCGCCAATACACTGCCTCTAGTTGATTTAGATCAGGATGAGGCGGCGCATAGCGGATCCGTACCCCCTTATAGTAGTTGAGAATGTCTGAGTACGTAGGGCTGACTCGGTCGGGTAGATCGTCCGATTGGGAGGAAGCTCGGCTCGTATACCCTCGAGCTACCTCGTCGGCGCGTTCGTTCCCCGCTATGTGGGTGTGTCCTGGCAACCAGTAAATGCTATGCGTGACTTTTGGTGGGGTCGCGCTCTGGAGGAGCCGGAGCGCGGCGCGACCTATGCGGCCGTTCATGTAGTTACGGAACGTTTCTCTCGAATCTGTAAGGATTCGTTGTTTTTCACTGCTGCCAGAACTCATAAAGGTTTTGAAAACTGGTGCTGTAGATTATAGAATGGTATATTTATCATTTGCTACGCATATCATGCGAATGGCCTACAGGGGTTGTACGATCGGTGATTTTTACAGTAAAGAGAAGAGGGCACCAAAAATTATCTTGCTCAAAACTGCTTACATGCTTCAAAAAGCGAGTTTTTTTAATATTGGTGAGTGCTCCCATAAAAAAAAAGCTGCACTTCAGGTGAACCACTCAAGCATAAGGGCACAAATAACAAGTGTTAAATTCTTTATTAAAAGGCACTTTCTTAGACTCTTGAGCGCCATTTGTCCTGGCAGTTTTGAAAGTATATAGATCAACATTTTAGAGCTGGAACATGGGTTAAATATATAACTGCAGCAGGGGACAAACATGAAAACTGCAAAACAAAATTTGGCATACACCAGACGTACCAAGTCAGAGACTAACAGAGCAGTGTCGTCCACAACTTGGAACAAATAGTATATAAAGGAGTGCAATTACACAGCGAGTTATAAAATTTTAAGGCTAACCAGATGGGTAGCACTTATCTGAAGCATTGTCTTTGATGCCTGTACCTGAGGATGAAGTCATGTGTCCTGGCAAGGCCACAGGGCACTTAGGAGTCTTACAATATTTAACACACAATAAATACATCAGAATGGTATGTACAGAAATTGCGAGCTGAGACAGCAATGAAACAAGGCACAAAGCACGATATGCACAAGGTTAAAAAAATTATCATAATTATCAAGACCTTGCACACTCGACTAGGAATGATGGTGATTGCTGATGTAACATACAATGTATATGGCACTTTACTATCACAATGAGCCACTGCGGTGGCTCTGCAGTTATAGTGCTCGGCTACTGACTAGAAAAACTGAGGTTCAATTCCTGCCGTGGCAGTCACATTTCGATAGAACAGTGTTAGAGGGCCGCGTGTAACTGTGCAAGAACTCCAAGTTGTTGAAATTCCAATAGTGTCTCCATAGCCTCAGTTGCTTAAGGACGTTAAACCCAATAATCCGACCAAACTATCGAATGGCAGAAATCTCATCAAGCACAAATTGCAATACATTTAAGTTGAAGCAAGTGAGTGACAAAAATATCAAACGTGGCAACACTGTTGAGAGAAAAAGAAAACATTGCAATATTCATACATTAGCATCACATATTGCAGTGTATTGAGATATGTGCAACAAACAAGAATGTGGTGACAAAATCCTGCACAGAGCACTAATAATGATGGTAACCAATGTGCATTTGAATAATAACAATAACACTTATTTTCATCAAGAGCAGGGGGAAAATACTGGAGCTGAGCAGAAAAAGCCGCCACAAAGACAGCTTGACGAGGCTGCAAGCAACCACACTGCAGTTCAGCGTCATTGAACTTCATATAGACTATACTGAAAAAGTGGTAGTATGCAGGCGCACATTGTTAATAGCCCAAAATATAGAGACGACATTGCAAAGTTGCACTATTTGCAGTCCATGGGAAAAAACTGGTAGGGGTTAACGTAGTTAAATCAAGCAGGACGTGCAAAAGAGAACCTCTCCTTTCCTTAACCTCCTCCTTTATCTCTTTTTGCCACACAGTTTTCTTTCTCAGGGTTCATACGTCTGGAGCAGTGCTTTCACAGTAATACCCAGTCCAAACAATCACAAAATAATTGTGACAACTTGCACATCCAAATGAAAACAGCCATAACACATTATGTAACTCATGTGACATGAGTAATAATATTACACAAGAAATGACCTAGAAATAAAAAATGTTGCACAGTGAGAATGTCATAAAGTTCAGAGAAAGAAAGGATAAAACAATTATCTGACATAAACTATCTCCTGAGTTGCTTGACAGAGGCACTTTTACTTAAAGGGCAACTGACTACCCTCTGGTCGAAAGCGTAGTTGCAGCCATCGCAATCAACAACTTCGCCATGCGCCTCTCCTTCCGTTTCCTCCTCGAGATTTTCCTCTCTCACGCCTCGTAGAGTAGGCTCCGCAAGGGAAAGTCACCCTTCCTCCTCCGATGTAAGCCGGAGGCGTGGTGTCCGGTGGAGATGCGTCACATGTCTACGTCATGGCACCGTCTTGAATAGAATTTTTTTCTTGGTTTTTGCTACCCGGTCCTCTCCCCAGTTGCTGTTTTTTTTTCTGTTTGAAGCTTGTTTTTTTTTTAACCTTCTCCACTCCTTTCCCTGCACTTCCTGGTTGGGTGTGCAACAAAACTGCTCGACCCCTATTACGGGCCTGTATTCGTACCTCGCTTTTCTATCGTCATTGAGCAATGCTTGGAGCGCGTGCATTTTGCTGCCTTGCTCCGCTGTGCTCACATGTTTTTCCGCACTCCGTGCCTTCCGTGTTGTCTGAGGCGGCTTGTCCTTGGCGACGTTTTTTTTTTTTTTCGCGGCCGGCCTTTGAGAAGTAAAACTCGTGCGTGGTTTCTCCCGCCGCTTTTTATGTTTTTGTTTCTTTAGCTATATTTTGCTGCGTCTAGCAACCTGTGCAGTCTTGCCCTTTGTCGGGCTCTCTGGTTCCGCTCCTCGATCTACGAAATAAATGTCCAATGGAAGACCAGCGCCGGCCATGTCTGTCACTGTGTCCTGTCTTTCCCGCGCTGTGGCACGAAGTTGTCAACGGACTCTTGTTTGTCATTGGGATTCGAAAGTTCGCGATTCGAAAGTTCGCGAGTGTGGGCTCGGCAGCAGCACATCGAGCACAATGCTCAGGAACCCATTTTGCTTCATTGCGCAGGTTTTGGCCGTCTTGCTGCCCGTCAACCATCATGCCTCGGTTATGATTTCTTCGAAGTGCCTTCATATCAAGCAAGTGACGTTTGCTTCGAGACTCCAGCACGTGCCACCCTTTGCTTGATTAACCACCCCAGCGTGCCTATCACCACCGTTTCTGCGACTGCGCCATCACTGGGAACGTTACATCACGAGGGTATCGACGCCTATATAAGAAGCTCCTCATCGCCGCCGGCATCCAGTGGGCTCGGCAGCAGCACATCGAGCACAATGCTCAGGAACCCATTTTGCTTCATTGCGCAGGTTTTGGCCGTCTTGCTGCCCGTACAACCATCATGCCTCGGTTATGATTTCTTCGAAGTGCCTTCATATCAAGCAAGTGACGTTTGCTTCGAGACTCCAGCACGTGCCACCCTTTGCTTGATTAACCACCCCAGCGTGCCTATCACCACCGTTTCTGCGACTGCGCCATCACTGGGAACGTCACATCACGAGGGTATCGACGCCTATATAAGAAGCTCCTCATCGCCGCCGGCATCCAGTGGGCTCGGCAGCAGCACATCGAGCACAATGCTCAGGAACCCATTTTGCTTCATTGCGCAGGTTGGTAACTATTTATCTGCCAGTTGCTATCGTAGCGATAACCGCTTTCTGTTGCTGCTGCCCTGCCCACTGTGTATAAAAAATGCTTTGTCGTACGTTTATTCTTTCCAAGACGATCTGTTAAAATGTGGTGACATAGAATCAAATCCAGGCCCAGATATGACAGAAAAGGAAATGCTGCAGCAGCTACTCTTGGGCCAAAGCACCCTGGCGTCGTCTGTGAACGACATTCTGGCAAAACAGGGTTCTTTTGAAGAAAAGATAGATGGCTTGACAGATAGGATTAAAAATCTTGAAAATGAGGTAGCAACGATCAATACTTTAAGAACGGAATTGCAGGACCTGAAGTCGACTGTAACTAAAATGGAAGGCACCATTACATACCTGTTAAATAAAACAGACGACCTGGAAAACAGGAGCCGTAGGAACAACCTACTTATTTTCGGAATAAAAGAGAATGAAGAATCAGAAGCAGAGCTTAGGGAGAAAATAACAAGGGAAATTTTTGACGAGAAGTTAGGAGTGGCAATAAACAGTATAGAAAGGTGCCACAGAATAGGTATGAAATCAACAAAGAATCGCCCTGTCATCATAAAATTGAGTGACTACCGAGAAAAGGCTTCAATAATGAAGGCATGCCCGAAGTTGAAAGGCACAGATTTTTCGGTTAGTGAAGACTTCTCAAAAAGAATTCGTGACGTCAGAAAAAAGTTATGGGAAAGCGCATCTCGGGAAAAGAGCAATGGTGCCAAGGTTAAGCTGGTGTTTGACAAGCTTAGCATCGACGGTAACATGTTCGGATGGGATAATGCAAGAAACACTCGGTATAAAATCCCGAGGAACCAAAAGTGACACCAACAAGGGAACAGTCTGGTTTTCAAAATTCTTAACATAAACTGTCGCAGCGTCGTAAACAAAGCTGCAGAACTCGAAGGCATGCTGTTCTCACATGACGCGGACGTTGCCATGCTTACCGAGACCTGGCTAAGCAATGAAATATTTGACAGTGAATTTGTACCTAAAGATTATAAGGTTTTTCGTAGTGACCGTGACAGAAGAGGTGGAGGAGTGGCAATTTTAATGAAATCATCATTGCAACTTTTCAGGATGCCTGATGCTCAAGGCATTGAAGCCATATTTTGCAAAACATACATCAACAGGGTTCGCTTTGTTCTTTGTGTTTTTTACAGGCCTCCCAACTCTTCTGTTGCGGCCTTGGAAAACTTAAGAGCATATTTACAATGCCATGTAAAAAGAGATGATAGACTAATACTGGCTGGTGATTTCAACTTGCCTAATATTGACTGGCACACCTTTTCATCATTCTCTGCCCATAATGCTGATACTGTAATGCTCGACATTGTGTTCACATTTGACCTGCTGCAAGTAGTAAATAATTTTACGAGAATGCAAGGAGCCGCGGGATCAATTCTAGATCTATTTTTTGTCAGTGGTGCCATCCGCAATTTGGTAGCCTGTGAAGTCACAAACGGAATATCCGATCACAAAGCTGTGCTGCTGAGCTTGTCAAATGTGTACCCAGATCGTCAAACTAGCGTGCAATTTTTTCCCAATTTTTCGCGTGCGGAAGACGAATCTATTCTGGACATGCTTGATTCATGTTATGAGAATTTTAGGAATAGCACTGATAGTGTGAATGACCTATGGCTTACTTTTAAAATGATCGTCTCCCATTGTATTGCCCGTTTCGTTCCCAAAATTGCAAAAAAGTCTGTGTACCGCAATCCTTGGATTTCTCGGGAGACGTTACGCTTGCAGCGAAGGCTTAAAAGGTTAAAAAAGAAATCAAGCAGGAATTCATCATTAAAACCAATTGTGGAAGCAATTTCAGAGGAACTTAAGCAGAAAATAATTTGCGACAAAGAAAAGTATTACGGAACGCTCCTGCCCTCGTTCATTAAAACGTCTCCCGAGAGATTCTGGCGCCAAATCACGCCCAAATCTTCTTCCACGAACGAATTCATAGTAGACGGCAAATGTGTGCGTGATGAGGCTGTTGTTTGTTCTGCGTTCAACAAATTTTTTCAGTCAGTATTCACAGAGGATAATGGATGCCTGCCCAACTTTTCTGCAGCACTCCCTGCCATATCTGATGTTGTAATTTCAGAGACTGGTGTTTGTAACTTGCTTTTGAACCTTGATGTCAAAAAATCAGCAGGTCCCGATAACATACCAAACACTTTTTTGAAGCGCTATGCGGAGTGGTGCGCAAAGTACTTGACAGTAATATTCAACAGATCTTTACATGACGGATCTTTACCGGATGACTGGAGGACTGCCGCGATTAAACCTCTGCACAAAACCGGAAAAAAAGCACACATCGAGAATTACCGACCCATATCTCTAACTTCCACATCATGTAAAATTTTAGAACATATAATTCATAAACATATATTAGGTTTCTTGGAACAGCACAAAGTACTTACCGATTTTCAGCATGGTTTCAGGCGTGGGTTTTCCACAAGTACACAGTTAGTTGAAACTGTGCATGACTTTGCTCAGTCGATTAACCAGGGAAAACAAACAGACGCAATATTCATGGATTTCCGTAAAGCATTTGATAAGGTGTCACATAACAAACTAATTCATAAATTAAGTTATTACATTAAAAATGACAGGATACTTGCATGGATTAAAGCTTATCTCTCGAACAGATGTCAGTTCGTCACTCTGAACAATATTTCTTCTAGCAGTGTCCGGGTTATGTCTGGCGTCCCCCAGGGATCTGTTTTGGGACCACTCTTATTTCTTTTGTTTATTAATGACATTGTGGCAGATCTTTCAGTTCGCGTGAGGCTGTACGCGGATGACTGTATCCTTTATCAAGTGGTGTCTTCAGTTGACGACCAGGTGCGTCTAAATAATGACCTAGCGAAAGTGGTTGCGTGGTGCAACAAATGGCAGATGTGCATTAATTTTGAAAAAACCGTGTTCATGAAAATTACAAACAAGAAAATGCCTCTTCATTATGTGTACGGTACTAATAGCATATCATTATTAGAAGTGACAGAGTATAAGTATTTGGGCCTATGGATTACTAACAACCTTTCGTGGTCAAAACACATAGACGCTGTAGTAGCAAACTCAATGCGGAAGCTATTTTTCTTGAGGCGCTCCCTAAAGTCATCCCCATCTAGTGTTCGTCTATTGGCCTACAATTCTCTCATCCGTCCATTACTAGAATATGCCGTAATCATTTGGGACCCTTTCACGTTAACAAACATTCAGAAATTAGAGCGAATACAGCATAAAGTGGTTAGATTTGTTTTTAACTCATATGGCCGTGCATCTATAAGTGAGCTCGTGAGGCGAAGTGGGTTACCCCCCGTCGTTGAGCGGAATCGTGTTTATCGATGAAAGTTATTCTTCCAGCTTATAAAAGGACATTATAAAGTTGATACCTCTAATTAATTTTCTTACTCCTCAGGTTATAACACGAGACAAAGGCATGCACTAACAATCACCCCTTTGAACGCGCGAAATAACTGCTTTAAATATTCTTTTTTTCCGAGGACAATTACTGATTGGAATAAACTTAATAGCGAGACTGTTAATCAAAATTCTTTACTTCTGTTTGAAAAGTGCCTGTAAATGTTGTGAATTTGTGTGTGTTTATATGCTTGTATTTTGTTTTGTCCCACCCTGCTATGATCTGTACAAGATCGCAGTATCTATAAATAAATAAAAAAAAAATCGTCCTCGTACTGAAATGGCCCCTGCCGTGCGTGGAAGGCTGGAAGGTTTGGACCAACAAATGGACCCGTACGCCTGACTTCAGCCGCGGCTCAAGGAGCTGCTCAGTTTTACTATTTACTACTATTCACTACTATTTATTGCTATTTACTACGATTTATTACTCTCTGTGTTACTATTTTTAACTTTTTATGTACCCCGCCGCGGTGGCTCAGTGGTTACGGCGCTCGGCTGCTGACCCGAAAGACGCGGGCTCGATCCCGGCTGCGGCGGCCGAATTTGGATGAAGGCGAAAAGAGGCCCGTGTGCTGTGCGATGTCAATGCACGCTAAAGAACCCCAGGTGGTTGAAATTTCCGGAGCCCTTCACTACGGCGTCCCTCATAGCTTGAGTTGCTTCGGGACGTTAAACCCCAATAAACCAAACTTTTTAT
The DNA here is from genome assembly GCF_055824585.1 of Amblyomma mixtum. Lineage (NCBI taxonomy): Eukaryota > Metazoa > Arthropoda > Arachnida > Ixodida > Ixodidae > Amblyomma > Amblyomma mixtum. Next base: position 194,697,539 of record NC_143016.1, read on the forward strand.
GACTAGGGTTCAAGCCTGTCGCCGGGCGCTAGCGCCCGGCGACAGGCTTGAAACAACAGAGGAAGTTCCTTAAAACAACAGGAGGTTCCTTAAAACAACAGAGGAAGCTTCCTCTGTTGTTTTGTTTTTTCCTTCATGTGCGTTTGTAGGCATGTGCAAAAGCAAAGCAGAAGGCGCTGCGGAAAACGTTGCGCAAACGGCGCGACCCCGCGGCTACGCCCAACCTTCTCCCGTCAGTCAGAATGATGCACCAATGGAATGCCTTTAGCGAAAGAGACCTGCATGACGTCAAAAGAGCCAGAGTAGAGGGCGTGGATTTTTTTTTTGTGGAAGGAAAGAACTAGCGGGCTTTGGTTTGAATTTTTACAGCTTTTCGGGGCGCGCATAGCTTTCATATTTTGCAGAGGTTATCTTCGATGCCTCATCTATGCAGTGGGCTTGTTTTTCAAAAATGTCCGGACCCTGGGCAGGTGCTCTTTAACGCACCGTAGTGGCACCTTAATGCTCTAGATCCTCAATGTCACTCAGTTCAGAGCTGGAATCTTCTGATGAGCTGCTCGAGCTACCAATAGTGAAAACTACTGGCTGGATTTTTTCGTCGAAAATTATATCCCTTTCCGAGGCTTCGTCTTCAATGCGCTCAGCATGGGCACATATCTTTTTCCAGTCTTCCTTTGATACATGTTCCAAAGCCTGAGGGAGCAGCTTCTCAACTTCAGCCAAGGTGAAAGCTCTGTTTTTTTTTTTTGCTACAAAGCCTTTCACCATGCTCCACACCTGCTCAATTGGATTGAATTCACAATGGCAAGGAGGCAGTCTCAACACTTCGTGGCCATGTTTCGCAGCAAGTGTGTCAATTGCACACACAGTGTGTCCGTTCGTTACTCGTTTGCACAAATCGAGTAGCTCAGCTCGCACCATTTCTGCTGACCATGATATGCCCTTCCTTGTGAGCCATGCCTGGATTTCAATCTTCCGAGTTGATGTCGTTGGTGGCTTTTCGAGGGCGACGCTATAGTAGGGGGCATTATCCATAACACTAATGCTGCTGTTGAGTATATTCGGCAGAAGCTTGCTTGAAAACCACTCCTCGAAGTACTTGCCGTCCATCTCTGCTGATGCACCCTTCTTCTCTCTGAAGAAGTCGGCAGCACAGCTCACAAAGCCTGTGTGGCTGCTTCCTGCATGAACGAGGATCAGGCGGCTTCCTTTCCCTGATGGCGCTGGCAGACCTGTTGTTAGGCCCCTAAGAAAAGTATCTTGCGATGACTTGACTGTGCTGTCCTTCCACACATGTTGCTTGGTATGGCCAGCGTTTACCCAAGTCTCATCGAGGTATATGATGCAGCTGCACGGAAGCCGCAGATAAAAATCTCGCTTGAGTAATTGTTATCAAAATATTCGCCCTGGAAAGATAGAAGATCACGTGTTCAAATATTAGAAGATTTTGAATGTCCAATAGAGTATTCTTAAATTCAGCATGCGAATTGAAAGTGCCTATTCAAAACAAAAATTATAATTTTAACGTTTTTTGAATAATCGGCACCAAGTTGCAAGTACCGGAAAAGGTCACAAAAAGCGAGAAATTCATTCTTCTTTGCAGTATCAAAGCACCATCTGCTATTCCATGTCACCACTGATTCGCATTTGATTTTGTTTTAGAAACGGTATTCCTGAATTCATAAAAATAGTACATGACGGAAACAGATGTAATTAAGGTGCGGCAAAAAAAGGACAAATCACTGTATTAACGACCATTAAAAACGAAACACTTACCTCCCTTGGCTCCGGAATGCTTTGATAGCTCTGAGATACCGGCGCCGCCAGGCTACGATGTCAGATCGCTCGATGAGTGCAAGACTTCGCTTTCGTTTTTCGAACTTAAAACCGATATCTTTTAGTAACCTCCACAAGGTAGCCTTACTCATGTCCGGCAAATCGGCATCTTCGTTCACTTCATACAGGATTCTGTCCAAAGTAGGTGTTTCGCGTTCAGCATACATACGATGTAACTTGAGTCGGGTGGCGTTGACTGCAAAGCTGTCATATTTCACACTGCGAGAGCTAGATATTGTCACCTTGCTAGGTCGTTTTTGCGGTAATCTTATTCCAGTAGCGAGACCTTCCTTCTTAAACCTCGCAACTGTCCGAGGGCTCACCGCGGTCATCTCGCCCACAGTTTCGAGAACTTCGCGCACAGTCTTCTCCGTGAAGTGCTTCCTTACGCTAGAGTAAACGTTGACAATAACCTGCTTGGAGAACAGGAGAATAACCTGCTTGGAGAACTTCAGCTTGGAGAACAGGCGAGCAGGAAATGTTTTTGAAGCCGCAGTGGGCGAAGAAAACAAGCGAGTAGGCGATAGCGGTGCCATTTTCGCATACTCGGAAACCGAAAGACCTTTCGAAAGACGACTTCGCCGGCAGGCCTAGCTGCGAAAACCTGATACAGGAGGAGCTGAAAAAAAAACCCAGAAAACTAAGGCACTCTGTTTTGAAGAACATTAAAGAAAAAGCAGTCTTTGTGCAAAAGAAAACACCATTATCATTATACTGCAATATTAACCAACAATAACTTTAATTTGTCGTCGTTAGGCCACTGTCGCCTCAGGTGGCCTCCATGAAGGGACGACATCGAGGACCCAATCTGTGATGCTCGTTGTACTTTTTTGTTTTCGTTACGCATAATCTTTTCCGCCGTAGGGCCGCGACTGCCTTCACGAAGTGAACGCGAAGATCAGAAGGGGTGCGGGGCGGCACGTAGAGCCATGTAGAGGTAGAATCGCTAGCTGTGTGGCATCGGGTTGCATCACGCTACAGCGCGCGGCGACTACGTTCACGAAGTCTGCGGGCGAGCTTACGCCTTCTCACACGTAATCAGTCCGAAGTCTCTGCCGACGTCTTTTAAAGCGAAAAACTTTACTACGCCATGTTCCGCGAGTTTCGCTGGCTCCGTTGCTCCTGGGTCAGTGGACGCCTGAAAATCGCTTCGAGTTACGTGGCGTTGGTGAGAGAGATGACAATGTTGTGCCAGAAACGCGGCACTGAAGCTATACACCGTCGACGTTCATGGTTGGTTTATGTGGTTTAACGTCCCAAAGCGCTACTGATTTTAATCCGACTATTGCTTTTCGGGAGATCTCTCTCCTGTATCAAAACGCTCACGGCCGATACCCACCCCCCTGTAAAGGCCTAAAGAAGGCAGAGGAGCGTTGGCTACTTCGCCTCTACACCAACACGGTACTGTGCCCGGCAGTCCTCAAACATTTCAATTCGGCCTTTTCGGGGGAGTGTCCACACTGTGGGGAAGTGTTTGCGGACACGTATCACATGGTGTGGGCATGCCCTGCCAATCCTGCTTTCCCTCCCCACCCCCACCCCACCCGAGAGGACTGGGAGGCTGCCCTGCTCGGCTGCTCAACTCTCCAGGACCAACGAGCCCCGGTGACAAGAGCCCGGGCCGCCGCGGAGGCCACAGGGATCCCGGACTAGGGATCCCTCCTAGTGATTGTGAGGGCCGGGTCCTTCAGGCACGGTCCAAGCAATATCTCTCTTGTATATAGTATTAATAAATGTTTTACACCACCACCACCAAAGCGACTCAGGCTATGAGAGACGCCATAGTGAAGGGCTCCGGAAATTTCGACCACCTGGGGTTCCTTAACGTCCACTGACATCGCACAGTACACGGGCCTCTAGAATTTCGCCTCCATCGAAATTCGACCGCCGCGGCTGGGATCGAACCCGCGTCTTTCGGGTCAGCAGCCAAACACCATATGGCTACGAGCTACAGCGGCGGCTCATTGGTATTAGCGTTGACAACGTTCTATACGTTCTAACTGCCCCCGGGGGTCCCGGAGGCAGTGGACGCCTGACATCGCTTCGAGGTTCGTGTCGTTGGTGAGAGAGAGGTGGGCTGCATGCCCTAGCGCTGACAACGTCGTGCCAGACACGCGGTAGTGTAGCAATAGGCCGCAGCGTTGATGGGTGAGCAACCTCTCCCGATCAACCATTAACTGGCTACCTATCCAGTGTCGGGAACGCAGTCAATGTTACGGACGCCAAGCCACGTCTAAATGACCGATGCACCACAGCTTTCGCTCTCTAGCCAGGTTCAACAGTGGTTAAACCGCAGCTTATTAAGGCGGAAGTCTTTAATGCCTCATCGTTGTAAGCAACAGTTGTCGACAGAAATGGCACGCTTTTCAATTGGTCGAAATGGTCGTGGCGTCACAGTGCGCGATGTTCAAACGGGGCCAATAGTACTTTGGCTAGTAACCATGCGACCAATTAATGGGATCGTATAGTGATGCTCCAAGTAAGTGGCACTGAGTTTAGTTAATTGCTTCCCAATTAGCCTAATAAACCTTTCTAATCAGGCCAGAGTCTAGTTAGTTGCTTAATCACCCAATTAGCCTAATTAACCTTTCAAATCAGGCCAGCTAAATAAATAAAACCGAATAGAAAATCGGTCGAGTTCGGGAATCGTATCCCGTTCTCCGGAGTGTGAGACGAGCATGCTAACCACTCCGCCATGCCAGCTTTTTTTCTTTCTTGCATGAAAGAACCTCCGTAGAAAGGAGGAAAACTTCAATCAGACTGGTTCGCGTCTCAAGTTACCGGTCTGCTTAATAGGAGCCCGCCGTAGCCCTAACTCAACACTACATCCCCATCAAAACATCAAAATTCAGGGAGGCACACACATGCATCTAGGCCCGGCAGCCAGCTTGGAGGTTCTTCGCGTGCAGCATATACACTCCTCACCAAAGCACACTGTTCACGAAACACAGATTTGGACGATCTTTGGTGGCTCGGTATGTCTGTCCATCATACGGCTCTTCCAAAGACTGAATAGTCCCATCAACATAAACAGATCATAAGGCACAACAGAGTTTTTGTCAACAGGCAGAAATCTAATAGTGTATGGTGTAATTTCAATGTCCTTCTTAAGAGTTCGTTGTAGTATGTCCCAAAAGAACATGACATCACGGCAGAATATGAAGCAATGATCAATTGTCTCAGGCACGTTACATAGACGGCAATTCGCATTCCAGGGTACAAACATCCCCTTGTCATTAAGAAATGTCTCGACAGGCAGCGTCGCTGTGTGTAGTTTGAAAAAGGTGATGGTGAAAAACATTTATGGGCAATTAAATATTTTACAGAAAGGTGATTGGGGTAGGACCCTATTGGCCCTTTCCCCTCACAGTACTAGGTGGAGCCCCTATTCCTGAGCCCCATTGGCAAGCAACGCCGCCCGCGTCCGTTGAACCTGTCAGATCTTGACAGCCGAGCAGGGCCGCCTCCCAGTCCTCTCTGGTGGGGTTGGGGTTGGGGGGGATAGATGGGTTAGATTGACACGCCCAAACCATGTGGAAGGTGTCAGACACCTCCCTACAGAACTGGCACGTGCCATCAAATGATGTATTGAAATGTTTAAGCACCGCCGGGCACAGTACAGTGTTAGTGAGAATTTTGATAAGGAGGCGCTCGTCAGCGCGATCCAGACCCTTACAAGGGGCCGGGTAGCGCCGGTGCTCCTCCTTGTAGTAATCGGTGATTTGTTTGAATGCAATGGCCAGATTGTCTGATTGGGAGTATGTCGTGTCTTGCGAAGGGAAACGACACTGTAGCCGAGGTGCAACAAGAACTCGGGTTTATTGTCAGCCGGCCGTCAGACCGAGCGTCCCGCTGGTCGACGACTGCCCGTGCAAACCAACACGCATGTGCTTATATCGAGATACAGACAGGCAAGGGGGCGGTGCCCAAATACCGGCACGTGGCCGTGATTGGCCGTTTGCTTATCGTGATACAAACACTACATTCCCCCTTCCCTAGACGATGCATGCTCTCATTACACATGGTTGACATTTATAACAAACGGTTAGTTTTTATACAGAAATAACAGAAACAAGTGAACGGTTCAAACTCTAGTTCAAAAAATTGGTTGACACAATCACGGCACTGATGTGTACCGATCCGGCGGACGTCTTTCCCTTGTCGGATACCGATGTCGTGTTGAGGCTTCGTGGCCCCTGTCGCCAGGAGAAGACCCCGAGTCGTGATCGATGTCTTCGGAACCGAGGGCTTCCGTCGATACTCCGCCTCCTGCGGCAAACGCCCCTGGATCTTCCTCAGCTGTGCCCGCTGCTTGTTTCGGCGGCTGCATGGCACTCTGTTCATCAGTGCCCGTCGATGACCCAGATGGTTGCCACAGCTGCCAGGAGTCCTCGCCATGGGCGCCACAACCGTGGTCCGCAGACGTTGCCTCCGGGTCTGCCTGCCTTGTGCGTATGTGGTCTTGATGCCTCTTCCACTCCATGACCCCACGTGGTGTTGTCACCTGTAGCACATAAGACACTGGCCCCGAGCGTGACGTCACCGTTGCCTCTAACCATCTTGGACCTACTCTAGAGTTCCTCACAAACACTTTGTCCCCAACGCAAAAACTTCTCTCAAGTTCTCTTCGACTGCCAGTTTGTCGAAATTGCTTTTGCTCGACCACTGAACGAGTACTAGGCTTAAGTAAATCGAGTCGAGTTCTGAGGGGTCGCCCGATCAAAAGCGAAGCCGGAGATTGCTGGGTGGTTGCGTGAGGTGTATTCCGGTACGCTAGAAGGAAACTGGCTAGTCGTTCTTCAACGGGCCGGGCTCTGTTGTCCTTTCGCAGGGCTTCTTTAACTGTTCGTACAAATCTTTCAGCCAAACCGTTACTTGACGGGTGATATGGCGCGGACCGTACATGTTTTATTCCGTTCATCTTGAGGAATAACTGAAATTCCTCGCTGCAAAACTGCGGCCCGTTGTCTGACACGATGACCTCGGGCAATCCAAAACGGCTGAAGAGGTCACGCAGCTTACCGATGGTAGCTTCTGTCGAGGTCGACGGCATCAGGAAAACCTCCGGCCACTTTGAATGAGCGTCTACCGCCACCAAAAAGTTGCGCTGAAGAAACGGGCCAGCAAAATCCAAGTGGACTCGGGCCCATGGCCTCGTAGGCCAAGCCCACGGATGAAGGGGAGCTTGGGTAGGCAGCGCTCGTTGCTGCTGGCAGGCCGCACACGTTTTCACGGTGTTCTCCAAGTCGGCGTCAATTCCTGGCCACCAGACGTAGCTCCGGGCAACTTCCTTCATCCGCACTACTCCAGGATGCCCCTCGTGCAGCTCGTCCAGGATTGTCTTCTGTAAATAAGGGGGAACCACAATGCGCATTCCCCAAAATAAACATCCTTGGTTAACCGACAACTCCAGTCTTTCTGAAACGAATGGTTTCATCTCATCAGCCACTCGCTCGGGCCATTGACCCGTTACCGCGTGAAGAACCTGCCGTAAGGTATGGTCACGTGATGTTTCCCGCGCAATGTCCGAGCTTGTTATCGGGAAAGTCTCCCACCGAAGTGCGTAGCAGGCGGTTACTTCGTCGTCCTCTTCCTTCTCGCCACTCCCGGGCAGCGGTAGACGCGACAGACAGTCTGCCTCTACGTTGCTTTCCCCTGAACGATATACTATTGCGAGGATCTGTGAGATTGCAGGTCTTATTTTAAACAGACACAAAAGTACAAACAATAAACGAGGCGGCTTTTATCGGTAAGGAGACCAATTTCAGTATGAGAGCGAAGAAAAAAGGAAAGGAACAAGAGAGCAACGCAACAACACACGGGAAAAACACACGGGGGAACAGAACAAAGTGCTTACGCAAAATGCAGGAAAAAGAGTCAAAGAGGAAAGTTCACACTACTTGTCTTATTCGAGCAACGAGCGGAGAGGACTGGCTGGGTGTCGGGCAGTCAAGGAGTCTCTTGGCGTTCCAACGTCGATGCAACGCTACCGCAGCGTCAGCGTTCGTGGGCTCCCGGCACGGTTCCCAGGTCTGGTATCCCGGAAAAAGGTCACGTAGGCGCCAGAGGCGGCCTGTGTGGAGCAGCTGACGGATGGACGGAGAAGAGTGGCGCCTGGGCCTGGTGGTTGAGGGTCTCGACGATGGATGTCCAGGTCTGGTGGCCCGGACGTCTGCGGCTAAGGCCCAAGCCCGGAACTCGGGGAGCCAGCAGAACTCGTCCACGTCCGTCGCCCACCGCGCTCTTCTCTTCTCTGCCACGTAATCCTCTTCAACCTGCCCCGCGTTCCCCTCCGCACGCGCTCCTCGTGCTTTGTCTTCTTCTCCTCACGAACGCCGCTGGGTGGCGCTATCTCCTTACAACTATATCGTAACGGTAGGCCGACAGCGTAATTGCCCACCTCTGCAAACGAGCCGCGGCAATGCTTGGTATTCCTGTTCTGGGACCGAGTATCGTCTGTAAAGGCTTGTGATCAGTTACCAAGCTGAACTCTCTACCGTAAATATAGTAATGGAACTTCTTAATTCCGAAGACTAAGGCGAGTGCTTCTCGCTCTAACTGGCTGTAGTTCCGTTCACTCGGCGATAATGTGCGTGATGCAAACACGATCGGCCGCCTGGAACCATCTTGTTCCACTTTCGATAAGACTGCACCCAGCCCATAAGATGAGGCATCGCACACTACCTGAAGCTGAGCTTCCGGATCGTAATGAGCCAGCACCGGCGCTTTTATTAGCAGCCTTTTTATCTTTTTGAATGCTATGTCGCACTGTTCACTCCAGACCCACGGCGCATTCTTGCACAGCAGCTGATTCAGTGGGAAGATGACTGTTGATAACTCTGGCAAAAATTTTCCGTAGTATGTCACCATGCCCGTAAACGTTCTCAGCTGTTTTTTATCGGCTGGGACGGGGGCTTCTAATACGGCCTTTACCTTCTCTGGCGATGCTGCAATTCCTTGTTTACTGACCACGTGACCCAGAAACTGCAGATCTGGTTTGAAAAATTCACACTTATCTGCCTTAATCCGCACTCCTCTTTCGTCCAACCGGTTCAGTAAAGCATCCAGGTTCACTAGGTGCTCCTTTTCGTTCCGGCCCGTGACCAGAATATCATCTAGGTAGCATATCACACCTTTCAATCCTTTTAACACGTTGTCCATTATCTTTTGAAAAATCGCAGGTGCACACGCCACCCCGAAGGCTAAGCGATTTACTGCATACAGTCCTTTGTGCGTGTTGAGGGTGAGGTACTCGCGCGAAACCTTGTTCATTACCACTTGCTGATACGCTCTACTCAGGTCAATCTTCGAGAACAAGATTTCTTCGATTTTGGACAAGGGGTAGGTGTCAATGTTTAAGCAAGGGTTCAAAGAGGCCTTATAATCTCCGCAGATGCGTACGCTGCCATGTTTTTTTACCACAGGTACAATTGGTGAGGCGAAAGCGGATGTCGGTTTAAGACTTGTTCCAAGTCCCGGTGGTCTTGCGCACCCACGTGATTAACGCTACTCCAATTGAGCCTGAGCTGATGTAACCAGTCTCGTCCTATGAGAGCAGGACCCTCCTGGCAGAGAATGTGCAGAGGTAGCTGGAGAGACTGGTGCTGATGCTTCACGTTTACTGTTACCACTCCTTTCGGGCGAACGCACTCCCCTTTGAGTGCACCTGTCAATTTTGCTGTCATTTATTTTCTCCTCCCTGTGTTTGCCTTTATAGGCTCTTTGATCTAATGTAGTTCTTCTTTCTTTTATAAGCACAATGTACTACGTATTGAACGTACATGTCTAATTCTCTGTACCGAACATACTTTACTTACATTTTGTTTGATGTCGTACTCCGCCACCGTCAATGCTGCACTGTAAGAGGAAGCCAGGACCTCTCAAGCTGTCTATACAGCTTTTTCCCTGGCTGTCCTCGCAACACCCAGTTGCGGAAATAAACCTTCAAACCTTCAAACCCTGTGTACGTACGAAGCAACACCGATGCCGGGCGTAACTTCATCTGTGGGAAGCGTGAGCGAAATAAACTGTACGGCATCACTGACACTGCTGCTCCAGTGTCCAGCTCCATGTCAAGCGGAATTTCCTGAATACACATCGTAAAGCGTATCGGCTCTTGACGTGGTTTCTCGAGCGTTGTTTGCAACAGTGGCTCGATGTCTTCCTCGGTCTCGAACACGCCGAAGCTTTGCCTCCGGTAGTTTCCTTTTCGTGCGTCTTGCCCGCTCGCTTTCGAAGGGTGCGAATCAGATTCAAGCTGGGAGCGGCAGACTTTTTGAATATGCCCTACTTGGTGGCATTTAAAGCAAGTCGCTGTTCGGAACTGGCAAGCCCGGTGGCAATGACGCAAGCCACATCGCGTGCATGGTGAACCGTTCCGTGCCAGGGACTCTTCTGCAGAAAACTTCTGAAGGTCTTTCTGGGTTGCACTGCTAGGTCGGCACTCTGCGACGTTCTTGGAAGCCGCCTCCATTGATAAGGCTATCTCAACCGCCTTTTTGAAGGTCAGAGATGCATCCTCAACAAAAAGCCTCTTCTGGATGCCAGCGCTAGCAATACCACATACAAATCTGTCTCTCAGAGTTTCTTCTAAGTTAGCTCCAAAGTTGCATGTTTCTGCAGATTGCTTGAGGCCTGCCACGAACTGCGCGATGCTCTCCGTTTGTTGTTGCGTTCTTCGGTGAAACCTTGCTCTTTCCGCAATAACCGATGGCTTGGGTGACAGATGCTCTCGTAATGCTTTCTGCAGTTCTGACAAAGACTGACTAGCAGGAGCGTTCGGGGCAGTCAGACTCTTCAATAACTTGTACGTCTTCGGACCCACGATACTCAGGAAGGCATCTACTTTGTTCTCGTCTGGAATCTTATTCACTCTAAGGAATACATTAATCCTTTCATCGTAAGTTTCCCAATCCGACTGAGATTCATCGAAAGATTCCACTTGCCCAATCGTGACCATCCTGGCTGTTTCCGAGTCGCTCCGTCGTGGTCCTTCTTGTACGCTTGTCTTCACAGTCCCCGTGGGATCGGTCATCATTCTGCTTCAGAATCCCATCCTCGTCGCCAAAAAGTTGTCGTGTCTGTAGCCGAGGTGCAACAAGAACTCGGGTTTATTGTCAGCCGGCCGTCAGACCGCGCGTCCCGCTGGTCGACGACTGCCCGTGCAAACCAACAGGCATGTGCTTATATCGAGATACAGACAGGCAAGGGGGCGGTGCTCAAATACCGGCACGTGGCCGTGAGTTGGCCGTTTGCTTATCGTGACACAAACACTACAGAGTACCCTTCCAAGGACAGGGAGATAGCCCGGGGAGAGAGTGCGCGGGCGGCCTGATCGGCCTGTTCGTTTCCCTGGAGTCCCTGGTGACCGGGGGCCCAAATCAGGTTGCGTGGAGTTGGATCTTCAGATCGACAGCTATATTCCAGTAACGTTTTAGCGGCTGCCTGAATGCACATCCGCCTAACACGCTTTAGAACACTGATGTCCAAAGACCCCAGATAAGGCTGCCGATACAATGGTGTAGGGAACAAAGACTCAGTGAGAGCCTGGGTCATCTGTTTTCTCGAGAGGCTATACAGGTAATCTAAAGAGAAGCGCACAGTGAGGAAATTGAAAGTGTCAGCAACGTCCTTAAGGAATTCCCATAAAGTCCCCTCACGAGCCTCACGAACAGGTGAACAAGGCCCACTCCACCACCCTCTAAGGAAAGGAACAAGCTGTCACGCCTCATGGGCTCCCATTGAGAGTGCCAAACGAATGTTGCAAATATTCTGTGTATTGCTTGCAGCTTCCTCCTCGCACAATGCAGGACTTGAAGGACATACGCGAGCTTTGCAAACAAAAATATGTTACAGACCTGTGCTTTCGCAAACACTGAGAGTTCCCTACCCATCCAAGCCTGTATTTGCCGCCGTAGAGTTACAATTTGTGAATCCCAGTAGGCTGTACTGATGCGAACTTGGTGCAGCGGAACGCCTAGGTACTCAAGAGGGCTACAGTCCCAGCATATGCCACCGAACTGGCTTGGCCTAGTTCCCCAATAACCCAACCAAAAGCCTTTGGATCTCTCTAAATTAAGAGCCGCGCCTGATACATCGCAGAACTGTTTAGTCAAGTTTAGAGCCTCAAGTACACTCTTTTTGTCAGAACAAAAGAGGGCGACATCATCAGCGTAGGCTAAAACTTTAACTTCACATTGAGCCAGAGAGAAACCGCGGATAGCTGCGCAGTTAATTATACTGAGGCAGAGGGGTTCCAGATATAGGGCAAACAACAATGGAGACAGTGGACATCCTTGACGAACAGATGCTTCTAGTGGTATTGGTTTCGTTAGCTCCTGATTAACAATAACCCTTGTATAGGAGTTCTTATAGCACAGCCTTATGCCTTTGAGCAAGACGTCACCAATATTTGCATGCTTCAAGACCGCGAACAAGAAATCGTGCCGGTGGTATTAGAGGCCGCAGCATTCAAACACATATCCATATTGCACGTTCAGTATTAGAGACAGTATCAGATGAGGCAGGCCAAGTAGCTCTGATTCAAATTGACTTGGCGAAGGCGTTTGATAAAGCATGGCCACAAAACAGCGCGGAGTGATACACTTCTCTTTATTTTTTTCTGCGGAATACTTCCGTAGCTTTCACAGCGTTGCACATGATGTATGAAACGGAGTATAGATCTCCCACAGCCCTTCTCAAACTCCTGGAATCCTGTTGCTCTAGCAGATCAACACCTCTTACTTGTATTCATATATTTTAATCCTACACTCTGCATGGCAAAACTGCTGGATATTGTACTTTAAACAGGTTTGACCACCGACTAAGTGGCTTGCAGCATGACGAATAGGTGTAAATATAACCTAGAGAATTTACCATGCAACAACCGCTGCAGTCAGATATCATTTTGTGGAGCAGCACAATGGCCTTCATCTTTAGAGTGGTGAACTGATCAGCATTTTGTTTCAAGGACGAGTGCGAAGGGAAGACGTTTTATGTTGCATGAAAAGAAAAGAATTACATGCATACTGGACATTGCAAGTATACCCTCTAGGGATTACAAAACACTGCCGTCCTTGCTTTATCTTTGCCAGGTGACAAAATACGTAAATCTTCTGCAAATACTTTCGTTGATAGTTTTTTATATATTTATTTACATAAATACAGTCCTGCAATAGCCCCGATTCGGCTATTGCAGGAGTTAGAGGAAGGAAAGAAAGAGAGGGACAACATATTCTATTGCCAACCACATATAACATAGAAGAATAATTCGACAGACTAATTACAGATTTGTAACAATATTGAAAAATAGGCTTGATCCCAGCGAGCGTACATTACCGGGTAAAGAATTCCGTCGTCCGACAACAGATGGAAAAAACTAAATTTGAGCACCTGTATGTGTGTGTGAAATGGTCATACATTCATTGGGTGGTAGCTCCTTGTGAAGGGAGGTTTTGAAAATTGCAAATACTCGGGCCATGAAGCAAAGCGGGTTGAATGAACTACATCATGAAAATATTTGAAACATTCATTGTCACGGCTAGTACAAAGGAGGGAAAGGCCTATGGCAGCAAGAGAGGATGAAGACATAGTCCTTCAATGCTTTTATGGTCATGAAACTTCTCCGTAACTCTATGGGAGAGCTTCAGATGTTGACCGCGCCTTCCACGAGGCGGCGCTAAGAGTCGTGTGGGGGCAACGACGCGAGGAAGCGAGCGTCTCTACGGCCGCGAGTCTACGGGCGGAATGGGACGCCAGCGGTGCGGCTGCAACTATTTTCCCTTTTCACTTTGCCTTCGTTTGCAAAATAAGTACAGTGCACGTGACGTGCAAGCCTGCGATGTCGAATACTTGCTGCGTGACGGGTTGACGCTCCGGCTACGGAGGTACGCAGGAAAGGGCCTCGCTGTTCTGTCTGCCGAGCGACGCCGAGCAGCGTAAAATATGGAAGCGGGCGATACCCCGACAGGAAAGCGGTGGTTTTAGCTTAGACTCCAAGTATATCCGTGTCTGCGAGAGCCATTTTGCCCCGCGGATTTAATTCGGCCTCACGAGTTCGTGATCAACGCAGAAGCAGTGTCGCCGCAACGCGAGAAGCTGACACTCAGGCCCGGCGCTGTCCCACGGATATTCGAAGGCCAACCAGCGTACTTGAGCACGAATCTGTGACGATGTTGCATTTCAGACAGCTGTACTCTGCAATGTGCTTATGGCCTTTGGTGCGAAAGCACTATTTCACGGGGTCAAAACCAACCAAGAATATTGTGGCCTCCCTGAATTTTAGGGTTTCAAAAATAAAATAAACATTGCCGCGACTAGAAATTTCGAACCCCCAGCGGCGCGAACGGATCAGCTTCGCTGACCACTGCACGAGCGCACTGTGCTATCGCTGCAGCCGATCACGCCTCGTGTTGCTGTTGTTGCTGTTGCCTCAAAAGCGATGGCACATACCCTCGGTGGGTGATTGGCCAGGATTTCGTGCAGACTCAAACAGGAAAAAACTTAACTGCAACACACTCTCGCGCGCTGCGCGCATTGTATACCGTCGTCTTCATCAATGTCCACCTTCGGAACGAACACATCAGACCAGCTTAACTTCGATCAGAGCTTAACTTCAGTCTGATATCGTCGCCAGACGCGCCAACGACCCAGCAAAGCAAAACCATGAGCCAAACAGGCTAAACACATGCGTTCGCATGTCTGCTGGGTTTAACCGCGCTAAACCGCTAACACTTTTTATTTTTTGTACATGTTTCTCTTTGATTTGTAAATATTCATTTTTGGTTTATTTCGTGGGCGCTCACAGCTTCTCTTATTTTGGTAGCTCGAAGCCACCACATGAGCAATGAACAACAAAAATTCACAATTTTCTTGCACTCGTCAGCGCCTCCGTAGTCACAACGTGACAAAGTGTAAATAAATGGCTAATGTAGCAAGAGTCTTCAGCAGCTGGCTTTGCCACCTCCGAAAGTGTCATCGAAAAAAAAATTGAGATAACACCATAAACTACCGGTGCATTCGTCATGTGATCACTTTTGTTGCGCGCACTCAAGTTCTTAAAATGCCGCCGTAACGTCTTGTTTTCAGCATTATTGAAATTGCAGTATTTCTCACAAGGTAAACGCCTGCCTTAAGCAGCCTTGTGCACTTAGATGAAAGCGAGGACTCGGCCGAGAATGGCGCAACCCAGACGCAAATAGATAAGTTACTGATCGCTACGCTAGATCTTCCAGAATGACGTTGTAGGCAAGTGGCAGTAAAAATGAATGCGAAGGCTGGACCAATGTACAAAAATCGCTTTTTTTGTAAAAAGCAACGAGAGAAAGTAAGCGCGTTAGTCGTTTGCCAGAAAACAGCCGCTAACAAGGTTTACAGCGGCCGTCGTCGATCGCACAGGGTTTTTAGTGTCTCGATGCAGCCAAGCTTTTAGGTGATAACCAGTAAAGTAGCGTCCGTCCTGAGCCCAAATACCGATCCCCAGGAAGCACAACTACCAAGCGAATATGAGCCTGTTAGCCGGAAAATAGCCGCTGCGAGCAGGACTCGCTCGGCGACTCCTGCCCCCTCGCCGACAGCCGCGCCACTAGCGGCGCGCGCTGTCCCTATATGAAACTTTCGCCGGAGTTTCGTGACCTGAAAAAAACATTGAAGGACTACGATGAAGGTGAAAAATTTCCGTCATACCATCGACAAAGAAAGCGCATTGCTTTCTTCTGGACGGTTTGCAGCTTACTGTTGTCTTTCTGTTTATAAGAATTTGAGATTATCGACCCATAAACCGAAAGTGGACGAATTATAGTTTTGTAGGTTCCCAATATAGTTTCTTGGGGAGCAACACAAAGTGTAAGTTTCAGTCATCCGAGGCGCCGCATGGTGTGATTACATATTGCTTAATGAAGACGGAAATGTTTGTACTCGAACACCTGTTTCAAAGAGTTATCTTTGAATGAGTAGGCGTAAGAAGATGGCATTCTGCGATTACAGAATGGCATGCATAAAGAGTTACTAAAATTTATTTTCATTTGCAATTGATCACACCATGCGCAGAAGGACACGAATGACTGTGTGTTAGTTACCTGCTCGTGATCCTCAGGGATGTCAACTGAACTCTTTATTACATAATCTTCTGCATACATCCGAGTTTTAATACTAATATTTTCTAGCAAACCATTCATGTTGAATAAGAATAAAAGAATATAGACAAGCTGCCGTGCACACATTTGAGCACAGTGAACTTACCCTCAAGCAAAGCTTGAGTAAATCAATATCAGGATTAGGTAAGAGTAATTGCGGTGTATTCTCGTGAGTCAGGGCCTTAATACTTCTTTTTGGGCGAGTTGGTGCATACTTGATTTGAAGAAAATAGCGCCAGAGCATGCAAACCACGAAAAGACAAGGACGAGACACAAAGCGCTATGTGTCTCGTCCTTGTCTTTTCGTGGCTTGCATGCTCTGGCGCTATTTTCTTCAAAGTCAGTCCCTGATAGAGAAAGTTGTGGAAAGCGATGCAAATTTATGAGCTTCGTAAGTACATAAACTCGCTCAATCAAGTAATGCACATAACTGAGAAATTTAACTTGAAAAAAAAATTAACCATTGCACTTCTGCGCCAGGCAGCACAAATCAAAAGGACTCTGCATATAGAGCGTAGTATGTAATGTAAGTGTGGTTGACTATAAAACTTACTATACAGGACATATTTCTTAGATCTAAGCTTCATATATTTCTGCATAATATTAAAATGCAGATAAAGCTAGCAAAGCAATATAGGGAGACAATGTTCGCTAAAAAAATGAAGAACAGAGTTTTTAGCTTGCATTTAAAATTGCTGAGTCAGCGTGAGGAAAGGAACAACAGACGGAAAGAGGAAGAGGTGCAGAAAATTGCTGTGGTTTATAAAATAATTACAAATGTAAGCAAACTATCATAAATGATGTAGCCATTAATTTTTATTGATTTTATGGGGTTTAGCGCCAGAAAGCGGCGCAGGCTATGCGGGACGCCCAATAGACGACCGGATAATTCTTTAGGAGTGCTGACATAGCACAGTACCCCGGCCTTTCGTCTCCATCGCAATGCGACCACCTTGGCTGGAATCGAGCCTGCGTATTTCGCGTCAGCAGCCGAGCGTCATAACCATTCAGCCACTGCGACGGCTCCCGTTTGGGATGACATGCATCAAAGTGGTGACTAACGGGGTTGACAAAGTTCACTGAGATTTTACAGTTTGTCTAGTCTGCCAATGCCATATACTTATATAGGTAAAAATTCATTTCCAGTACATGCTTCCTCTGGCAGGCTAAGAGACTTAAACACGAAAAAATGTGTGCATAAATTGAAGGCAGGAAGAGCACAATTTCCCGCTGTCAGCAACCGATTCACTCTCTAGGAGGACCGTGAGCATTCAAAAATGCATGACCTGCCTATGTACATTTGTGATTTCCGCTCAGATTTCAACCCGCATTTATTGGCAACCCACGCAGTTCCCTCTCCATCTCGTATCATAAATCCTATGGTTTTTCTGTGAGTGGTTCACTGCACTGTTCTCAATTTTAAGCCTTTTATAATGTACCATACTTCGCCCGGCTGCTTTGCAGAGTCAATGGATTTTAAAATTTTCGTTTTGAGTACTTCAAGACGCTGTTCGTAACTTCTGCGTGCATTCCTAAGGCAATAAACCCCACTAATTCTCCCAACCATTTCTCTCAAATGCTCTGCATCTGTGCACGACCCGGCATAGATGTACTCTGTTACCACTTCCAGTACCTTACAGAGTACCGTAAAATGTTGTTCTGTTTTCAGGGTGTTCAGTGTTTCTTTAGCTTTCTTCATTTCCGCACTGAGAAATAGTAGTTCATGATGGAGCACATAAATATGTGCTCCATCATGAACTACAATTTCTCACCACTGACACTACAGCAAACACAACTCGACATCAAATGAAACTAAGCTGTTCTAAACAAGCATCCGCGTTTCCCAAACCAAACCATTGCTAGACAGAGAGCGTCACCTCGTCTAGCATTGTCACATCTCGTTCACTGTATGTGTGTGCTGCAAAGTAAGCAACCAGAGATTTCATGTCACTACTGCCAAAACTTCAGCGATGACTAGTTTCGTAAGTTAGGACTTAAGAATTCGCTTTCTGCAATCGTCGACATCACGAAACATACTCACTGGGCCTTCTCGTCATGGAAGGAGGCTGGCATCGACTACACTTTAAGTATGGGCTGCGCTGCTTATCCCTCGTCAGTGTCGTCGCGGGAGCACATGAAATGCAATGCGTTACCCTTTCTGTCCGACATATGAATAAAGCCGAGAAAGGCTACTCAGTTTGTCGTCTCATCAGTGACAAGTTTTTGCTTCCCAGCTGATCTGCTAAGGCCCGGGTTTATGACTGTCCCATTTCGTCCGTGTCGCTCGTTAGAAAGCCTTTCACACCACTGAATACTCGCCATCGTTAGTGCTGCTGTAGTCAGTCTATACTGACCACACAAGTTTTCTGAGTGTGGCAGACCGGCGCAATGGCAACAGGTACTGTCAACTAGCATACCGGTCCTCATTGGCATCGCCAGCAAGCACTAACTGTTGACATGCTATTTGGATGACGTTCGAATATTTGGGGCTGCGTCCTTTCTTTCCATTTAATGTGGGTGAAAGGTTGAAGCGGCTCCTAGGGCAATATTTAAAATCGCATTATGTTTCACTCAGTAGCTGTGATTGAAACTTGTTAGAATGTATCTGCTTGTGTCCAGTAAAAAAAGAACTTAAATTGCTAGGGTTTAAAATTGTCCACCTCTACCTCTTTAAACAACAGCACAAGCACAGCTGCATAGGCAAGAAAGAGGAAAACAGATATCTAAACTAAATGGAAAAAAGAGGAATCAAGTCCAATGCACATGTACTGAAGATAATAGATAAACAATACCGCATTGAAACTTTGGGTGGATTCCAACAGCAGATGATTGCATGAACGGGTGGCAGTGAGGTGGCCAAATGAAATTACGAAATTTGAGGAGAAAGGGGTTAGCAGCTGGCAGAGGACAGGGTTCACAGCAAAAGTAACTGGGGAAGCATTGTCCAGCACTCATTTTATTGGCAGGGTCACACGACACAAAAAATAACCAACTCCAGGAACGCACTGCTCATCATTCGACTCAATGTCAATCGCCAACGCAAATGGCACCAACAACGCGGACTGCGCTTCAAAAAGAAAACCAGACGTTCTTGCTCTAAACATTGAGCGGCAGTCTGCTGCACTTTTAAACAGCAAAGCTGTCAAGTGCGGCAAAATTGGCACTTTTTGTTTTGCTAGCATGAGGGTCCTCGTTAGTTTGAGAGTCCCATAATTGTTTTGAACCAAATGCGTTAATAGCGAGCAATGTTTAACTAAAGAGAGAGATATAACCTCGGCGTTACATTCCCATAACAAGGAAATATCCTTGCGGTCGTAAAAGCACTACACAATAGTTAATAGCGAGTTCAAGGACAAAGCGGACAACAAATGTTTACCCCACATCAACCTCTTGCTGCTTAATCCGTTCGAAGAGCACAAAAGATCGTGAATCTAGGACGTGGTTTCAATGGTGGCTGCCACGGCTGGATTTCGTCGGAGGCAAAATGCCAGGCGCTCATACAATGTACGATGTCAGTGCACGTTAAAGAGCCCGAGTTGTTGAAATTATTCCTGAGCGCTCCACTGAGGGCGAAAATTCGCAGGGACCAGTACCTGCTCACGGAAACTGCTTCTGTCAGCTTGTTCGATTCCTGAATTTTTCAGTAATGGCAAGGGTTTACAGCTGGCTTTATAGGTATTAACGTTCCAAAGTGCCTCAGGATATGAGGGACGCTGTAGTCTCTGGACAATTTCGACCCATTGAGGTGCTTTGTAGGCTGCGGCGATAGCCTGGCGGTCTCGCTCGGCGAAGGAGGTCTGTTCGCGGAGCCGCTGGTTCAACTCCCACTCATGAATATTGCCGCGATTCTTTATCGCGTTGGTTTGTGCATTCTTCAAAGCTGCCCGCACGCCGCTTTATCGCTTTGTTTGTGATGCAAGACGCGCCTAGTTTTATCTTGATTGATCGCATCTAGGGGAAGCCGATGCTACGTTGTTCCAGAATGTTCCAGTAACATTCCAAGCTTCATCTCGAAAGTTCGCTATCAGCTATAAAAAGAGCACAGCCGAGAGTGGCAGGCATTTTATTGAACGAGCGCCTAGCTCGCCTGTTGCTACGCCGCCGCCAAGTCATTCAGTTCTTTGCGGCGCAAGTCAGCCCAAATAAAAACTTTCATTTAAAAGCCATTCTCGCCCATTTCCTGCTCGCCGGACTGCAGCCACCACTACGTGACAGTATTGGCTCAATTTCTTTTTCTAGTTTTCATGGATTTACCTCTCACTTAGCTGAAGGTCAAAACTAGGCACTGTTAAGATCGGGGAACACGGTCCTGAGAAGAATTAGTACCGGGCGCGACTCATCGCGAAGCAAAGGTGCGGCGAGGGCTGGCGACAACGACAGCAGCGGCGGAAACAGAGACGACGGCGACGGTGGCGCCGTCAAGTGACCGAGTCTGTCCTCGGGTTGCCAGAAGGTGTGGTGCTGCGCAAGCTCAGGCTGTTCCTGTTGACTGAAAGACGGCTGTGTCCTCTACAGCGGTTTCGTGCTTCGGTCATCCGGCGGGGGAGTTCGAGGACATTCATTCACTTGCTGGGAGACTGTGGGAGACTTCTTTCCCAGCGGGGCAACGCACAGAAGACTTGCAGCAGTGGTCAAGGTGACGCATCAGTGCTTTATGACTCTGTCTTCCCTTCCCATCGACCGAGCGGCGAGAGAGCGAGAGGGCCCACCACCGCCCCCAGCCGTGGGAGGTACCACCAGTGTCCACATCGGCCCATCTGATTGGACATCGATCTCCGAACGTTATTCCCCAGCCAGGGAACTGGGGAATAACTGGGGAATAGCCAGGGAACTGGGGAATCCGAAGCCTATTGAACGGGGCGTTGTTCTGTGATCGAATCATTTCCTTCTCGTCTCTAAATACGTAAAATAAATCCTACTGCACAGTTTCCCCCATAGCGGAGTTCAACACCGTCCTTCGGAGCCGGGACCTGCGGGGCTGAACGAGTCAGTCAGCACCAGGGCCCCTCCGTCCCTAACACTGGTTGGCAGCAGGTGGGATGGACAGCGCGACATCGCGCTTTCGCCACGGGTGAGCGTTTTGGCTTTTGCTATGGGATTCGCCAGGCTTCAGATTGAGAGAACAATCTTGACTTGAAAGCGGGTGTATATTAACTGGGAAGGGTTATTCACAAGCGGAGAAAGTGTGGCCATGGATCTGATGAAATGGATGAAGTCGGACTTGCTGTTTTATATGCGAGGAACTGACAGTAGAAGTGTTGAATAAAATAGCCAGAACTTATTGTGCGAAATCATTCTTAAGCACGTCAGGCATAACGATCAGCTTGCAGATACATGGAGCTTGGTACGGGAGGCTAAATAGAAAGCCGATCAGGAGGAAAAAGCGCGTAAAGCCGACCAGGAAGAAAAAGCGCGTAAGAAAGCTGAGCCCAAGTGGGAAAAAGAGGAGAAACGGCGAAATTGGGTAGCTGAAAATGAAATAAGAGAACTAAAGCGATGGAAGCTTGAAATCAAAATATGAAAATATGGAGGTAGGGCGAGAGCCGGAGCGCCTGAAAGAGCAAGCGATGCAGATGGAATTGGTCAGGAGGTAGGACCCGCAAAGTCTGTGACCGTAGCCGAGTTATTATATCGCGACACCACGAAGGAAGTGGCAGAGAACGCGTTCAACAGGTACGGTGGTCCAAGAAAAGCCGCAGTATTCGAGAGCGTGTCCGGAATAGTTAGATGCAATGCTAGAGAGCATTCAGTGATAGCGTCTAAAAGACACGAGTGCGAGGATTCTCCTCCGAGTGAGGTAGGAGGGGCAACGGACACCTTTGTCGGGATTGTTGAGAGCAGGACCCTTTCAGTAGAGTCGATACAAGCGTCGGACCGGCAGGACCGCGAAAAGGGACATTTTCTTATTGGAAAAGATTTTCAAGTTGAACCAAAGAGAAACCATTTAGACAGTAGTGATCGCGGTAATGGCCAGTTCAGGTGTCACAGTGGCATCAGTGACAAAGGATCGGGAGAGGCTACCTTTGCAATACTGGCGCAAGGAGAGTGCGAGGCTGCCGAGGAAAAAGATAGCCGTAAAAGCCAGGCTTTCATACGAGAGGACTCAGTTGTAGCTGAGCACTGCAATGTAGAGAATGACGGGCAGAGCGACAGGCAAGCGGTAGAGGAGAACCCCCAAAGGAATGAGGCGGGGAACTCCGAAGCAGCTAGCTGTGTGGCGCCGACACTCTGCTGCAAAGGCGAAGAGCCCAGTTTTGATTTAGAGTAACGTATCCGAGGTGCGACGGAAAAACTAGAGGGAGCTAGTTGGGATCAATAAACGCACGCGGCACAGTCTAGGCGGAGAAAGAGGAAAAGGGAAAGGACCAAGGGAAAACGGATCAAATTCGAAGCCCTAAATTCAGTTGCGCGGGCAGGTGCGAAAGAAAGGAATGCGGCAGAAGGAAAGGCGAAGCCTTCCCTCGTTGCGCCTCGCAAACTTGCAGCTGCAGTTGGTGGTCAGGCGGCACACGCAGGTGCGTCAAAGGTTGACCGCAGTAATGAAAAGAGAACAACGCGTCTTCCAAGCAAAACAGGCGCGCAGTGCATCAAGGGGCATCGGCCTGCAGGAAAACCTAGGCCGCGCTGTCCTGACAGAAGGCCGGTAAGAGAAAGGCAAAAGCGGCCCGACAAAACAGAAGGCACCAGGCTGCGCGAAACTCAGCGGTTTGAGTTGACTGACTCGTTCAGCCCCGCAGGTCCCGGCTCCGAAGGACGGTGTCTAACTGCGTTGTAGAGGAAACTGTACAGGTTTATTTTGCATATTTACAGTCGAGATGGGAGTGCTTCGATCACAAAACAACACCCCGTTCAATAGGCTTCGGATTTCCCAGTTCCCTGGCTGGGGAATAAAGTTCGGAGATCGATGTCCAATCAGATGGGCCGATGTGGACACTGGTGGTACTACACACGGCAGGGGACGGTGCTGGGCTCTCTCTCTCGCAGCTCGGTCGATGAGAAGGGGAAGACACAGTCATCTAACAATGACGCGTCACCTTGACCACTGCTGCAAGTATTGTGTGCGCTGCCTCCATGGGAAAGAAGTCTTCCCCACACTCCCAGCAAGTGAATGAATGTCCTCGAACTCCCCCGCCGGATGACCGAAGCACGAGACCGCTGTCGAGGACACAGCGGTTTTTCAATCAACAGGAACAGCCTGACCTTTCGCTGCACCACTCCGTCCGGCAACTCTAGGACAGACTCGGTCACTTGACGGCTCCGCCGTCGCGGTCGCCTGTTTCCGTCGCTGAAGTCGCTGTAGCCAGCCCTCGCCGCATCTTTGCATTGCGATGAGTCAAGTCCGGCACTAATTCTTCCCAGGACGGTGTTCCCCGATCTCAACAGCTTCTCCGCGGCCCGAAAAATCTCGAATGGCCAGCGTTCACGACCGCTGGGCCGGAAGAGATGAGTCTGGAACCGGGTTGAAGGGCTGGGTTCCAGAAATGGCATCCAAGCTCCAACATTCAACAACGCATACGTTGCGCATACGCATTCAACAACGCGTACGTTACTCTAAAATCAAAACTGGGCTCTTCGCCTTTGCAGCAGAGTGTCGGCGCCACACAACTAGCTGCTTCGGAGTTCCCCGCCTCATTCCTTTGGGGGTTCTCTACCGCTTGCCTGTCGCTCTGCCCGCCTGCCGGCTCCTGCTGGCCTACCTCAAGGAGACCGGCCTGGACATCCTTCTGTAGCCCGAGGAGCCTGGACCTGCAGCCCAAGGCCTGCGGCCTCCTGGACTTGCAGCCTTGGACCTGGACCCTTCTAGACCTTCGGCTCCTCCCAACCACATGAAAGTCTAGGAATCTGCCTCCCCCAGCCCGGTGCTTGCACACTCCCAGTGCACCTAGGCTTCCCCCCGCGAGCTGTTGTTGCGGCGGCGGCGCTACTCCAAGATCCCTCCCCCTGCACGGACACGGACCGCTCCCGTCGCGGCGACGATTATACCCCCTCCCTTCTCCCCTCCCTAAGTCCCCCTACCCCTTCCCCTGGTTTCCAAGAGTGATGCCACCAACTGGCCAACATACGTCGGGACCAGTATCCAGGCGTCTCTCATAGCCTCAGTCGCTTTGGGACGTTAAACCCCATAAAACCAAACCAGTATCCCCTCCCAAGAATACCCCAAAGTAATCAATCAATCAATCAATCAGCGCATTCGAGTGCAGGCATCGAGCAAGAGGCACCAAGCACGCAGGCATATTCCGCGCTCGCGCTTCAGAGGGCAGCGTCCTTCAATTTCGGCCCTGCATGCTGGGAAGCGCGCAGGGCGAAAGGGTGGCCGGGCTTCGTGCTTTGGGGGAGAACAGGGAGCAGCTTGACGCGCTGGTCACTGCTCGTCCTCCAGAGTCGGTTATGGACATTGGTTGGTTGGTTGGTTGGTTTATGGGGTTTAACGTCCCAAAGCGACTAAGGCTATGAGAGACGCCGTAGTGGAGGGCGTCTCTCATGGACATTGTATGCACTGCCAAGGCTTTCCGAGCGTGTCGAGGGGGTGCGGAGACGAAAGTAGGAGTCGGGGATGTTTTTTTTCTGTAGCCTTTTGTCACGGCTGTTTTGTTTGAAGCTCAAAATTTGGGATTTGATTGGATGCTAATGTTTCCTCCTTATCTTAGACCAAGGCCTGTCACTGAGTTAGAAATGACGGGTGTCGATTTCCCGTGCTACCAAGAAATAAGGGCACTGAGAGGAGTGCAGTCAAGACTCGCGTGAACTTTTCGTAAACTTTTGTTGTCATTGTGGGAAGCCTGGTGGGTCTTTGACAAGTTCCGAGCGCTTGCTTTTAGGTCAGTGCCCTGTCGCGGGGAACAGTCCACTGATGCCTTTCTTTGTTGAATGTTGGAGCTTGGATGCCATTTCTGGAACTCAGCCCTTCAACCCGGTTCCAGACTCATCTCTTCCGGCCCAGCGGTCGTGAACGCTGGCCATTCGAGATTTTTCGGGCCGCGGAGAAGCTGTTGAGATCGGGGAACACCGTCCTGGGAAGAATTAGTGCCGGACTTGACTCATCGCAATGCAAAGATGCGGCGAGGGCTGGCTACAGCGACTTCAGCGACGGAAACAGGCGACCGCGACGGCGGAGCCGTCAAGTGACCGAGTCTGTCCTAGAGTTGCCGGACGGAGTGGTGCAGCGAAAGGTCAGGCTGTTCCTGTTGATTGAAAAACCGCTGTGTCCTCGACAGCGGTCTCGTGCTTCGGTCATCCGGCGGGGGAGTTCGAGGACATTCATTCACTTGCTGGGAGAGTGGGGAAGACTTCTTTCCCATGGAGGCAGCGCACACAATACTTGCAGCAGTGGTCAAGGTGACGCGTCATTGTTAGATGACTGTGTCTTCCCCTTCTCATCGACCGACCTGCGAGAGAGAGAGCCCAGCACCGTCCCCTGCCGTGTGTAGTACCGGCAGTGTCCACATCGGCCCATCTGACTGGACATCGATCTCCGAACTTTATTCCATAGCCAGGGAACTGGGAAATCCGAAGCCTATTGAACGGGGTGTTGTTTTGTGATCGAAGCACTCCCATCTCGACTGTAAATATGCAAAATAAACCTGCACAGTTTCCTCTACAACGCAGTTAGACACCGTCCTTCGGAGCCGGGACCTGCGGGGCTGAACGAGTCAGTCAACTCAAGGGCCCTTCCGTCATCAACAGCACCCGGCGATCGAAGAACAAAGTCCCGTGGTGAAACTTTCGCTTCAAAACAATATTCTCACACGATTAAAAAAAATGGGAGCTTGGAATATTTATGCCCTGGGTGACACCTATTGGCCACCGTTGTACAGCTCAAAACAATGTTGGAGAAAATGTTGTGGTCTGTTTAAGAAAACATTCCCTTTCTTGGAAGGGTGCGAATGTCAACGCTATTCCTTTTAAAGTAGGCGGCTCCAAACCACACCATGCAGTATGAAGACTTCCGGCAGATGTGTAGTCCCTTAAAAAAAATTGTTTTAAAGCAGCAAATGGGATGCATTAGACGGGAGGGGAAAATTTTCGGAAGAAAAAGCAATCTGCGTATCGGGTGCTCAACGCACACGTATCGCAAAATATTTTCTTTCAGAGATAAAAACAAAGGTTTCGAGCTAAAGCATTGTTATCTTTCACAATGGGTAGCGCCAGGCTATACTTTTTCGCCTGCACAAGTTTCCAGTAATACTTGCAGTAATACTTAGCAGTAAAGACTGCTAAACTCGAATTGCTATTCGCCAACTGGCGGTATAACCACCGTCCCTCATTCAGGCATCTGCTTCTTTGGTCCATGCATACCTGCTGCCAGACGAGCGCGAAATGTATCAGACACACTCTGCACATGTTGAGAAAGCTTCATCGGGGTCAAGCTCACAAGCGCTAGGTTAGAGCGAAAAGTACATGAAGTATTCTGTAAAGATTTCATGCTGTGGCTCCTCTCTCCATTTACTCTCGATTTCCTAAATTGTTGGAATTTTCAGCGCTGGCAAATATGAGCACATTTACGTATACAGTGGTTTAGCAACTGCGCAAAATACTGCCCGATTTGCTCCCAATCATAGATCAGATCAGCAAGGCAACGTGCCAGCGAAATATATAAAATCTTTCATTGCACT
Source organism: Amblyomma mixtum (assembly GCF_055824585.1). Lineage (NCBI taxonomy): Eukaryota > Metazoa > Arthropoda > Arachnida > Ixodida > Ixodidae > Amblyomma > Amblyomma mixtum. The sequence goes on from NC_143016.1 coordinate 194,724,120, forward strand.
AAAGGATGTTTGAGCACTTGTTCGTCCCCATTATACATTTACCCTAAGCGTGACATGAAACTCGGACATAGTAACGGTGATGCGAAAGACGCACACTAAAATATTTGTGACTAAGTAATAAATGAAATAAATGGAAATTTAACACTTTCATCGAGAGCCCTTGTGCCGTGGAAGTGGATATCCAGTGTGTTAATATTGAATTATTACAACCTCGGTGCGCTTACTCGAAAAAGAATTTGCCTTTTTAGGTCGTTCACAATAGATGAGATTTCTTGTCTTTGTCTCTTATCTCAGTGATTAGTGATCATGCTGTTGCGCATGCTCTGCTGGCCTTGCTCGAACTACGATTTTCTAATGAACTTCAGTTGTTAGTCCAGTCGTTGCGGTGTGTACACTCTTCTTGTCCGTCGTCTTGTGTGACTGGTTTTTTCGTTTACAATGTACCAACTGGCCCGCATTTCAACCCTTCTGCATTGAATTATTGTCCGATAAATTTTTTTTGTGTTTATCTGTCCAGTGTGAGCTGTCTTCGCATTAAATTTCACCCATACAGACCGTGATGCTCAAATTCATAGAAAAAAGAACAGTTGTGCTGACGCAGGTTGTCCCGTTGACTGTGAAACCGATTTCATTTTATTCTGAAAGCTCCCCCAAAAATCCTACACACAAACACAAAAATACACATTAAACATGTGCATCCGCCGACAGTGCCCACACCTGAATCGCGCACCAAGCAAGAGCATGGTATATTGAGGAAAGGGAGAGAGTGCCAGAACCCTGGAGACGCGCCCTCCGGGTCCGATCCCTTCCCCGCAACATGTCCAGAGAAGACCATAGCGGTCGTCGCCAGGCGCGCGCGGAAGCGTTGGCGCGATACTATGGTAACCAACAACATGTGTATTACGTGGACGTTGCCGGCCCACACCACGGGGTGTGGCACACGGCCGCAGTCGTACACAACACAAACACAGTCAACGGGCTCACTTTCAAAGCCTACAGCGCAACACACGCGGAGGAGATTGCCATTGCTCTTGCTCTCACTACTCAAAAGTCGAAACACATCATCACCGACTCGCGAGGGGCCTGTCGGAACTATGAGTTGGGCTGGGCTCCCCCGCTTGCCTGGCGCATATTGGAATATAGCTGCCGATGCGAAGATCCAACTCCACGCAACCTGATTTGGGCCCCCGGTCACGAGGGCCTCCAGGGAAACGAACAGGCCGATCAGGCCGCCCGCGCACTCTCTCCCCGGGCTATCTCCCTGTCCTTGGGCGCCTACTCCCAATCAGACAATCTGGCCCTTACATTCAAACACATCACCGATTACTACAAGGAGGAGCACCGGCGCTATCCGGCCCCTTGTAAGGGACTGGATCGCGCTGACGAGCGCCTCCTCATCAAAATTCTTACTAACACTGTACTGTGCCCGGCGGTACTTAAACATTTCAACGCATCCTTTGATGGCACGTGCCAGTTCTGCGGGGAGGTGGCTGACACCTTCCACATGGTTTGGGCGTGTCAATCAAACCCATCCATCCCCCCCCAACCCCAACCCCACCAGAGAGGACTGGGAGGCGGCCCTGCTCGGCTGTCAGGACCTAAAGACCCAAAAGGCCTTGGTTCACCGGACGCGGGCGGCGTTGCTTGCCAATGGGGTCCCGGAATAGGGGCTCCACCTAGTATTGTTAGGGGAAAGGGCCAATAGGGCCTACCCCAATCACCTCTCTGTAAATATTTATTGCATTATAAATGTTTTTCACCACCACCACCACCAAGCAAGAGCGACTCTGACGATGCTTTTGCAACGTCAGGATCGGATTCTGACAAAGAAATTTCGCAACATCAGCACGAAACGTGGGGAGCTGCCTGTTCGTAGGCTGCGTTTTAAGCATGAAATGCTTTTAGCGCCCGTTGTCGGCAGTGTGGTGACGTCACGCCGGGACCGAGAGCCATCATCCGGGCACTGAAACCCACTCATCCGGGCATTTAATTCCACTCATCCGGGCTCTGAAACGAGAACATCCGGGCACCGTACGAGACTTATCGAGATTCAACGAGACTCTCTAAGCCCTCCTACGGGACCGGCATACAAGCACTGGTTGCTCTCCAAACGAGTCACAAAAAATAACTGCTGCCAGTGTCTTCTCAATGTTTATCAAGATATCAGTCGAGCTGTGCATTTGATAATGCACGGAATTATAATTTCCGATTTCTAATAACGCGTGCAATAAGCACATAGATGCCACAATACACTTCGTTGTCATACGTGATCTGTTAGGGGCTTTGAGAGAAGGCCGCTTAGAGAAATTTAGCTCCCGTTGTCGGCAGTGTGGTGACGTCACGCCAAGACCAAGAGCCGACATCCGGGCACTGAATTCCACTCATCCGGGCACTGAAACGAGAGCATCCGGGCACCGTACGAGATTTAACGAGACTCTCTTAGCCCTCCTACAGGACCGGCATACAAGCGCAGGTAGCTTCGCGCCGAACGGATGGTGGCGTTCCTCTCTTCCTGTACGGTGCGGTTCGGGTGTGCACCGAGATGACAGAGAACTACTGCGCCATTTCCTTTCCTGAAAAAGCGTTGCGTTCAAAGGGCAAGGCATCGCGCCGAACGGGAGGTGGCGTTCCTCCCTTCCTATATCCACCGAGATGACGGAGAATTACTGCGTAATTTCCTTTCCTCAAAAAGCGTCGCGTTCAGAGGTCAAGGCATCGCGCCGAACGGGTGGTGGCGTTCCATGGACTGTCTGGCAGCGCTACAACACGCTGTCGCGTTCCACTCCTAAAGGCGAAGCTTAAGTCATCAAATAGCAGTTAATTAATTACTAATTAATCAGTAATTAGTCACTAATTCGTTACTGATAAGTAATCTGACATTACTTCGTCATCAATTATGTGTGACGTAATTCAGTGGTAACGTCCCCAGTGTCACATAGGCAAAGTGGTGCGGAAAACGCTTTCGCCTCTACGTACTTTAGACACTTTCGAACGCGTTGCATGTAGTACATTCTTGTCAGGCCTGCGTCTCGTCGTGTCCGCGTACGCTTCGTGTTATGCCCGTAAACATTTCATGCTTACTCCACTCTCGGTTACGGGAGAGGTAGCGATTTTTTATTTTTCGAGTACGCGTAAATTTGACAAGCAACGTCAGCCGACCGTACCATGAATCTAGCAACATGCGCCAGTCTTTTTTGATGAGCGATATGGACAGAGAATTTAAGAGCTGAATCAAGAGTAACGCGAGGAAGTTGGTGTTTTCAGGAACTTGATCAACAGGCTTTTGCAGTCTTGGAAGCTGCCAATTGTGCTCTGGTGTCGCCGACATTTTGTTACATTGAACTAAACGTCCCGGCTCCTGTCTCTCTTTTTTAAACTCACTACGGACAGTAGGTGTCAACCAACATGGATTCAATGACGAAATGTGCATGCCGAGGGCCTTTAAACCAATCGCGTGGCCTCTTCCCGCTCTGCCACTGGAGAAGTAATGCGCGGAGTGATCTTTGAAAATGCGCGGGAAAATTTCGCTTCTTTTTTTTGTTTTCTTTCAGTCATGGAGGCGGTTTCCGCGTCGCATTGATGTCACGAATTACATGTCTGGTATCTGGCCTGGCGGCCGAAGCTAGGAAGACGCAGCTTGTCTTTGCCAGCCTTTAGTCACAGAGGCGCCAGACCCCGACCTCTGAGTCTGCGTGCCGGGGGTGAGGAGTAGGGGGCCTCGTATATTGCTGGAACAATAAAGTTTTCAATCAATCAATCAATCAATCTAGTACCCAAAAGGGAATCAACTTCACCCCTGCCGAAATCAGAGCATTGACCTCGGACTGACACTTAGTAAATGCTCAAAGCTATTCGCGAAAACTGTGGATTTTTTCAGACTTCGCCAAAACTGTCTGGAACGTCTTTCAAAACAGTTTCTTGCAAAATAAAAGCACTGTAGACCATTCACAAGCAACTTAATGTCAAACATCGTTTTAACGACCACGCAAGTTACCGCTTAGTGGCTGTATGAAACTGTTCGCAAATAATTCCAACAAACGCATAAATATCTGATGTTAGGTGTCGAATACAGTTTGACATAAAACGGATATATCGAACTGCCACGCGACAAGCAGCGCACGCTTGGGTGGCAGGCTTTGTTTCACTACACGATTCACACAGTGATGGTGCTGCAAACATTAGCACCAGGTTCGCGCACATCTCGTTTTTTCCCTGCAGGACCACAGAGGACACAGCGATGAGAAGAGCTGGTAGCCAGGTGGTCGGCACTCGCTTGCGCCTCTCTGCCCCGTAGTGAGTGCCTCGGAAATAAGAGAAATAGTCGGCTGTTGTAGCTTTTTAGCTCTCACCCTCTCCTCACGACGACTCTCACGGAGTGGAGGTGGAGACAATGGCGTTGGCATTCGCCCTAGTTTCAGTTTTGTTTACGCGACCGGGGTGCTACACGAGGAAGCCACCCTGAGTGACGAAAGCGCCACTTCGATGCCGCGCAGCCCGCTGCAGGAGATTTGCCTGCGTGGCCTACCCGCTGTGGCACCCGTCGGTATGGTTGGTCAATGTGGCTCACTTTAAACGAAGAGGTCCTACGCGCTTGGTGACGGCTGACTGGAGACTCTGAGAGCACTAATTGTGTGGCCCGGCTATGAGCATGAAGGTCAAGTATGTGCGCGTTTATTTACTTTGTTTTATCAAGCCACTGCGTACTGCAGAGCGTTTTTTCTTACAGCGACTAGCGATATTTCGCAATTAAATGACGGGTGCTAGAGGTCAAACTACGGGCATTCTTTTGCTGATACTTATATTTACACGCACAACTAACAGCTCTTCAGCACAGAGTTCGTTACTTTATATGTTTTACTGCTTCAAGCATTTTTGTTTTTCACACTCCGATGAGTAATTAACATCCTCAACCCAAAGCAGCATCAGACTTATGTGCTTCGTGAAATGCATGCGTAAGCTGCGTGAGAGTAGTGATGCGGCGGAGAACACTTCGGTCAGAGGCATCGAAGGTGCTCGCTCGAGTAGATGTAGGGCTGGAAAGTTGGGGGAGGGGGGGGGGGGGTTATGGTTATTGTATATAGTTTACAACGTGCTGTCGCTTACCGAGAGCGTCATAGAGCATTCGGGTTGAGTCCATAGTTATTTCTATCATTTTTGGTGGTAAAAGGGTGGAGGTTAATTGACCACAGTGGCAATCACTTGCAGTTATAAAAATAACTTTGTTTGCTATAAACGCCGCTAATGACATTGATGTACAGCACCCGAAAACTTAGCACGAGTGCTTTGATATTAGCGCCATGGAGCCATGGCAGCAAGGTGCAAGACCGTCGTGTTTATGATGGTTTGAAGAAAGTTGAAAGCGTGATGCCCTGCTTCTTTAAAGACACGGCTCATTTTGTCACCTTAACACATCCTGTGGTCAATATTGTAACATCGAACCAAGACGTCGTCAGTACACAAGACATAAGATTCTGCGAATATCTTAGAGCGGTTAAAAAGGTAATTCTTGGCTGCAGGCTGTCGTCCGAGTGGATTTCCAAAGAGGACGATAATTTTTGCTTACCTATGTCACATCTAGAGAAGACATCCTCATGCGTATTGTACGAGACCCATGCTATGGTTGTGAAGTGGAATATAACGAAATAATAGCACGAAGGTAAGTAGCGATTCACTACAGGGGGCCGCGTGCCACTGAAGCTAGAATCAAGTACCATTCTAATCTCAATTCCTTGAGCTCACCTTAAATATGCACGTTTTGCCACTGAATTTAGTTAGACTGGAGCTTTCTTGGACGTTGGCGCTACTTTCAAGCTTAACTTCGTAAGTTCGCACAAAAAAGATTGGAATATTTCTCTCTTTTCCCCCCATTTTGCTTTTCTAACTACTGCAGTAACCTGCCCTTCCTGTATAGTGCGCACATTTTGAATGTTAAGTTATACTTCTTTGTAACCCCTGCAATTACTCAGTAGCTTAACAGAATTCATGAGGCCTCTATTAATGGGGCTGTTACTCTTGCTTGAGGTCAAGAACAATGAGAAATCGTTGAGCATGAAGCAGCAATCAACAGGAGCGTAGACAATTCAGTATGATGTGCGAGTGGTGACAACGCAGAATGGGGGACCTGTTTAACTTCTACTCTTTTGCCACCACCTGTGCGAACGCGTGCTGTTTCGAAACGTTGATTGAAGTAACTGTGGTATCCACTTGCCCGACATTTTACGCGCGCTGGCATCGGATTTGAAGCCTTGCGGGGGTGGTCGAGACTTGAGTGTAGTACAGGTTTAAAATAGTTAGCCTCTTTGTAAAGGGCAAAACTGCATGGCTTAGCACAGCAGAGTGATCGCTCAATGTTTTTCGTCTTATCTTTAATTCAACTTCTTTCTAGCAATCACAGATACGAAACTGTTTTAGCATTTACGTTCTTCTTCATTCTATATTTTTCTACAACCAAAGGAGCAGCGCAGCTAATTTTTCATAATGCAGCTTTTCTTTCTTACATGTTTACCCGGTTACAGCTTATTACTCGCTGCATTAATCAAAAGATCAGCGCGGTCGCCGTAGTTCTTGGGTCATGCAACCTTCGCTAGAAGTTATATGGACCGGTAGTGTGATTAGAAAGTTAGCGAAAAATATGAGTTCGTCGATAGTACTCCCAAACGGCGGTCAGAGTTATGCAATTTTTGTGTTAAACTCTGATGAGTATGGTAGGCTGAATGGCATTCATCATTCGCGCATTCTCTAGTCTAATAAACCTCATCCGGGGAAATGACGGAGCCAGTTCACAGTGCCATTACATCAGGGCCGTGTACGCCTCACAGAAATAGCAGAATTGCAGGATGAGACCTGCTGCATGGAATGAATACGGGACACCTAAACCACTGCATCTGCTTAGCCTGGCAGCTAAGTTAAGTAACCATAACAATCCCCGCTGATGTTCCAGGCTCCCGCGAAGCGCAGCTGCGCGCTTTCCGCGAGGACAGTTATTGCGATGTCGATGCCGCAAACGTGCACGTGTTGTCTTTCATCCACACGTGTGTCACACAAGCAGTCGTTACACCTCCACAGCGATCATTCTTACCAACCGGATGCTTTAGTGCTTGACCATTTGTGTGCTAATACTCTTTATGGCGCAGAGAATAATACACGCACAGTAAATTGCATTAACCACCATTAATGGTTCATTTACACATATATTGGCAGTGGCACCTCGCACTTCGCTTCCATCATCTGGCTCCCTCATCAAACTTACCTAGTGAGCTCCACTGAATCACGTCAGAGTAAAGCAGCCAGGTTTATTGCCCACGATTAATAATTTCAAACCAGCGTAAATAGCCTTAAGCAACAATTTAACTTATTGCCCCTCCAAATTAGAAGACGAAATGCCTGACTATCGTTCATGCACAATCTATATCATGGTTCATCAGAATTTCGAGAACTGGAAGGGTTGTTTTGTAGGCCAGTTGGTCATACATGTTTCAAGAAATGCTTCGGTGCAACAGACAAGGACAAAACGTAGAAAAAACACCATAGAGCACGAACTGTTTCTGCGTCCTGCTGCCCACATATCTTCTCGTTTAGACTACCCATTTAAAATCAGCCCCATATTCGCGCGCACAAATTTGTTCAAAGATTCACCTCTTTTACTTGGCATCTCACAATGGAACAGTTTGCCTGCAGATATCGCCTCCATATTTAATCATGCATCTTTCCTCAAGGCTTTAGAAGGTATCTAATGTTAGGCTGTTTTGATTGCTTTGTTGTTATTGATTGTTTTAGACTACTTATCTCCTTTTTTTCTCTTCATGTACACAGCTGTACTCCTTGGGGGGACAGAAACAATTCATTGTTCATTGTTGTATTCATTGTTGTATTGCGCTCCCTGCCCGGCATTGCGCGTGCATATAGCTAATTGTATTATAGCCTTGTGTAATCATTCAAATCTATAAATCTATTGTAGAAATACACATTCCAAATTAGTTTATTTCTTCCTACATTTTTTTCCCTTCATATATTCTATGGTTATCTTATTTATTTATTTATTTATTTACAGAATACCTGCGTCGCCTCGAAGGCATTATCGCAGGGGAGACAGTTTCAAAACAACGTATTCATTTTCACACAAAAAGCAAAAAGAACATTAGGCGAAGTTAACATCAAAGTAAAACAAAACAATAAGTGAACATTATTAAAGGTATCAGAAATCTTGAACAATAGTAGGAAAGGATTAGATTGTCAGGAATACAGTCGACCGTAAAAATCGCGATTATCAAAGACTGAAACACATTCTTCCGGCAGCAAGTTCCAGTCTTTCACAGTTTGTGGAAAGAAGGATTTAGAAAAACTGTTTGTGTTAGTATTGTATTCGCGCACCTTCTTGGAGTGGTCGTGCCGAGTCGAGATGTAAGTTGGTTCCAGAAGGTATTTACGGCTATCAATTCCTGTTTGATTATAGAAGATGCGGTGGAAGAATTTAAGTCTCAAATTTTTTCTCCTGATGTTTAACGGTTCCGAGCCCAGCAGTGATTTTATCTCAGTGATACTTTGGAAGGGGTTATAATTATTGGATACGAAGCGTGCTGCCTGATTTTGGAGTTTTTCTATTGCTTCAATCAAGTATGCCTGATATGGGTCCCAAATAATGGAGGCATAATCGAGGATAGATCTGACGTGCAAGAAATAAAGTGTTTCTTTAACATCTTTTGATGCTGATTTGAAATTTCTACGAATAAAGTACAACATTTTACTTGCCTTAGATATTGACTGCTGTATGTGTGTGTTCCATTTAAGAGTCTGCATAAAATAAACACCAAGGTACTTGCACTCTGAGACGCTTTTTATGGTTATGTTTTCAACAATGTATTGTGTAGGAAGTTCGAACTTTTTATTTGAAAAATGGACGTGATTACATTTTCTAATATTCAGATTCATTTGCCAACGCTGACACCAATTTACTATTTTATCAAGGTCGCTCTGCAGGATAGATACATCTGATGGTGAATTTATTTCCCTGTAAACAACGCAGTCATCCGCAAATAGTTTTATGGAAGACTGTATGCCATCTACAATGTTATTTATATATCAGGAATAAGAGTGGCCCCAGGACACTGCCCTGGGGCACTTCTGAAGATAAGGTTATGTATGATGAGCTACAGCCATTCAGAACAACACACTGTTTACGATTGTTTAAGTAATTACATATCCAGTTATGGGTTTTATTATGTATGTTCAGAGAGTTTAACTTGATACTTAACAAGGGGTGCGAAACTGTGTCAGACGCTTTCTGGAAATCTAGGAATAATGCCTCTACATGTTTATTCTTGTCGAGGGAGTTACCTACAAAGTGCTGAAATTCGACTAATTCTGTGTTACATGAGTGCCCATTACGAAACCCATGCTGTGAGGCAGTAAAAAAGTTAATGGATTCGAGGTATTTAAATAACTGAATGTGCAATATATGTAGGGTTGTTCGTTTTCGGGTAAAACCCGATTTTACCCGATTTTTGCACCCCGAACGTGTTCCTAAAATATCGGGCAAAACCCGATTTTTCCCGATTTCTGAAACAATTGTGCCCACGGAATTGCTGTGCCTCCAATAGGCGCGCAGGCGAGAGGCGGCCAAAGCAGCCGACAGACAGACAATCGTTGACTGCAAGTAAAAGTGATCGGGCGAAAGGTGTTTTGTTTATGTAACCTAAGAGCAGTGCCATATTAGTAAAACTTGTGAAGAATTTTGCACCAAAATCTCCACAAAATGGGACTGCACTTTGAAACGGAACGTCTCAGGCAAAGAAGAAAACCAGTTGACATTGTGGAAACTGGGAGCCGTACTCGATCCGTTCCAGAAGCGGCTGCTGAGTCAGTCGTTTGATGACTACCGACCTCTCTTTATTTCCGTGATCGACGATGTAGGCTCGCTTCGCGAGGAGTTTAAGCAGTACTTGCTGGAAGCAAGCCCCACAAATGAAGGTGTTGAAGTGATGGACTATTGTTACGACGCAACTGTTCGTTACCCAAGGCTAGCAAATGCAGCGTTGTCATTGCTGTGCCTAGCTAATGGCAGTTGTGACGTTGAGCGAACGTTCTCTCAGCTAAGGTACCTGCAGAGACCAGACAGGTCTCGGATGGAAACCGAGATGTTGCGCATGCAGATGATTATGTATGTTAATAAGGACGTGTAGAACATCAGTGACCAGCCCTCGTGAATAAAATGTTTCTTTTCTCAAAACTAACCGTTGCCTCTCACTGCGAGTAATAATTAATTACCAAACGAACGCCAAATTTTGCAATACTATACATCCTTGAAAGCAGCCCAAAATATAGCCCTAATTGTTACCCACCGGTTAGAGCAAATAGAATTAATGATTAATTTGGAAAGTTTACCGATAAAACCCGAATTTCGGAGTTTTTCCACGAAAAACCCGATTTCTCCTCTATTATCAAGCCGAAAAATAAAGCCCGATTTTTACCGCCCGAATTTGAAAAAATATAAAACCCGAAAACGAATAACCCTAAATATGTGCTCAAAAATTTTACAGGAAACTGAAGTAAAGATATAGGCCTATAATTTTCCACCAGTTTCTTGTTTCCAGATTTGAAGATCGGATTGACAGCCGCGACTTTCCAGTCCTGTGGAACCAACCCGATTTCGAGCGAGGCTCTAAATATGATACAGAGATACTGTGCAATTATGCCGTGAAATTTCTTTAGAATAGGGTGGGATTCTATCAGGACCCATATATTTAGGGGGGTACAGTTCTTGGAAAATACAGTCAATACCATGTACATCGATGTTTATTTCAGGCATGCAGTGATCAGAGGCACAGTTAGGAGGAAGTGATGCGGTTGTGGCAGGCAACAGTCCCTCAGAAAACACCGATTTAAAGTACTGATTAAACATTTCAACCTTTTCAGCGTCTGTCTTTGTAGTGGTATCATTCGATATTAGTGCGGGAATGGAAGTGTCATCGGTTCTACTTGTCTTTACATATTTCCAGAAGGCTTTGGGGTTTTGTTTCAGATCTGTGTTTAACCGGGCAAAAAATAAGCGCTTCGCATTCTTGATACCTAGTTTTACCATCCGGTTCGCATCCTTTAAATGTTGGTGGCTGAGCACTTTTTGTATGCACTTCTAGCTTTCCGTATTAACCTATACGTACATCCGAATTAAACCATGGTTTATGTTTTTTCCTTAGCCGCAGGAATTTTTTAGGGACATATTTCTCTAGGAGTTCCAATACTCTCGTGCGAAACGCGGACCATAAATGCTCAGCGTCGCTACTTTCTGAGAGACGCTGAAAGATTGGCAAGTACGATACTAATTCTCCCTGGATGGCGTCAAAATTACCTTTCTCGTATATAAATACCTGACGTGGGGGTTGCAGACGAGTCGGTACAACTGAAATGTTTAAGTTCGTTATCACCGCATCATGATCACTGAGGCCAGGTTGCGTAGACAAATTGGTCACAACGTTGGGGTCGTTACAAAGTACTAAATCTAATGTAGCCTGTTGTCTAGTAGGAACTAAAACACATTGGGTTAAATTATTTAATGTAGTCAGGTCACGAAAAGTTGTATTAATTCGTGCTTTATTAGTTATTGCACCTTTGGAAGTCCATGTTATCTCCGGGAGATTAAAATCGACACCCAGAAAAACGGTATCAGATAGCACTGATAAAATGTCAGCAAGAATATGAATTGGAGTTTCATTATTATTGGGTGGACGGTAGAAGGATCCAAATACTAGTATATTTCCCCTTGGGAGGCTCACTCGACGCCAAACGGATTCCGCAGCACTGTGAAATTGAAGTTCCTTGCTAGGCAGGTCGTTTGATATTAAAATAAAGACGCCTCCGCCATGCCGATGTCTATCTTTACGGTACACAGTAAGCCCCGGTGAGAATACTTCGCTATTCATAGTATTATTTTCTAACCAGGACTCGGTGCCTAGTACAACGTGCGGCTGCACTGTTGCTACCATAGAGGAAAAAGCGTCCGTCTTATTTTTGATGCTTCTACAGTTAGCCGGTCCGTTGTAGCCACCACAGAATGGTAAGGTCTCGTATTAGCTTAGATTTGAAGAGGGAACGGAGGAAACTGGTGAAGCGAAAGGCTATTAACGAGTTAGCATTAAGAGGGAAGATAGAGGAATTCAGAATGTCGCTGCAAAACAGATTTTCCGCTTTAACTGAAGAAGTCGACCGTAGTGTTGAAACAAGACCACCGAAAATTCTTTGTATAAGTAAGTTTTTTGTATAAGTGTGTTTTTGCTTATGTGCATATATAACCAATCTTGAACAGTTGTATCCCCCCCCCTCCCTTATGTAATGCCCAAAACGGCCCTTGGGGTAAATAAATGATGTATATATATGTGTGTGTGTGTGTGTGTGCGTGTGTGTGTGTGTGCGCGCGTGTGTGTGTGCGTGTGCGTGTGTGTGTGTGAGAGAGAGAGAGAGAGATAGAGAGAAGCGAACAGCTACAGAAGCCAAGGCACAGGGGAATTTTTAATCTATTTTGTGGTGAGATTATCAGTCATTGTTTCAACACTACGGTCGACTTCTTCAGTTAAAGCGGAAAATCTGTTTTGCAGCGACATTCTGAATTCCTCTATCTTCCCTCTTAATGCTAACTCGTTAATAGCCTTTCGCTTCACCAGTTTCCTCCGTTCCCTCTTCAAATCTAAGCTAATACGAGGCCTTACCATTCTGTGGTGGCTACAACGGACCTTACCGAGGACCTCCACATCCTCTACGATGTCAGGGTGTGCACACAGTATGAAGTCTATTCCATTTTTAGTCTCACAATTGGGGCTCTTCCACGTCCACTTCCTGTTTGCTCGTTTGCGGAAGAACGCATTCATAATCCGTCAATTATTTCTATCTGCGAACTTTACTAATAACTCTCCCCTACTGTTCCTAGAACTTATGCCATAGTCACCTACCGCCTTGTCTCCAGCCTGTTTTTACCTACCTTTGCATTAAAGTCGCCCATCAGTACAGTGTACTGTGATTTTACTTTGGTCATTGCCGATTCCACATCCTCATAGAAGCTTTCAACTATCTGGTCATCATGGCTTGATGTAGGCGCGTAGGCCTGCACCACCTTCAGCTTGTACCTCTTATTAAGCCTAATTGCGATAGCTGCCCCTCTCTCGTTAATACTGTAAAACTCCTCGATGTTGCCAGCTATATCCTGATTAATGAGGAATCCCACACCTAGTTCTCGCCTATCTGCTAATCCACGATAGCACAGTACATGCCCGCCGTTTAGTACTGTATACGCCTCATCTGTCCTCATAACCTCACTAAGCCCTATGACATCCCATTTAATACCGGCTAATTCCTCCAACAGCACTGTTAAGCTAGCCTCACTAGCTAAGGTTCTTGCGTTAAACGTTGCCAGGTTCAGTATCCCATGGTGCCCTGCCCGGAGCCAGAGATTCTAAGCACCCTCCGCTGCGTCACAGATCTGACCGCCGCCTTGGTCAGTTGCTCCGCAGCCGCTGGGGACTGAGGGCCGAGGGTTAATTGGTTTGTTCATAGAAGGTTGTGGCCAAGTACTACACCAGGGTGGCCAAATCCTGTTCTGGTGAGGAAGTGCGTTGTCGGTTCTGGTCACCGAAATTAGGCCGCACTCAAGCCTGGTTGTGCAATTCCATCGACACGCGGTTTTTTTTTCAATCCGGTGGAGAATTGCGTGGCGCCGGGATTCGAACCCCAGTCCTCTTGCACGCCAAGCGGATGCTCTACCTCTACGCCATCGCTGCATGCCTGCAGCTATCGTTACAGAGTGCGACGCAGAAGTAGGTGGTAGGTTGGTTCGACAGGATACCAGCAGGCTATCTCATGAGACTAAAGATCTGATTAGGAAACGCCAAAGCATGAGGACGTCTAACTCCACAGGCAGAATAGAATTAGCAGAGCTATCGAAGTTAATAAATAAGCGCAAGGTAGCCGACATAAGAAAGTTTAACATGTAGAAAATCGAGCATGCTCTAAGGAACGGAGGTAGCCTAAAATCAGTGAGGAGAAAACTGGGCATACGTAAAAACCAGATGTATGCGCTAAAAGATAAACAGGGCAATGTCATCAGCAATATGGATAAGATAGTTGAATTAGCCGAAGAGTTCTACACAAATCTATACAGTAGCGAATCTAATCACCAAGTTACTGAGGGGGGTAGTCGAGCACAGCGATGGGACACCCCGCCAGTAACGAAGGAGGAAGTAAAGAAAGCCTTAGGAGCAATGCAAAGAGGGAAAGCAGCTGGTGAGGATCAGGTAACAGCAAATTTGTTGAAGGACGGAGGCGAGATTGTGCTAAAAAAACTAGCCACCCTGTATACGCAATGCCTTGTGACCTCGAGAGTACCAGAAACTTGGAAGAACGCTAATATTATCTTAATTCATAAGAAAGGAGACGTCAAAGACTTGACGAATTACAGACCGATCAGCTTATTGTCCGTTGCCAACAAGACATTTACTAAGGTAATCGCTAATAGAGTCAGGACAACCTTGGACTCCAGTCAACCAAATGATCAGGCAGGCTTTAGTACAAGATACTCGATAATAGACCACATTCAGACTATCAATCAGGTGGTAGAGAAATTCGGAGAATAGAACCAACCCCTATATATAGTAGAACGTTAAGTTGGGCGAGTTGGTAAGATTCATGGTTGAAAAACAGCGCACAAAAAATACTAGACACAAGAGTAAAGGCGACGACAGGCCAAGCGCTTGTCCTGTCGTCGCCTTTACTCTTGTGTCTAGTCTTTTGTGCGCTGTTTTTCAACCATGACCCTATATATAGCCTTCATTGATGACGAGAAAGCATTTGACTCAGTGGAAACCTCAGCTGTCATGGAGGCATTGCGGAATCAGGGTGTAGAAGAGTGTTATGTGAAAATATTGGAAGATATTTATAACGATTGCACAGCTACTATAGTTCTCCATACAGTCAGCAATAAAATTCCAATACGGAAAGGTGTTAGGCAGGGAGACACTCTCTCGCCAATGCTCTTCACTGCCTGTATTCCGGGGACTGGAATGGGAACAGTTGGGGATAAGAGTTAATAGAGAATACCTGAGTAATTTGCGATTCGTTGATGACATTGCCTTGCTAAGCCACTCAGGACAAGAACTGCAAAGCATGATCAATCAGTTAGACAGGCAGAGCAGAACGGTGGGGCTAAGAATTAACATGCAGAAAACCAAAGTAATGTTCAAAAGCCTAGCAAGAGAACAGCAGTTCGCAATTGGTCTTGAGGTGCTGGAAGTAGTAAGAGAATATGTCTACTTAGGGCAGGTAGTGACCGCAGATCCAAATCATGAGAGGGAAATAACTAGAAGAATAAGAATGGGGTGGAGCGCATATAGCCGGTTCTCTCAGATCATGAATGGCAGCTTACCAATATCCCTGAAGAGAAAAGTATACAACAGCTGTGTTCTATCGGTACTCACCTATGGGGCAGAAACGTGGATGCTAACAAAGAGGGTTCAGCTTAAGTTAAGAACAACGCAGCCAGCTGTGGAAAGGAAAATGATAGGTGTAACGTTAAGAGATCGGAAGAGGGCGAAGTGGGTGAGGAAACAAACGCGGGTTAATGACATCTTAGTTGAAATCAAGAGGAAGAAATGGGCTTGGGCAGGGCATGTAATGCGAAGGAAAGATAACCGCTGGTCCTTAAGGGTAACGGAGTGGATTCCAAGGGAAAGCAAACGTAGCAGGGGACGGCAGAAAGTTAGGTGGGCGGATGAGAGGTACAATAAATTGTACCTCTCTGAAGCAAACCTCCAAGAACGAAAATACACCTTACGTAAACACACAAGAAGAATACCGCTCACTAGGACCAATTATGGCAGACAGATCTTGCATTTCCAAGTTCCTTATTTGCTGAATTACATAGGAGAAGAAATTAAATTCGAAAAACCGGAGTTTAAGAAATATGTCAAATCGTATTTGTTAAAAAAACCCATTTCTTTTCTTCAATAAGACATTGTTGCATTCATTAATTTTCGGTGTAATCAAGGTGTATATATATATTATCAGAGTACGGTGTGCTATGTGTCTGTAATCTGTGTGTGTTTGCAATTACATGAGTTTTGCAGAGTGCCGAGATGTGCATTTAGCGTTTCTTTTTTACCTTAAATTCTACTAAGTGTTGTCTAATCCCGTATATATATGTTCACTTTTATGTGTTGAAAAATTTATATGTTCAAATGTGTTTTTTTTTTGTAATTGAAAGCTGTTTCCCTGTCTGTCTTTTCTTTTTATTAAGTGTGCACTGAAATGCCGATTTGTGCTACCTGGGGCAGGAGCCTCTGTCAGGCTATGAGCCTTTAGCTCCTGCTCCTTTTTTCTCTGTTGTGAGAAAATAAAATGAAATAAAGAAAGAAAGAAAAGTTTGCGGGGATACTGGGGCGGCAACTGACAAAGGACAGGGTTAATTGGAGAGACATGGGAGAGGCATTTGCCCTGTAGTGGGTGTAGTCAGGCTGATGATGATGATGATGATTTTGTGGTGTTGATAAATTTGGAATAGTACTTTATATGTTATCGCTTAAAGATAATTGATTAGAAAAGCAGAAGAAAAAACAACCACATGCCGCCCGTCGGATCCGAACCCACGACCTCCGAATTACGCGTCCGGTGCTCTACCTCTGAGCTACGGCGACGGCTGTCAAATCTTCTGCTTTCGGGGGTATTTATGTTTACAAATAACCTAACCTTGAGTGTGTTCATCAGCGCCACCCACGTTCATAAGCGGCGGACGTAGTAAGTCCTGAGTTACCGCTGGTGTGATGTGGAACGTCATCGAACGGCGAGGGTGGAAGCAGTGTGAGAACCCTCTTATGCTTCCTACGGCATCAAGGCTGGCAGAGCCGAGGCCCTCGCTAAGTAATTAAGCAAATAAGAGAAGGAGAATGAGGGGCTCGTTATAAATATGAGAAAAGCCAACTGCCACAGAAACCAAGGGACACAGGGGATTTTTAGTTTATTTATTTTGTGGTGTTGATAAATTCAGAATAGTACTGTATATGCTATCGCTTAAAGCTAATTGATTAGAAAAGCAGAAGAAAAAACAACCACATGCCGCCGGTGGGATTCGATCTTACGACCTCAAATTCATATTCTTTATTTCTGCCTTGTAAAGATACAGACAGCGAAGGCGCAGAAAAGCTGTGAGAGACAGCTTCACTAAGCCGCAGCCCCCTTTCGCTTGGTAGCAGCTTGACAGCAAGGCTTTTAAGACAAAAGGCAGTCGGAAAGAGTGATAACAGGTAATGAACAGGTACAAGAGAAAACGAAACGACATTATACAATATTGACACAATATTCACATTGGGTAAACACGGGTAATGGCAGCAAAGGAAAAAAAAGCACAAAATAAAAATCCTACATGCTAGTATAGAAAGCACGCAAAGACCTGTTTGGCGAACTGAAAAGGTCAAATTATTATATACATACGCATTTAGCAGGGAAGGAAGAGTGAACTGCAGGCGTTCTCTACCTGAATTTAACCGTGGGGTAGGGACTATCCGTGTCTCCGCATACCTTGTTGTGTAGCTTGCATCTCGGGTATGTAGTTCAGCAAGTTTACGTATGTGATTTACATTGCTACGTGTTTCGAGTTTAAACCGGACACTCAAGCGATATTTATACAAGTTGCATATCTTTAGCACACCGCTTTGTAGAAAGAGATCTATGCTAAGCGAGTCCCAGTGGACATTGTAAACATGACGAAGAAACTTTTTTCTGAGAAATGTAGATACGCTGAACATAGCTAACCGCAGCTGTGCCCCACACTAGATGGCAGTAGTTTAAATAGGAATAGAAAAGTGAATTATAGAGGAGTAACTTTACTGTTCTTGGAATCACGTATCTGAGCAGACTTATGACTCCAGTTATTTGAGCCAGTTTCGTGACAAAATGGTCCGTGTGGTGTTCCCAAGACATACTGGAAGAAAAAACTACTCCAAGGCATTTAAGTTCTTCAACTATGTATATACCTCGTGAGTTTAGCTTAATCTCGACGGAGGAAGGAAGTACTTTGCTTATAGAAGGAAATATGACAGCTTTTGTTTTTTCATTTATGCGCATGCATCTGGGTTCTGACCACTTTTGTAATTCACTCAAGGTGTCATTGCATTCCCGAACAAGAAGATCACAATCATTGCCTGTAAAAAAGGTGCTCGTGTCATCAGCGTAGATAATAAATTTAGCGGCGGAGCTAATGTTGGAAATATCATTTAGGTACATATTAAAAAGTAATGGTCCCAATATACTACCCTGTGCAACGCAAGAGGTAACAAGTTTTAGTTCAGATTTCCTGTTGTCAATGCATGCAGCCTGTTTTCTGTGCGATAGATATGATTTCAGGATCACTTGAGCCTGTCCACGAATACCACAATGCTCCAAGTCTTTTAGGAGTACACTGTGGTTTACTAAATCGAATGCCTTCGAGAGGTCCACGAAGACACCAATAACAAAGGCCTTATTTTCGAACTGGGTTAGTATATATTCCTTTTGTTCGAGCAGTGCTAACTCGGCAGATTTATTTTTACGAAACCCAAATTGATTAGGTGACAAAAGGTCATGTTTATCAATAATATCAGACGACCGTGTATACAGAACTTTTTCAAAAGCTTTCGAGAAGATTGGGAGTATCGACACTATTTCCTAAATTATTCCGGTCTCCTTCCTTATACAAAACCGTTACTTTGGCTATTTGCATTTTTTTAGGAAATGTGCCCGTAGTAAAGCATAAGTTAAATATATCTGCAAGAACAGGGGCAAAAACTCTTATAACATGCTTGACAGGCCTCACTTGAATGCCGTCAATTTATTTATTTATTCAAGTTACTCACAGGCTCCTTTACATTGGAGCATTGTGTGAGTGGGGCAGTACATAGAAGTTAGAGAACAGCGCAAAAAAAACACAAAAGAAGAAAAAAAAACGACAGAAGAAAAACGTTATACAATAGTTAGCAGGAGGCACTCAGTAGAATACAAATAAAGTAATACAACACACAATAATTACAAGTTTCAAAATGTGGCAACATGGAAATGGAACACGATTTGACAGTGAGGCTAAAAAGTGCACAAGTTAGTTCACACTAAGCAGCAATAAAACATTTTTCGCAAGAATACAGAGAACTGAGACACTAGGCGAGGATTGCGGTTATTTTATCACGAAATGTAGCAGGATTTCTGGTATTAGTAGCATCCTCAGGAAGGCTGTTCCAATAGTTTATGGCACGTGGGAGAGCAGACATGTTGAATGCTTTTGTATGACCAAAAATACGCGTAAAGCTGCTATGATTATGGAGGCGATGAGATGTGCGACATGGCCGTAACAAAGGTAATGTGTGACTGTGAAGACTGAAAATCATTTTATGAAATAAGCAAAGAAGAGCTACGGTACGACGTGATTCTAAAGACAAGTGATAGCGATAACTTGATATTAGTGACGCTGGAATGGCGGTTATAATCGCGAGCGATGAAGCGTGTAGCACGGTTCTGTATAGATTCGAGATTACGTGTTAGATACTCTTGGTGAGGTGACCAGATGGGTGATGCAAATTCTAGTTGTGGGCGGACAAACGTCTGGTAGGCTAGTTTTCGAGTGTCAGATGGTGCACCATGAAGATTACGCTTTAAGTATCCAAGGGTTCGTGAAGCCTTAGCTGTAATTTTATTAATGTGTGTCGACCAGGAAAGGTTTTGAATTAGGTGAATGCCGAGATATTTATATGAGGACGCTGTTGTCACATGATTACTGCTGAGCGAGTAGGTGAAAAAAGAGTTTGAAAGTTTACGGCTGAAAGTCATTAATTTACACTTATCAGTGTTGACCGGCATTAGCCACATGGAACACTAGTTTGTTATATGGTCTAGATCTTTCTGTAAAGCGATATGATCGGATGGATTTTATTTAGGTTGTTATTTAGGCTGTTATTTATTATTATGTTATGTTATGTTATTATTATGTTATGTTATGTTATGTTATGTTATGTTATTATTTATGTTATTATTTAGGCTGTTATTTAGGTTTTGTACCACTGATATAACCTCCTAGGTCGTAACTAGGTTTAGAAATATTGTGCCACTATTTTAAGAGCTAATATAGCTATTGAAACCATTTGACGGGGTGTTATGGGCAAGGGTGGTAAAAAAGTTGTTGAACGCATCTGCCAACTCTCTTCCGGATACATCTTTATTATCAAGCTTTAAAGTCCGCGGGGCAGCCTTTGGTTGCTCACGCCTCAGTAAGAAATTCAACCTTGACCACAACAGATCGTGGCGACCATTTTTAATTTCAAGAAATGTCGCGAAGTGTTCCGCACGAGTGAGACGTAGCTTTTTTGTTAATCTATTTCTGCATTTCTTAAAAACGCTTAGGGCATCTGTTGAACGTGTGTTTAAAAAGATTTTGTACAGTTTGTCTTTCATTCTAATTATATGGCGTAACCCAGAAGATATCCAAGGTTTGTGAGTTTTTTACGCTTTGCTGCACGTAGTTTTAGTTGGAAACAGGAATTGTAGAGATGTTTAAATACTCGGAGGAACTCATCGTAAGCCTCATTTGCGTTTCTGGTAACGTCAATACTATCCCACTCAACTTGTTCCAGTGAGCTGTGAAATGAATTGAGGGTAGCATAGGTTATACTTTGGTACTTCGCTTTTTCCTGTCAGTGCTTTACCAGTCTAGTCTTACTTATGCATGTAAACAATGGAAGGTGGTCACTGATTGCACATCATATTACGCCTGACTCAACTATCGGTTGAGAGGCGTTCGTAATCAGCAGATCGAGAAGTGACTCACTTTCTTGTGTGACGCTTGTTGGATCGTTAATAAGATTAATAAATCCGTTCGAAGCCAAGACTGGGTTAAAGGGCAGCTGCAGCACTTTTTTGAGAATTTCGCAATATTCAAGGATTCAAATCTATGTAGGCCGTAGGTAAAGCATGCCAAGTGTTTTTGAACTGGCATTTAAAATAGTGACGTAATCGACGATTAAATTTTGCGCTTCTCCGCAATGAACTAGAGGAGTGCAGGGAAACTCAGCGTGACGTCACGGAAGGTATGACTTCAAATTACCGCTGTCATCAGCCGCACCCTGCCCTGACGCGTTAAACGCTGACAAACAACTCTCGGCAGGGTTCGCCTTGGGTGGCGTTCGTTTTTTCCCTTCAAAGCAGGCGTTTGTGCGTTGGAAATGTACCGATACCTTCGATGACGTCATCATGCGCCCCCACTTGGCGTTGTGCGCTGCGGAGAAGCTTGAAGGGCGTCCGGATTTTAATCGGCCATTACTTCACTATTTCAAGTGGTAGTCCAAAAAGACTTTGCATGCTTTACCTCCAAGTTTCACATATTCGACCGTCTTAAGCTCGTTGATTTCTAAAACCTATGCAGTTTCTCTTTAAAGTCTCTATTAGAGGAATTATCCTTCACCTCTAGCTATTAGAGTGTATTTCTTATGTGTTATAAACGAAAGAAAACAGTCGTAAAATTCTAAGAACCTAACCACATTTCCCTTCGGTGGACGATACCAAACCGAAAAGACGAACCTGCCGATACAGGCTGATAGCACTTCAAAATCTTCAGTAGTACGACTGTGCGAGTCCAACTTGTCGCATTCAATGTCATCTGAAACCAGTAAAGGCACTCCACCCTCACGGAGGCCGGAGTGGTTCAAGTAAGAAGTTTTGTAGTTGGTCATACTGAAAACGTCGGAATCATTTGTGCTCCAAGTGTCACTGAGCTTGATCAAAGGAAAAGGAAATGAAAATTCGCCAAAGAACTCCTCTAAACACATTATCTTGTTTTTTACAGAGCGTGCGTTCAGGTGAATAGCGTTAAGCGATGTCGACGCAACACATGAAGCAGTGCGGTTCAAGTCGCTCGGCAGATAATACATCTGCAGCATGTAGATTATGTACCAAGAAGAAACTCGAAAGATACCATGCTGAGTGCTACAGCCGATCCAAATCGCTCTTTCCCTTCACATGAATGGAACTCATTCCCTCACTTCGCCTAACAAAAACCTTTCCATTGACATACCAAGTAAACTTATAGCCTTTTTCTTTGGCACAGTCTTTAGTTGCCTGAAGCACTTTTGTATTGCGGCGTGTTAAATTCTCTTGCATGAAAATGGGCGGTTCTTCTTATTCTTTTTGGTTCTTCTTATTCTCCAACCAGTTTTCTCTTGTAGCTTGCTTCGTAACACGCACAATGATGCCTGGCGTCTTACCATGTTTAGTGGGAAGTCGATGAACAGTTGCTATCTCCGACCGATTCCATCAAAACTCGAAGTGTACCAGCCACGTTATTTAATATGACTGTTAGATTCTCATCCTGCACTTCTTGTATGACATGAAGCTTTAAGTTCAGCTGCCTGAGTTCAAGATCGTGTATCTCATTTTCCAACTGAGCTTGTGCTGCCTGAGAAAACTTGCATGGGCTCAGTTAGAAATATACGCAAAAATATAAGAAGGCGTTTGTAGCTGAGAACGATTTAATGACGTTTCGGCTGTGGGAACGGCCTTCGTCAGAAAAATAAAACGCGAATGATTAACAGGGTCGTATATATATATAGGTTGGCGATATCAACATGGCATGCAAATAACAAAAACAGAAATAAGTAGTCCGAAAAAGGCACTTGGCGAAGCAGTAACATGAAACTGCAATGGCGTAAACATGATGTGACTACATATCGGAATTCCAGGTCAGGGGTGATTAAAAAAGTAATCAGTGAAGGAAAATGCATGTGGCGGAATGAAAACATAGCACAATGCGATACAAGCACACGGTGGCTATGTAAAGGGCAAAAAATGCGTTTACGAAAATGATGCACAATAGTAAAAAAAATGATATTCCGTAACGATCAGTTCGAATCTAAGTTGGAGCCCGCACATTAATAATGTAACCTCAGTGGCATCTAAAAGACTATGGCTAATAAGATACCGGCTAAAACATGCTTCCACTAAAACAAAGCTTGTGGCGTATACTTCCCTAGTGCGTCCACTACTCGAATATGCCGACGTAGTATGGGACCCGCATACGAAAACGGATGCCAAAAGCTTAGAGCGTGTCCACAGAAGAGCGCTACGCTTCATTTTCAACGCCTACGGAAGGCATGCATCGATATCTGATCTTAGCCGTTCCGGTTGGCCCACCTAGGAATCTCGTCGCAAAATGCATCGCTTGAAAATGTTATTCGACATCGTCAATACCCACAACAGAATAGACTTTCACACTTATATGCAGTATAACAGAACACGACAAACTCGACACAAACACGATAAAACAATTGTAGTTCCCAAATGCAGAACCACTGCATACAAGCTGTCGTTCTTTCCAAGAACGACAGCTGATTGGAATGCATTACCTCGTGAAGTGGTCACCTTATCGTCAGCCGAAACATTTTTATCTGCAATCAACCCCAGCCGGTCAAGTTAGGGTGATGAATTTTTGGTACTGACTAAAAAAGACAACTTCAATAGGACGATGACAGACGTTTTGAAGTTGTTTCGGGAGTGCGCAGATGGTCTCTGTCGTTTACCTCTGAAGTGCCCTTGAAGGATTGTCTCCAATTTCTTAGTAGATATTAAGTTGTTTTTCAAGAAGGACCCTGTTTGTTGGCTTTACTCCCCCAAGATCCCAGAAACAGGTTTTGCACTAGTCTTCCGGACATTCAAAAAATGTAAAAAATGGAATAGCTGTGTCTGCCGCTCGAGCTTACAGAATTCTTGTTTTCACCGCATCGAAGAGAGTGTATTGCTGCAGGTCAGCAGGCTGAAAACCGCAGGGTACCCTGATTCGGTTATTTCGGCAACGTGCGAAAAGTTGGTGCGGCTGGTGAGGACGGATTTCGTCAAGTGAAAGAGGGACAAGGCATATAAGAAAAGGGTGGTCATCCCCTACATTCACAAAGTAGCCCATAATCTGGTTTGTTTTGGTTTGGTTTATGGGGTTTAACGTCCCAAAGCGACTAAGGCTATAAGAGACGCCGTAGTGGAGGGTTCCGGAAATTTCGACCACCTGGGGTTCTTTAACGTGCGTAGCCCATAATCTGAAAAATGTAGTTGGTAGGTTTGAAGTCGAAGTTGTTTTTTCGGCACCTTGTAAGTTGAGCGGGCTTTGCCGGGCCGTTAGGAACCGCAGTGAAAATGTATTAGAGGTCAGTCCGTTCAAATGCCGTGTTACTCACAGGTCACCGTTGGTGGAATGCGCATGCTCTGTAGTCTATGAACTGCCACTCTCGTGCAAAAAAGTCTACATTGGTCAGACAGGCCGCCGACTGCCCTATCGCTGTGTGCGATGGTTATGGCTTGCCAGGGGGATCAGCGGCCTGGCTCCTGCGTGTTCCATGGAACTTTGGCACTTGTGAGCGCACAATTGACATCAGCAGCACCACGACGTCACCGGTCAAGGGTATAAGAACGCCATCTGAGGCTTCGATCGTCAGTGGGCAAGGCAACAGCGGCGGCGACACGATGTTAAAGCGTTGTTTCTGCATTGTGCAGGTATGTTACCTTGAGAATTCCCGATGCTTGAAATCAGACAATCGATTGTTGCTGCTGTTCCTTTGCCCACAACCCGCGGCTGATTTGTGTTCAAATGTCTTGCACTGTATCAGTCGCCTTTTGTTGAGTGGTGACGTGGAGCTCAATCCAGGCCCCCCTAAACAGGACCCCTCAAAAAAGCCCGGTAACTCATCGAAATTCAATGATCCTAATCACAGTCTTTCTGTGCGCTCTACGCGCTCTGCAAATGCCACTCAACATTCGGCTGCTGGCTTAAGTTCGCCCGAAACTGCTAATATTGTCACCATGCTTGCGGAAGTTCTTGAACGCCAAAAGCAAATGGCCGAAGACCTTAGCAATATTAAGTCATTCCAAGCTTCCGTGAACTCACGTTTTGATGTGCTTGAAACCCGTTTGGTTGCTCTTGAGTCGTCTCCATCAAATCAGATGGCTAGCGCCACTGATTCCGACGATTTGCGCTCCATCATTGAAACATTATCTGGAACTGTGGCTCGGCTGGTTGCAAAGAATGATGAACTCGATAACCGCTCACGTCGCAACAACATCATCATACACGGCTTAGACGAAAACCCGGAAGAAAATGAGAGTACTTTGCTAGATATGGTTGCACCGATATTCTCCGATAAACTGCAAATTACGCCCCCCCACATTGAGCGATGCCACAGAATCGGTCGAAAGCGGGAAGGGCATCCACGCCCAGTCATTCTCAAGTTGCTGGATTTCCGCGAAAAGTTGTTGGTGATGAAAAATGTCTCGAAACTTAAAGAGTCTGATTATTACATTAGTGAAGATTTTTCCGCCAACGTCCGTGCTATTAGAAAAAGAATTTGGGATGCTTCAGCAGTTTTCCGAAGCCAGGGTTCTGTGGTCAAGCTACGCTATGATCACGCTTTTATTGACAGAGTTCGCTACATTTGGGACGACGTGTCGAATGCTCTTATCAGAGACCCGAGGTTTACCATTAATCGCATTTGCCGATCACCATCTCGCGATGCCTCTCCTACAGATCAATTTTCTCAGTCACCACGGTCCGCTTCCCCTCGTTGACTGCGACATAATTACGATTGTAACCTTTCAGTTTTGAACTTAAATGCCAGAAGCATAACTAACAAGTTCGCAGACTTCCTATCTTTAATTACTGCACACTCACCTCATGTAGTTGGCATTACAGAAACTTGGTTGCATGACGACATATTAGACTGCGAATTCACGCCTCCTGGTTACGTTGCGGTTCGCACAGACCGACGTCACACTAAAGGTGGTGGCGTTGCGTTGCTTTTTCGGTCTGATCTCAAGTTTTCAATAATGTCACCGCCAGGTGACATAGAATCAGTCTGGTGTAAACTTTATCTGGATAAAACGCATGTCATAATAGGCGTATTTTACCGTCCGCCTAGTTCCTCTTTAAATGAAGTTCAATCTCTTATTCAGTATATTAACGAGCAGCATTTCAATGCGGGCAACCTTATTTGCATGGGTGACTTTAATGCCCCCGGCATCCACTGGCCTACCTTAACGCTGGTAAAAGAAACCCCCATAAATAGAGAACTACTTTCCTTTTCTCTTTCATTTGACCTTATTCAGATTACCAATGAACCTACAAGATGCGACGCTCTGTTAGATTTGATTTTCGTTAGTTCTAACATTGTCAGAAAGGGCTACGAATGTGATGTCATTGAAGGAATTTCCGACCATAAGGCCGTTCTTACCTCCTTAAATTTTTCTATTACTAAACAGAATTACGTTTTTTCCACATTTCCCGATTTTAATCACGCTGATGACGTTTCAGTAATTGACACCCTAGCTGATCGATTTGAAGAATTCGTTGCACTGAGTTCTACATGTGATGTCAACACATTGGTGAGCTATTTTGAATCCTTAGTTACAAAATGTATTCAGTGTTTTATTCCTCAGAAAACAAAGAAGAAAAATACGAAAATTCCCTGGATGACACGAGATATACTTCATCTTACACGGCGTGTACATAGACTTAGGCGTACGAAGCGCTTAGGCAATCAGGCAGCCATGACACGTTTCATCAAAGCGAAAGAAGAGCTTCGATTGAAAATGAACTCCGCTAAGGATTTTTTCTTCCGAGTACAGCTACAGGATCTACTAAAGACTAACCCGCGTAAATTTTGGTCATCTGTTTTTCCACGGGATACGACAGCTACTACAATGAGGGTTAACAATGAATCGACTAACGATCCATTTCATATATCCAATGCATTTAATGAGTACTTCCACTCTGTATTTTCTCGTGACAATAACGTCATCCAACCAGTCACCATTGCTCGTAGTGCCGTGCCAATCAATGATATTAATATCAGTGAAGAAGGTGTTCTCAACCTAATTTTGAAACTTGACACTAAGAAATCTGCTGGACCTGATGGTATCCCGAACTTGTTTTTGGTACGCTACTCATTATGGACCTGTCGCTACCTAGCTGTCATATTTCGCGAGTCTCTTGCTTCCTGTACAGTTCCTTCATCCTGGAAAATGGCCCAAGTCGTCCCTCTATTCAAAAGTGGTGACAAGCAAACTATATCCAATTATAGACCAATCTGTTTAACCTCTCATGCATGTAAAATTTTAGAGCACATTATTTACAAACACATCATGGAATACCTCGAATCACATCATTTATTAACAAATGTTCAGCATGGCTTCAGACGCGGTTTCAGCACTTTGACACAACTTAACGAATTTACTCACGACATTTGCAGTAACCTTGATGCAGGCAATCAGATAGACGCAATATTCATTGATTTTTCGAAGGCATTCGATACAGTGATTCACTCAAAACTTACGTATAAACTTGACATGATCCTCAATAACCCCCGCCTTCTCAATTGGATTTCAAGTTTTCTTTCCAACCGTTCTCAATTTGTGTCCTTCAACCGAACTAATTCTAGGGTAGCAGACGTGCCCTCAGGAGTTCCACAGGGTTCTGTATTGGGCCCATTGCTTTTTTTGATTTTTATAAATGACTTACCTTGTAACATCACCTGTAACCTACGTTTGTATGCTGATGACTGCGTGTTGTATCACAAAATTTCCTGCCTTGATGATCACTTATACCTTCAGAAATCATTTTCAGAATTTAGCTCTTGGTGTGCTACATGGCAAATGACTATTAACATCCGCAAAACCGTTGTTATGACTTTCACTAATAGAACGACACCTTCCGTGTTTACTTATACAATTAGCAATACCCCCATCCAGAGTGTGAGTCAATACAAATACCTTGGTCTTATTTTCACACCCAGTATGTCATGGTCCAAACATATAGATTTCATAACCTCAAAGGCACTTAAAAAGTTAGGATACCTCCGTCGCACAATAAAAGCTGCTCCTAGAGATACGAAACTACTGATGTTTAAATCGCTAATCCGTCCACTACTTGAATACGCCTCCCCTGTATGGAACCCGCACAAACAACGCGAAATTAACCAAATCGAGGCAGTGCAGAAGAAAGCCGTTCGCTTCATATGTCACAGGTTTGGTAGAGATTTTTCGCCTTCCACAGCACTTTCATCACTGGGCCTGCAACCACTCTCATCTCGACGAAGGACTGAGTCTTTAAAATTTTTGTATTGCATTATTAACTCTTTCTGCCGGACCTCTGCAAATGATTACCTAATCCCTGCTATACCATCTAAAACTAGAAGTCACCACAGCCTAAACATCACGCCTTATTTTGCCCGCACGGACACTTTTAAATACAGTTTTTTTCCGCGTGCAATCGAATACTGGAATTGTTTACCCGGTTCTACTCGCTCTCTTCCTTTAGAGCTGTTTTTAACGGCTATTGAATAGTTTTTTCGTTTTTCTTGTTTTCACTCGTACTGTTTCGGATGTTTGCCATTGTTGTGCTCCATGTTTTCCTACACTGTTGTTCACACCCACCCCTGCAATAGCCCAATAGGGCTGCAGTATGTATAAATAAATAAATAAATAAATAAATAAATAAATAAATAAATAAATAAATAAATAAATAAATAAATAAATAAATAAATAAATAAATAAATAAATTAACGTTCGCCTGAGGGAAAATTTTAACTCACTATCAGACACCAGATACTCTCATCTTAAAGATCACTGCCGCGATTGTGGGAGGGAAAATGATAAAAAGAAACAGAAAAAGTGCCGCCCTTTGCTCACAAACACTAAAATTTTGTTTAGAAACCGGGATAAATTTACCAGGGAGATTATGGAAGCTTATTTCATAAGGAAGAAAGAATCACAGTGTATCAGCCAGCCTTCTTTGGCATTAGTTGACAAAGAAGTATCGTTTTTAGATAATTAGTGACTTGTTTCATTTCGGTTCTCAGAGGTGCCTTTGTTCGGAGTTCACCACGTAGCATATTCTGCGATTGGTGATCTTGATTCCGCTAGACCAATGCTCGTTGCTCTGTTTGTTCACGTGATTATGATGTATATATGTTTTCTTTTTTCAATAAAAAATTCAGTTTCGAGTCAGCGCTCGTCTTTGTGTCCTCTTGCTTCGTCTGTCGTCTTGTTCGCGCTGTTCCCTCCCACGATGTATTATTGCAAACTCGCCCAGCTATCCATCCTTTTTAGAATTCGAGTTACACTGAGCACTGATGCTGAGTAAGCTAGCACAGGGCCCTACGGTCAAGTTTGTCTGCTCGTTTAATGGCATCATTAATCATCTTTGGCGGATATTTTTGTTTGGGAAGCTCTAATCGAAGTCTTTCACAGTTTCGGTTAAAGTCTGTGAGGATCGGAGCTTATTCTTTTAAAGGGGAATGCCTGACTGCAAGGAATGCCCGTCTTGCAGTGTTTTTTGAGGCTACTATTGAAGTGGAGGTACTGATGGCTGTCCGTAGGCCTGCTATAAAGGCTGGTAATTAATTCACCATTATGCACTAGCACTCACACATCAAGAAAATCAATATTTGAGGCTGAGGAAGAGTGCGAAAGGAAGATTGATGGATGGAAACGGTTTAATTCTGCAATGAATGTGCCTAGTTTTGCTTTCTCGTGGTATCAGACAAGAGAGGTCATCAAAAAATCTTTTATAGATGAATAGTTTTGAACTCTGGCTATCTAGGAGCGCGGTTTCAATGCAACCCACAAAAATATTAACATAATTAGGGCCTAATTCCATACCCATATAAGTTTCGCTAACCTTAACGTAATGTACATCGTTAAACTCAAAGTTGTTAAACTCAAGTATAAGTCGTAGGAGAGTGCCTAAAGTGGAACTATCATCTGGCCTGTCTGGGCAGTGTTGGTCATACGCGTTCATTACGGACATGATGCCATCCTCACGTGGTATATTCGTGTAAATCGAAGTTGCACCCAAAGGGACAAGCAGGAAATCGGTAGGGATTGTAAGGTCGTTTATATCACTGAGGAAGTGAGTGGCATCTTTACAAATGAAGGAAACATGGCAGGAACATTATTGATGAGCGAGTCGGCGTAACGTGAGGTCATTCGCGTAACAGTACCAACACCAGACAGGATGGGCCGACCTAGGGCGTTTTGTTTACGCATCTTAGGCAACAAGTAAAACTTACCAGAGTCTGGGGCTAAGAGGGACTAGCGATTGGAATATTTTTTCAGCTATTTTGCCAGCTTTCATGAGGCTTGCCAGATTACTGCTGATTTCGAATTTGTATTCTGTCGTCAGATCATAATCGAGACGTCTATAAAATATCTTGTCGTCAAGCTGCCTGAGGGCCTCGCGTACGTAATCAGACATGTCTCGAATAACTATGGCACCCCTTTTGTCTGCCGCCTTAATTATGATATCTGAGGAGGTCCCTAGTTTTGTTATTGCCTCAGATTCTTTATTTGATATGTTACGACGGATATGCACTGGTTTCTTGTAGGCTTCCAAAACGTCATGTTGTACCACTTTTATGTACAGCCTTTGTCAAAAGTCTGGAGCCCAAGGGGTTTTCTTTTGAGACACACTGTGTCGTGCTTAATGGATCTCTAGCGCTCCAAATTTCCTGGACATGAGAAGATTTCTGGTACTGCCTCCTGCAATAGGTAGGACTTCCATTAATGCTCCTGGAGTTCCATTATAAAGCTTAGAAGTGAACCCCCTGGGCTCTAAACCTTTGACAAAGACTGCACATATCGATATACTTGTCGCGCTGCAAGGCGGCGTCCACTGTTTGAGTTAAGGCAATCTGCTCTCTACGTCAGCGGTGTAGGGGCGATTGTGGAAATACTCTCTGCGCCTAAGGTTACGTGCGAAGTCATCGAGGTATTTTATCAAAGAAAATTCATCATATCTTCCTGTGGTGAGACAAAAGTTAGGCCGTGTGAACGAACGCTTATTTCAGCACTAGAAAGGCTAATGCTGGATAATGGTAGAGAGAGGGTGTGGTAGATGGCCCTTGGCGATCACAAAATGAACAAGGGAGGGGAAAACCTCAGGTTGCTTGAGCCAACGTTTCGACAAGGGGACTTATCTTCGTCTGGGCAAAGCGTTCATCATTCGCAGGGATTAAATAAGGCCTCGCTCCGAGGAGGAAGGCCCGGGGGTGGGGAAGGAAAGTGGTGTGAGAGGGGATGCGTGTCAGGAAAGGGAGGGAGGTGAATCTTGATTCGTTAACCTGCAATAGTGGAAAAACTTTTATCCCGGGGGTGTGTAATGAATAAAGGCTTTGAAGGGGCTGCGACGGGGGGTTGGCGCTGGGTGGACCTGAAAAACTCGGATAAGAGGATTAGTCAGCGTGGTACAGGGAAATGAGAACAAGGCAAACAAAATAGGCTGGTACTGGAAGGAGAAAGAAAGGGGGGGGGGGGGGCATTTCCAAGGAAGGACAAGGCAGGGAGGTGTGGGAATGGTTCGAGTTCAGAGAAAGCCAAAAGGTGGGTCGGAGGGGGTAACAGGTATCATGGTTTCCAAGAACTGATAGTAGGGGATTAGGACAAAAAAAAAGAAAGGTGAACAAAGGGAGAGTGTGAGAAGGCCGGAAATGGGGTGAAAGATATGGCGTGGGATGGGTGCAAAGAGCGATAATATACTAATGCGAGGTTCTAGGAAATGGTCTGACCACGTGCAAGACATTTGTTAATTTAAAATTATGCTAACCCTGGAATGTACCTGAGAGATTCCAGGTTTCCTCTGGACATGTTAATCCCTGTTGGTTGCAATGTTTTAAATTTGTGGATTAAGAATGCTTCTCTGTATTTTCTGTCCCTAGTCGATTTGAAGCCTGTCTGAAGAATGACAATATGAGTTCGTCGAATTTGTGATGGCGTTGATTAAAATGGGTCGACACTGCCTTCTGTTCATTCCGTGTTGTGTCATCCCGGTGCCCGTTTAATCTGGCACTCATTGTTTGCCCGGTTTCTCCGATATATTGTTTCTGGCAAAAGGAGCACTGGAGCATGTAGGTAATATTGGACGATGTGCAGTCAAAAGTGGTCTTTATATCGAAACTGAAATCGCTTACCGTACTTTTAACCGTAGTGTCCCTTTGTGAATGTTTGCATGTCTTGCATCTAGGTCGAGAGCATGAAGTCACTGTCGGTGGTGGTTTCTTACCGAGCCTGGCATGCACCAGAATGTCCTTCAGGTTTGTGTTGCGTCTGTATGTTACCCTTGGTGCGTCGGGAAATATTTTCCTGAGACGGTCGTTACCAGTTAAAATGGGGTGGTATTTCCGCAGGATATTGTTTATGTTTGGAAGCGCGCTTGAGTATTTCGTTATAAGTGCAGGAGGTCGTTGACTGTTAGCTTTTGTTCGTTTTTTAAGAACTACATCTCGTTTCAAAGTGGTTGCTCGTTGGAACGCATTATTAAGGGTTGTCTGTGGATGGTTTCTGGTGATTAGTGTGTTTTTTAGCGATTGGAGGTGTTTCAGGCAGTCGTCGTCGTCGCTACATATTCTTCTTAGTCTCGTTGTCTGTCCTACGAATATACTTTGTTTGCAGTGTCTTGAATGATGGCTAGTGAAATCTAAGTATTCTTGTCGGTCAGTACGCTTCCTGTAAAGTGAGGTTTTGAGCTTGAGGACAGTGGTGTCAAGGACAGTGGTTGAGGACAGGGGTGTCAACGAAATTGACTCGCGTTTTACAGAAGTTGAAGGTGAATTTAATGCTGGAGTGGCATGAATTGAAATGTGTGACGAATGCCTTCAGGGTCTCAGCCCCATGCTCCCATATCATCAAAATGTCGTCTATGTAACGCAGGTATATAAGTGGTTTTTTTTAGAAATGAATTTAGAAGTTTAGATTATAGTAGCCCCATAAAAATGTTCGCGTAGGTGGGTGCGAAGGGAGTGCCCATGCTTCTTCCAAATACTCTAACGTAGTAAGAAGAATCGAATTCAAAGTAGTTGAGTGTTAGTACCAATTCAAGTAGCGTGAGGTACACTTCAGTTTCGTGCGGGTGAGGACTTTGAGTTAGAATTTTGGAGAGTGCGTCGATACCTTCATTTATGGAAATATTTGTGTACAAAGCGGCGACGTCAAGTGTTACAAGTATGCTATCTGCTGGGATAATGGCAGGGTCATTCAGAGACTCTATTATGCGGAGAAAGTGCGGTGTATCCTCGACAAAGGAAGGGAGGTGGGTGGGAATATCTGCAAGACAGTTGTTCAGGAAAGTTGATAAGTTCTCTGTGGGCGTGTTATTGTTTGAAACGATAATTCTGCCGGGGATATCTGCGGTAAACAAGTCTTCTTCTGGACATCCAATCTGGACATGCAATGAAATGCCATCCGATTGGAAACATTCAGTGGTTGTTCCGATACCAAAGCCCGGAAAACCACTCACAACTCTTGGAGCCCTACGACGGACTTCTCTAACCCCAACAATTTGTAAACTCTATGAAAAACTGCTTGCCACTCGAATCTCTTGATGGCTCGACCATCATCAGAAATATTCGTCTGCTCAAATCGGTTTCCGACCAGGATACGGCGCTGAGGATGGTCTTGACCGCTTTGCCAACGATGTGATATGTCGCTCACCTCACAGCCGTCTCGTTCGCACAGTCCTGGCAACAGACATCACAAAAGCCTACGATAACATTCTCCACGCAGCCATCCTCAACACTATGGCATCACTTGGCATGCCCTTGCAGCTTTGTCAAGCAATTCATGCCTTTCTTTCGCAAAGAACATTTGCTATCCGCGTCAATGGTAAACCCACAGGCCACTTCATTTCTAATCGGGGTGTACCGCAGGGCTCAGTTTTAGCCCCAGTTCTATTTAACATCGCATTCATTCCTCTGGTACACAGTCTGTCCACCCTTCCTAATGTTCAGGTTCTGGCATATGCAGACGATATCACTCTCTGGTCAACAAATCGCTCAGCTCAGGTGCAGCAAGACTCCCTGCAAAATGCCCTCAATATCCTCTACAACTTTCTTGCCGACACTGGCCTCTCTCTCAACCTCTCCAAGTCTTGCTATGTCCATGTGGGCAATAAAGCTGGCCACCGTACTTTCAAATCCACTCCGTTCGTTCTCACTATTGACAATGCCCCACTTCCTGAGGTCGAACATACCAATGTTTTAGGCCTGCACGTTCATTCTTCAGGCAAGGGCACGGCTTGGTTGTCAGCCATGCGCAAGAGTGCTCTAAACACACTTGGACTCATCCGCAGGATAGCCAATCGCTCTGGACGTGCCCGTTCAGATACAGCTCGTTGACTTGTTCGTACTGTCGTTCCACCTCGGCTCCTATACCAGGCTCAGTTCCAACAACTTACTAAACGACAGTGGTACACACTTGAAACACTCAACCACGAAGCCATGCGAGTCATTGCTGGCCTACCTCGAGCAACTCCTATTTGTCTGTTGCAGGAGTATGCGCAACTCAACACACTGGAAGATTTAATTACCCAGAGACAAACAAATAGAGCACGGAAAGTTTCTCCTCGTCCGATGTTCGCGCCTCAACCACCTCCATGGGACTACTGTCACATCACATCAAACAAGCCTGCCCGTCATAAGAAGTCGGAGTTCTTCTCAACGCCGTTACCACAAGGTTTTTCTACGCAACATGACAGCTGCACTCTTTACACAGAGGTCGCCATAACTCCAACAGGAGGATCAACTGCTTTTGTAAGCCCTACACACCCTCAACTCTACGGCCGACAAACCTACTCTACTGACACTTCATCATTTCTTTCTTTGGAGCTGCAAGCAATATTAAATGCCATAGCAGCTTTACCTGACGACCCTCCTTATAACCAGGTGCACCTATGTACTCATTTCCAAGAAGCCGTGAAGCATTTAAAGGAAGTCCGCGGTACCCTTCGGGTTTCCCAGGCCATACATGCTGCTTGTAAATCTTACCCGGTGCCTATACGCATTCAGTGGGTTCAAGCTCGCACAGATGTCCACAGCATCGCACCTGACATATCTCGTGAGACTGACACCCCACAAACTCCACCTGCCTCTTTGCCACCAGATCCACTTCTGACACATCTAACATCTTCAGCCTCCCTCAGGCAGCGTACACGTGCTCTTATTCCCCCGTGTACCTACCCCCTTCTCCCCAAACTATCACGGGTGGAGGAGGTCTCTCTGAGGCGGCTGCGTGTCGGAGTGGCCCTTACCCCTGCTGTTCGAAACCAGTGGAAAAGTGACAAGATTCCTTCGCCGCAAAAATGCCCTCACTGCGAGGCACCCGCTCCCGACACCAATGTCCACCACATACTGTGGACATGTCCCGGAACATCACTGGTGCGCGTTCGAGTTCTTCAAGAGGCAGGACTGTCTGCAAACAATGACTCTAGTTTGAACGTGTGGGTAACTAAAAACATTTACGCCCGAAGCTTGTGTCACTTTTTACACGAAACCGGGCTTCATGCATTTCTGTAGCTTATTCTACCTTTCATGACTAACACCACGTTTTATGCCGCGCGGCACACTCAGCGTCACGAATAAATAAATAAATAAATAAATAAATAAATAAATAAATAAATAAATAAATAAATAAATAAATAAATAAATAAATAAATAAATAAATAAATAAATAAATAAATAAATAAATAAATAATTCTTCTGCGGAAACCTTACGGATTTTGGGAAGTAGGTAAAAGCGTCCTGCCTGCTTGTTTAGCGGATTTAAGAAGTGGTAGTCGGACTGTGTGATTAGTTCCCTTGATAATAAGTTTGCCAGTTTGTTCAGAATCAATTTGCAGAACTCTGAAGTGGGATCTGAATCTAATTTCCTATAATGACAAGGGTTGTTGAGTTGCCTAAAAGCTTCTTTTTTGTAATTTTCGGCCGGCAGGATAACTATGCTACCTCCTTTGTCTGCAGGCTTAAGACTATATAGTCATTATGCCTCATGGGGGCTTAATGACTATATAGTCATTAAGCCCCCATGACTGTGCACCCATCCCACGTCATATCTTTCACCACATTTCCGGCCTGCTCACCCTCTTCCTTTGTTCACCTTTCTTTTTCTTTTCTCCTAATCCCCTACTATCGGTTCTCGGAAACCATGGCATTCCTGTTACCCCCTCTGCCCCCACCTTTTGGCTTTCTCTGAACTCGAGCCATCCCCCCCCCTCCCCCCTGCCTTGTCCTTCCTTGGAAATGCCCCCCCCCCTTTCTTTCTCCTTCCAGTACCAGCCTATTTTGTTTGCCTTCTTCTCATTTCCCTGTACCACGCTGACTAATCCTCTTATCTGAGTTTTTCAGGTCCACCCAGCGCCAACCCCTCGTCGCAGCCCCTTCAAAGCCTTTTCAAAACACAGAGACGCCGACCAGTAAAATTAAAAAATGGTATTTGACGTTTCGGCGCCCAGAACGGGGGCCTTGTTGAACAAGGCCCCCGTTCTGGGCGCCGAAACGTCAAATACTATTTTTCATTTTACTGATCGGCGTCCCTCTGTTTTGAAATGTATCCCCCCGGCCAGACGGGATTCCGTCACACTCTCGACTTCTTCAAAGCCTTTGTTCATTACACACCCCCGGGATATAAGTTTTTCCACTATTGCAGCTTAACGAATTAAAATTCACCTCCCTCCCCTTCCTGACACGCATCCCCTCTCACACCACTTTCCTTCCCCACCCGCGGGGCCTTGCTCCTCGGAGCGAAGGCCCTATTTAATCCCTGCCAATGATGAACGCTTTGCCCAGACGAAGACAAGTCCCCTTGTCGAAAGGTTGGCTCAAGCAACCTGAGGTTTTCCCCTCCCTTGTTCATTTTGTAATGCTGGATAAGTTTACAATGCCAGTAGATAGCGATGGGCTAGGTTTGGTTCTTGTCCAAGCCTAGAATGAAACGTCGTAGCCCACGTGTTTTAGAGCAACCAGAGGATCAACGCAGTCGCGTTCAAATTTTTTTATTATTATTTATGTGATTTTGGCTGTTTTTTCATTTTATTTTATTTAACATATCTAATTCTTGTTCATTAGGTACGTGAGAAATAATCAGCTGTTTTTCCTCGTTTCTTAATCACTTCGCATACTACTAACAATGATTAATTACAATGCTTTTAAGGTCAAGTGAAGCTTTCCTTATAACTTTTTTCCATGTATCTTTGGTATAATTGGACAAGTCGGAAGTTGCAGGATTCACATAAATCCTGAACACTCTGATGATGAACACTCTCAAGGTTAGGTTACTTGTAAACATAAATACCCGCGAAAGCAGAAGGTTTGACAGCCGTCGCCGTAGCTCAGAGGTAGAGCACCGGACGCGTAATTCGGAGGTCGTGGGTTCGGATCCCACCGGCGGCATGTGGTTGTTTTTTCTTCTGCTTTTCTATCAATTAGATTTAAGCGATAACATATTCAGTAATATTCTAAATTGATCAACACCACAAAATAAATATATTAATTAAAAAAAAATCCCCTGTGCCCTTTGGTTTCTGTGGCTGTTGGCTTCTCTCAGACCCTTTAGTACAACAGCGACCCTTTGGCGTGAGACCGTTTGGTACATGCAGCTTTGAGCGAATACGTTTATCGACTACTTTGCGAACTTCAAGAAAGTTCTTAGATGGGCGAAAGTCCATATTACCAGGTGGAGGGCATGGAGTCAATTTTTCGAAGCAGCATTGGCAGTGCTCCTCGACATGTCGCAACGGCGTTCCTTGGGGCCCGGAGGCGGACACGCCGATGCCAACGAAGTAATGTCGGACACTGATGGGGTTTGGCTCGAAGGATGCTTGTTGATACCCTGGACGGTGGCATGGTGCTTACCGGTAGGCTGCTGTTTTGATAGGCCCGGGCTTGTGGGGAGTCTCGTTGTCGTCTTGCTTCTTCAAGAGGCGCCGCGTGGAACTGTGTGGGCACTCGTCGCGGTGGCTACGCTTGAGGACGGCTGGCTCGCATGTTGGGAACGCAGTAACCAATTACGCCAAAAGTCACGGAGCTCTGACAATGCCGCTTTGCAAGATTGACTCCATGCCCCTTCATCTGGTAATGTGGACTTTAGCCAATCTACGAACTTTCTTAAAATTCGCAAAGTAGTCGAAAAAAGTATTCGCTCAGAGGTGCATGCCATTTCACTCAAGGCATACGCTGATGTTTCAGGTGTACCAAAGGTTCCGAGAATTTATACGAATCCTGCCACTTCCCGCTTGTTCATTCCTAAGAAAGATAGATGGGAAAAAGTGCTAAGCAAGGCTTCACTTGACCATACCAGCATTATAAGAAATTTTATGAGTTGACAGCGAAGTCACTCAGAAACCAGGAAAAAAAGCGGATTATTTTACACATACCTAATGAGCAAGAATTAGATATGTTAAATAAATACGAATTCAAAAGGCAGCCAAAATCAGAAAACTAAAGATGAATAAATTTGAACGCGACTGCTTTGATCCCCCAGCTGCTCTAAAACAAGTGGGCTACAACGTTCTATTAAAGGCTTGTACAAGGACCAGACCCAGCCCATCACTATCAACTAGCATTGTAAACTTATCACACATTAGCCGTTGTAGCGTCGGAATAAGCTTCCTTCCACACGGCCCCACTTTTGTCCCGCTAGTGGCAGATACGATTAATTTTCTTGGATAAAACACCTCGATAACTTCTCACGTTACCTTAGGCTCCGAGGGTATTTCCACGATCGCCTCTGCACCACTGACGTCGAAACCGGAGTGCCTTCACTCAGACACTGAACACCGCCTTGCCAGCGCGACTACTATCTTGATGTGCATATCAAAAGCGGTACAACATGATGTCTTAGAAGCCTACAAGAAACCAGTGTCTTTCCGGCGTAGCATATCGTATGAAGAATCTGAGGCGATAACAAAAATGGCGATGTCCTCAAATATCTTAATAAAGCCGGCAGACAAAGGGGTGCCACGGTTATTCTAGACATGTTCGAATACGTACGTGAGGCCCTCAGGCAACTTGAAGAAAAACATTTCATAGACGTCTAGATTATGATCCGACAATAGAATAAGAATCCCAAATGAGCAGCATTTTGGCAAGCGTCATGAAAGCTGGCAAAACAACTAAAAAATATTCCTTTCGCTGGCCCCTCTTAGCCCAGACTCTGGTAGGTTTTACTTGTTGCCTAAGATGCATAAACAAAACGCCCTAGGCCGGGCCATCCTGTCTGGTGTTGGTACTGTTACGGGAATGCCCTCATGTTACGTCGACTCGCTCATCAATAATGTTCCTGCCATGTTTCCTTCATTTGTAAAGATGCCGCTCACTTCCTCAGTGATATAAACGACCTCACAATCCCTCCTGATTCCCTGCATCTCCCTCTGGGTGCAACTCAGCAGTACACGAATAGACCACATGAGGATGGCATCATGTCCCTAATGAAACCGTATAACGAACACTGCCCAGACAGGCCAGTTGATAGTTCCACTTTAGGCACTCTTCTACGACTTATACTTCAGTTTAACAACTTGAGCCTTAACAACTTGTTTAACAACTTGAGTCCTGAGCCTTAGCTAGAAACTTGATTTCAATAAACTTGGGGTAGCAGTTCTGGCAACTGCTGCAGTGTAACGGAACTGCTACCCAAGGTGTCTCAAGAGGTCTCAAGGTGGTGCCTGGTCTGGCAAATGTCACTAAACACGTCTAAGTGCTGAAAAATGACGTTTACGCGTAAAAAGTGCGCTCTTAATTACACATACACAATTAACGGTGCAGCTGTCTCCCCCGTAAACGAATACAAATACTTGGGAGTTGTATTCAATAGTAACTTGAGTTGGAGTTCGCACATCGGGCATACAGTTTCAAAGGCGTCCAACAGGCTTTGGCTGTTAAGAAATCGTCTAAGGCACTGCACATCTAAAACTAAACACTGCACTCGTACGGCCATTACTGGAATACGCAGATGTGGTTTGGGATCCGCACACCCAAGTAGATGTACAGCGCATTGAAGGCGTTCAAAGGAAGGCGCTTAGATTTATCTACAACGCATATGGAAGGCACGTTTCGGTTACTAATCTATTGAGGCAATCTGAACTGCAGACACTTCAATCTCGTCGCAAGTTGCACCGTCTAAAAATGTTGCATGGGATTGTTAATAACTTAACAAACATCCATTTTTAGACCTACATGGCATACAACACTTCACGACCAACGCGCAATAAACACAATTTGACAATCATGGTGCCACGGTGCCGAACGAAAGCGTATCAGTTTTCTTTTTTTCCAAGAACGATATTGGAATGGGCTTCCGTGTGACGTGGTCCGTTTGACAGATCAGAAGCCTTTTTTATCTGCTGTTATATCGTCATTTTAAGCGCAGTGTATTCATTCATGCTCTTTTGTTTGCTTTCTTTTGTATTTTTAGGTAACCGTGTGCATTTAATCTTGCTCTTTGTCTTTCTAAAAAACCCTGTGTGTTAGCTTTTGCTTCTTTATTCGCATTTTACTTGCTTGTTTTGTCGCGATGTACAATGTATCCTTGTGCCGCTCCTGCCTTGGCCACCAAATGGAGGCTGGCAGTATTGAATAAATAAAAACATAAAATAAAAGTTTAATGAAACCAAGTTTCTAGCTAAGGCTCAGGACAAGACAGAAAGAAAAGTAATTGAGGCCTTTTTTATTCACCTCGGGAAAGACAAGTGCGTTAGCACGCCTTCTATTAACCTTTCTCGAAATGAACATACCTTTTCGGATGGGTACATCTAGATTATTAACCCGCTCGCTTCTCTTCGTTTTTAGTGTCCTTTAAGATGTTTTAATGTGCTTGTATTTTATTTGCCGCCCTTTACACGGTTTGTATCTCGATCTTTCACTTGTTCTTTTCTTTGTTATAAATTTGGTCATGTTGTCAGGCATTTTTTATGGTGTTATCCTCTTTTTCAGTATCATCTTTCATACAGCTCTGTTTTCCCAT
Source organism: Amblyomma mixtum (assembly GCF_055824585.1). Taxonomy (NCBI): domain Eukaryota; kingdom Metazoa; phylum Arthropoda; class Arachnida; order Ixodida; family Ixodidae; genus Amblyomma; species Amblyomma mixtum. The sequence continues at coordinate 194,764,932 of NC_143016.1, forward strand.
GCATTGTCATCAGCCGATATGAATCCCACTTTTTTTACCTTATCTCGGCAGGTGTTTGATATGTTCACATTCGTGGGTTTCTTTTAATGGCACTTAGATATGAATTTTTCCGCTCTCTTTTGTTTGGCTGTTCGGTTCACGCTCCTTCATGCAGCTCATCTCTGGTTATCAGCGGATATATAAGTGCGCCTGGCTTCTTTTGTCGTCATTAAAGTTGAAAATTGCGCTTCTTTCCTGTCGTCTCTATCCTTTTTCCTGTGAACGTCTTTTAGCGCACAGCCTTTCAAATATGGATGATTAATGATGCCATTAAACGAGCAGACGAACTTGATCGTAGGGCCCTTACTGGCAGAGCTAAAGAACCTGCGCCACAACCGCGAACTAACCTTGTGCTAGCTTACTCAGCATCAGTGCCCAATGTAACTCGCATTCTGAAAAGGCATCACAATATCTTAATGCAGAGCGAGCGGTTAATGGATATCTTTCAAGAACCACCGAGAGCAGTCTACCGGGTGCTAAAAACTTACGTGACCTATTTACTTCCTCCAAAATAACCACTCCAGTTTTAACGGGTGTTCGCCTTGCAAAAAAACCTCGTTGTAAAGTTTGTTTCCAAATGACCACGTCAGAAGTAGCCGTCACCACCTCTTCTGGTTACAATGTAAAGATAAAAGGCAACAACACATGCGACACCGAAAACGTAGTCTACCAGCTTGAATGTTCTGTCTGGCTGGTTCAGTATATAGGGCAAACTGCGACATCATTTCTGTTGTGTTTTAATAACCCCAAAGCTCATAGCAACATCCTTCCTAATTTGCCATTATCAAAGCTGAAAAGCCATAAGGGTCACTCATTTCATAAACTAAAGGCTACAGTTTTGGAATCAGGATTTACATCGCACCACGACGGATAAGTCAGGAAATCGTTCCTAATTCGTAAATTAAAACCTGCCTCGTCAGGCACTATTGAAATCGTTGTAAAATTAACCTGTTTGTCGTAATTCGTCCCGTTCCACGACCTTGCAAATATCAATGGTGTCGGGACTTGTGTCCAGTTTTCAAACCCTGTAAACGTTCAGACATGTGATACATATGTTTTTATTCGTATAGGTTAATTTCCCACTAATATCATAACTTTTTGACTGCTGTACATCATTTTCGTACACGCTATTTTTGTCTTTTACGTAACCACCGCGTGCTCTGTATCGCATTGCGCTATGTTTGCATTTCGCCTTCACTGGTTACTTTTTTGAGCGCCCCTGACCTGGAATCACGATATGTAGTCACATCTTGCTTACGCCATTGCAATTTCGTGTTGTGTTGTGTTGGGTTTAATGGCGCATAAGCGACTAAAGCTATCATGCGCCAAGCTCAAATATAGAAAATTGTTTTATGTAGGATGTCATAAAAAAGTCTAAATGAACGGCGGTGTAAAGGGCCTAAAAAGTTAATTCGTGCAACCTAGTAAAAATAAAAGACCAAATTTTAAATGACTTATGGTAAAAGCTTTAAAGGGGTTCGGTAACCTCAGCAGCCATCCTTGGCTGAGCAAGGATCTCGAGGTCCCGAGCCGATGGAATAGGGACCTCAGCCGTCTTCTCAGGAGTGAGAAAGTAGCTGAGGTGTTTCAAAAACAAGTAAGGCCATAGGTTAAAATTTATAGTTTATCGAGAAAACCAGCTTCTCCTAAAAAGCAAAAAACGAAAGTTATATCTACTAATGCATTGTCGCCCAAGAGTAGCATTGGATGGAGAGGAATGTGTTCATTATAAAATTGACTGAAGTGCTTTTTTCTTAGTGTTTCGAGTTTTGAACATGATATTAAAATATGGATTAGTGTGAGTTCGTCTCCACATGTTTCACAAAAAGGATTTTTTTTGTTTCGTCATTCGGAAGTTATGTGTCAGGTGTGTGTATCCTATGCGGAGCCGACATAAAATTACCTCCTTAAAACGCTCCTGGTGCGTAAAGGTCTTCCATTCCCCTAGGACAGGTTTTACATAACGCAGCTTGTTGTTTATTTCATTGTCCCAAGTTGTCTGCCATTTAGCTTTCAAGTTAGAATATATTAATTTTATGCAGTCTCTATGGGGTGTACTGACTTTTTTGATTTCGGGACTGTGAGCTTCTGCAGCATACAAGTCGGCTCTTTCATTTCCAATTATTCCAATATGGCTCGGTACCCAGCAGAATTTTATTGTATGCCCCTGTATTGTGATTTTTTCTATGTTGTGTATTATGCTTCCTATTAATGGCTCAGCTGCATTTCTGGGATGTAAAGCTGTGAGCAGGCTGAGCGAATCCGTGTAGATGATGCTGTTTTTGATACTGTTACTTATAATTCTACCAACAGTTACAGAAACAGCATAACATTCGGCAGTAAAAATGGACGTACAGCTTGGCAGTCTTACTATTTTTTTCCAGTCTCCTTGTACTACCGCGCTTCCGACATAATCAGCTGTTTTTGAGCCGTCAGTGTAAAATTCTGTTTGGTAAGCATATTTTTCTTGCAATGTCAAGTATTCCTGTAGTATGTGTTCGCGTGGCGTTTGTTTTTTCTGATAACGCGTTAATGTAAGGTCACATACAGTGGGCAGGCTGTACCATGGGGGAAGTCGGTCGTGCACTGAGGTGACGTCAGGAAGGGTATGCAGTACTCCTAAACTCTGGCAACTATCCTCGAAGCGGAGTAGTAGAGGTCTGATTGACTGGGGTCTGTTGTTGAACAGTGTTCTGGAGGTGCACTTTGTAACTATGGAATAACAGAGGGCTTTCGGCAGGGAACAGATTTTCAGGACATATGCGCATGTGAGCATTGTTCTTCTGTCTGTAAGGGAGGGTTCATTGGTTTCGACATAGAGAGTATTTATGGGGGATGTTCTATATGCACCAGTTGAGAGGCGTAAACCAAGGTTATGTACTGGGTTCATTCTCTTCAGATATGATGGCCTCGCAGAGCCATACCCAACGCATCCATAGTCTAGGGTAGAGCGTACTACAGACCGGTAGATTTGTAAAAAACATTTTCTATCAGATCCCCACCGTTTTCGTGACAGTATTTTGAGTATATTCAGGGATTGGGAGGCTTTCTTTTTGAGGATACTTATGTGTGGCAGAAATGAGAGTTTCTTTTTAAATGTCACGCCCAAAAATTTATGCTCATGTTTTACTGGAAGTACAGTTTCATTTAAGTGCAAGGTGGGATCAGTATGTAAACCTCTTTTGAGCGAGAAAAGAACATCAACTGTTTTTTGTGGGGAGCATTTAAACCCATTTTTGTCTGCCCAAACCGAAAGTCTGTTTAATGTCAGCTGTATCTGTCGTTCACAGGTTGGTAGGCTGGAGGATGTACTATCGCGCTCAATATGACTTGCAACCTCGAGCAGCTTGGCCGGAGCGCTCCCCGGAAGCATGGTGGAGCCGACAAGCGACGCGTTTGAAAACTAAAGGGGAAGGATTTTGCTGTTCCACCACTCAGCCTTCTCCCCTGCGGTCTTGGCAGTACCATGGCCTTATCGCATCGCCGGCGCTTGCGTGACGAATGCAAGGCGCATGTCACGGTTGATTTTGTTTCATTCCTTTCGCTTTAACCTGTCATGCCCGACAAACCCGTGGCCCAAATCGCTCTTCAATCACAGTATGACTGGAGCGGCTTTGACTATTTTAAATCACGCCTGTGCAAGGCTAGGCGCGCCGGCGCCTGTGAGAATCAACCAGCTCAGATTTCGTTGAGCAGACGACGCGGGGGATGCGCCTGGCTGCTGGAACAGCAGAATCCTTTCCCACTTAGTTTTCAGGCGCACCGCTTGTCGGCCCCACCATGCTTCCGAAAACTCTGCGGCCACACGCTCGCGGGTCGCAAGTCATATTGAGCGCGATAGTACATGCTATTTCAAGGTCATCGACATATAAAAAATACATTATGGACTTTGGAAATATCTTGGCCTATGGAATTTTTTTTCACGAGAAGCAGGGTAGTACTTAAATACACCCCTGCGGAAACCCATTCTCCTGAACAATTTTTTTGGAAAGGGTGGAACCTAGGCGTACGTAAAAGGAACGGTCAGAAAGGAAGTCTTTTAAGCAGTTCAACATCCTTCCACGGATACCCAGGTCTGCTAAGACACGGAGTATACCAAACCTCCAGGTGGTGTCATAAGCCTTCTCAATATCAAAAAATGTTGCTAGGCAGTGTTGTTTATGTATGAATGCTTCTCTAACTGTATTTTCCAGGCGGACGGGATGGTCAGTTGTTGAACAAGATTTTTTAAAACCACATTGGTGGATGTCGAGAAATTCACGGGTTCTAAGGACAAACATCAGCCTAATGTTAACAACGCTTTCGAACGATTTTGCGAGACAGCTTGTTAGGGCTATGGGCCTGTAACTGTTGGGGGAGGTTGGTGGTTTTCCGGGTTTCAAGAATGGTATAATAATGGCCTTTTTCCATGCTTCGGGTATTTTTCCTGACGTCCATATTTTGTTGAAAAATCTCAAAAGTGCTTCTACAGACGGATGGGAAAGATGTGGCAGCATTTGATAATGAATTTGTTCAGGGCCGGGCGCGGTCTGTTTTCCAGCAGATAAAACACTGTTTATTTCATGGTCCATAACTACCGCGCAAACGACAGGACAGAGATGAAGAAGGGACACCACACAGCGCTGTGTGGTGTCCCTTCTTCATCTCTGTCCTGTCGTTTGCGCTGTAGTTATGGATCATCGAAAACACCAACTCGCCCAACAAATGCTTTTGTCGAACGTTATTTCATGAATTGTGAGGAAACTATTGCATGCTTCATTTGTGCAGGCGCTTTTAGGGAGTCTTTGTTTCTCAGATGTGTTTTTGTATTGTAGAAATTGTTCTGTGTAGTGTGAAGAGCTGGAAACGTTAGCGAAATGTTCCCCTAAGATGTTTGCTTGTTCTTGTATACTTGTTTGTGCATCAGGGGCTGTAAGAAAGGGAATTGTGAAAGGGGAGAAGCTGCCATTCAGTTTGCGAACTTGCTCCCAGATTTTTTTGGATTTGACGGAAGTGTTTATGGATGATATGTAGCTTTGCCATGAGTTTTTCCGCACTACGACGGATATGTCGTGATATGCGTGCGCTTTTTTAAATGTTACGAGGTTCTCAACTGGTGGATGCCTGCGAAAAATTCCCCAGGCTTTGTTCTGTCTATTTTTTGCGTCTTTGCAGTCTTGATTATACCAAACATTGTGGTTTTGGCTTACCACTCCCGAAGACTGAGGAATGGCTAGGCGCGCAGCAGTTATAACAGAAGTTGTAATTATTTTGTTGAGATCGTCTAGACTAAGATCATCACAAAATATTTTATCCAGTGCGGCCTTTTCCGGAAATAGTGCCCAGTCAGCTACGTGTAGCTTCCAACGACGTGGTTCGCTAGGAATGATTGATGACAAGCGATTTACTATAGGAAGGTGATCACTTCCGTACGGATTTTCAAGAACATCCGAATTAAGATCAGTAAAAATAGAGGGTGAACTAAAAGACAAGTCTGTGCAACTAATTTTTCCTGAGGCTGGGTAACAATACCTAGGTTTACCTGTATTTAGCACGCAAACGTCGTTGCACAAAATAAAATCTTCTAAAACACGACCTCTAGTGTCAGTCTGTTCACTTCCCCAAAAAAGAGTGGGCATTAAAATCCCCAACTACCAGATATGGCTCTGGCAGCTGTTCTAGAAGTGTTTCCAAGTCATTAAGTGTAACTGTTTGGTGTGGCCCGAGATATATAGAACATATTGTAATTGTTTTGAAATGTAGGGCGGTGACTGCAACAGCCTCATAGTTAGTTTTAAAGTTTGATTTCACAAGTTGCAACACCGCCTTGGATGACAATAGCAACACCTCCAGAGAGCCTGCTAGTTTGCTCTCTGTCAGAACGAAAGACTTTGTATTTCCTCGAAAAATTCTTGTATTTAGGACCTAGGTTCGTTTCCTGTAGGCATAAGGCCACAGGGGAAAAGTATCTAAAAGATCTTTTATGTCATTGTAACTATGGAAAAGTCCACAGCAGTGCCACTGTATAAGGAACGCCATTTTCTGTGGTTTCTTTAGGAGATGTGGGAACTTAGGTTTCTGGTTTAGGGGGACCCGTGATTCGGGTCCTTTTCTTATTATGGCGGTCAAGTGAGCTGTGCCGCCCACGCAGGACGGGCGTGCCGGGTGATACATCCATCGCCTCGGCGGAGGCGTTGGAGGCCCGCGGGGATGCCGCGCGTGTACGACCTTCAGACTTCCTCCTAGAGGTGGTGGTCTGATCGTTCGCCGACTCAGGGGACGGCAGGACCTTTTTGGGGGGTAGCAAGGCAGCGTTTTCTGACCCTTCCGGGGGCGCAGATGGCCCTGTCTGAGGCTTTGCCTGTGCAATGGCCGGAACGCGGTGCGGTGCAGTGCCTCCGCGCACCACATCTGCGAAGTTTGTTTTTGCTGTGAAGTTGAACGTGTTCTTAGCATGAAAGAGTTGTCGTGCTTCTTTGAAAGTTATGTTTTGCCTCTTCTTCCCTGTTATTATTTCTTTTTAATTCTTTCATGAGGGGCATGACCTGGAATAGGAGGGGTGATCACCATCACAGTTTGCGCAGCGACGTGCTGCTGCTTCACAGTTTTCAGAAACGTGTTCGTTTGAGGCGCATTTTGCACTTGTTTTTCGGCCACGGCAGCGCTGTGAGCCATGACTGTATCGCTGGCAGTTGAAAGACCATCGCGGGTTTGGGATATAGTGTCGGGCATTTATCTTGAGGCAACAAACTTCTATTGATTCAGGCAGTATGCTTGAGCTGAACGTGAGCACAAGATGTTTGGTTGCTATTTCTTTGTTTTCCTTTCTGATCTTGATGCGGTGGACATTGACGACACTCTGGTCTTCAAGGAAATCGATTTCGGAGATCACTCCCCGGACTGTGTTCAAAGATCGACGTGCAGTAATTGAGACAGGTATATCCCCAATGGACACTAAGTTGGACAGTTTAGAATATTGGTCGTTGTCTTTCAGTTCTAGTAGAAGGTCACCGCTAGGCATCTTTTTTAGCTTGTAACCTGTGCCTAAGGCATCGCTTAAGGTTCTTGTTACTATGAATGGGGATATTGTTCGGGCTGTCTTTTCTGTTGCTTCACTGTGAACAACGTGAAACTTTGGGAACGTTTCTTTCGATTTCGGCAATTCTTTAGATTTATATATATATACATACATACATATATGTATTATGTATGTATTTACATACATACATATATAAACATAAATACCCCCGAAAGGAGATCTGGAGATCTGACAGCTGTCGTCGTAGCTTAGTTGGTAGAGCACAGGAGGCGTAGTACAGAGGTCGTGGGTTCGGTTCCCACCGGCGGCATGTGGTTGTTTTTCTTCTGCTTTTCTGGTCAATTATATTTAACCAATAACATATTCACAAAAAAGTTCCCTTTGTTCCCTAGGTTTCTGTGGCTGTTGGCTTCTCTTACTAAGTCAGACCACACAGTAAATCATATCAAGAGTATTCTCTTTATAATTATGTTTCACAAGCTTCCAGCCCATTAGTTCGGCCTATATGCATATATATATATATATATATATATATATATATATATATATATATATATATATATATATATATATATATATATATATATATAATGTAAAAAAGCATCCACGATCTTCGAACACAAGAAAATATGAAGAATGTTGTTAGTACACCAGCCGTACTTTGCCAAGAGGTGCTAAGAGGGAAAAGTCGATGCTCAGGTAAACGCACGAGTCCGTGGAGCGTCTGCAGGAAACGTATGCGTACTAGCACCAACAGGTAGCTTTAAAAATCAGTAATGTCCAAGAATACATAACTAGTTGACGGTTAGCATATACAGAATATTTGTCAGCATCAGTGAGTCTCTCACTTAAGTTTATATACAAATGTCCGCATAGGAAGGAAGGATATCATGCATCGCTGGGTGAGTGCTTCTTTTTAGCGAAATCGATGAAGATCTGTTCCAGTGTGGTGTCCTGGATCAAAACTTGCGCTAATTTGAAGGATTGTTGGAGCTCTTCAACCTTTTCGAACATGGTGCTCCACGGTAGCCTTTCGGTGATGTGGTAATCGTGGAAGTTCTGGAAGAAAAGAAATAAAAAGCGAATACTGATCCAGGTTTTGGCGTTTACCACTGAGGCTGAGGCAAGTTCCATCGCCCACAGCCATTACCCAAAGAGCGCCGCTCCATAACCCTTTTGTCTTCAACATTGCACGCTATGCTTTATTGCTTTAAGCATCATCATCATCATCAGCTTGACTACGCCCACTACAGGGCAAAGGCCTCCCCCATGTCTCTCCAATTAACCCGGTCCTTCGCCAGTTGCGGCCACCGTATTCCCGCAAACTTCTTAATCTCATCCGCCCACCTAACTTTCTGCCGCCTCCTGCTACGTTTGCCTTCTCTTGGAATCCACTCTGTTACCCTTAAGGACCAGCGATTATCTTGCCTTTGCATCACATGCCCTGCCCAAGACCATTTCTTCCTCTTGACTTCCACTAGGATGTCATTAACAAGCGTTTGTTCTCTCACCCACTCTTCCCTCTTCCGATCTCTTAACGTTGCACCTATAATTTTCCCTTCATAGCTCACTGCGTTGTCCTTAACTTAAGCTGAACCCTCTTTGTTAGTCTCCACGTTTCTGCATGAAACGCGGCATTTGACCACTCTTCCTTCGGTGCCCACTGACGCAGAAGCATGTTGCAATATTTTTGCCATGCTTCTGCAAACCCTGCGGTACCGATCGCAGTAATATAATGCCTGAAGAAATACAAATTTGAACTTTTAATCAGTGAGGGCCCAGAGTGCTCCAAAATTCTAATTAAATAAATAAAAAACTCTCACCACGGCATTGTTGAGTGGTTTAATGGACACGCCGAAAGCGCATGCTCATTAAATATATTAACATTACAAAAAATAATGAAAGGAGATCCACGGAAATTAAAAGCGCAGTGCACAGTCTCTACTACGCATCGGTACTAAAGTTCTGAGGCACAGTTCCTGGCAGGCCAGGAGTTCGAGACTGCGGCGCGTGCTCCACTAATAGCCAAAGACTGTTAATACGGTTTGCTGCCAATAACAATCGCCAGTGCATTTTTAGAAGCCAAAGTGGTCGAATCGAAGACCGTAAAAAGTGACATTCTTTTCCACTTCCATTAAAGTACTAGGCGCTTCTGATTGGCCGAGGAGATTACGAACATTGTGTGGATGAGGTGGTCACGGCTGGCACAGGACAGGGTTAATTGGAGAGATATGGGAGAGGTTTTTGTCCTGTAGCGTGCGTACTAAGGCAGGTCCTGATGATAGTGCCTAGGCGCCGAAATATTAGGCGTGTATGTTATTCGCCATAGAAGCGAGGTTCAAATTTAAGGAGATAAATTCAGAATACCGAAACTTGGGTCTGTTACTTCATATTTCGGAATTATAGCTCAGAAAAAAAAAACAATTCACGCTACACGCAAATGCGCAGACAATGCGGTAACGTCCATAAACTTTATTGGGAACAGGCACAAACATTTACACATGCTGCATCGCCACTATATCAAACAACGTGCGTGCAGTCAATGGAAACGAAAGCAAGAAAGTTTTTCATGAAATACTTACAGATGGCGCGCACACGCGAGCTCTTCCTAGTCTGGCTATCTTTGCCGCTTCGATACATAACTAATGTTGGCTTATCCTTGCTCATTCGGACTAAGATTACGTATCGAGGAGCGGCCTACATCCCTTACCCGAGTTGCAAAGTTGAGAACCTGTCCGCCTTGTCCATTTTTAGTTTTTAGATGCTGATTATGCTTTCTAAAACGGTCCACATACTGTACTCCACAAGGGAGTAGAATTTGTTTCACAACAATTTGCTTCTATGCAACAAACGGAATTCCCTGCTTGTTTTTACCAGGGATTAAGCACATAAAGGCCACGTTTAATTTGGACTGCCTCTCTAACTTCTCAGGGGCTGAACAAAAGAACAACTGATACCTCCATTTCTTTCGCAGTTCACTTCAGATTATTTATTTATTGAAGCTTAGAGGCCCCAACGGGTATTGCATAAGGGGGTTACAATATCAAAGAGAATATTAGCAAGCAATGGCGCAAAACACTACAAAATGCTTTACAAAAAAGAACAATTCGTAAGCATTATACATGGTCACTTTACATGCTTACTATACACAACTTTGCATGGTCACTACGGACTAGAACACATGGCGATGCACAGAAATGATGCAAGAGAACACATACAATACGAGTACAGCTGTGTAAAAATAATATAGACGGATTATTTTAGCAGCACAAGCTAAAAGCCTCCCCATGGAATGAAACGGGATTATTTAACCATGCAGTTAGACCAGGAAAATCATTCCAGAGTGATATAGCATAGGGAAATGCCAATCGATTGAAAGCATTTGAGCGTCCCAATATACGTAAAAACTGACACGATTTTCCGAGCGTATAGAAGCGCGCAATTGAGTGTGAAGTTTCAGGGACAGAGGCCTATCCGCATACACATACTTGTGCAGCAAGCATAGAAACGAAACTGAGCGGCGATTTTTCATCTTTTAAAGAGTGGGGCGGGGGGGGGGGGGGGGGGGGGTCGGCTTCTTCGGGCGCTCTGATCGCGGCTGTGGTACGTTGTTGTGATTTTGTTGGGCGGCGGCGTCATTCAGAAGCCAGGTCGCGGCGTGGTCGAGCTTGTCTTTGGATTCGGCGTCGACGGAGCGGATGCGGCGTCTTTATGCGGCATGGGCGGTGGTGGAGCTTAGCGTTTCACTTATGAGCTACCTCACATCCTAAGGTTCTGGCCTTCCCCTACGCGGGCTAGGTGACCTTCCTTCGCGGCGACGCAAGGCGGACGGCGACCGTTACCGGGAAGGCGGTTCGACACATACTGCTCTCGACGCAGGTAGTTGTCAATTTCTTGTCAGAAATAGCCTCGGTCTGGCCATAGTGCGTCGATGTAAGAACCACGAAGACCGATGCATTGGTAACGAAGAATATCGGCGGCCTCACCGCTATGGAAGCACAGCAGGCGGCTGTCGAATGTCCTCCAGGGATGGAACTTCCTGGGGCTGGAGCGTCGCTTGTAGCTTGGGCGGGCAGGGGCAAACTTCCTACGTTCTGGAGCAGCTGGTTCACGTCGAAGAGGACTTGAGGGGTCTCGTCGGCGCTGGAAACAGCGGACATGGCTGGAAGGACGGCAGATGGGGTGAGTTGGTGTTCCATGGTGACGAGTACATTCGAACAGCGCCAGACAACATGACCAGAAAGAGGGGGAGACAAACAATGCGCTGTTTGTCCCGTCCTCTTTCTGGTCCTGTTTTTTAGCGCTGTTTATATGTACTTGTCGACATTGTTAGTGTTTCCATTGGAACTGTCGGTGACAAGGTGCCAACAGCATGCTGCACTTCTTCCAGGACAACTTTCCAGGATATAGTCAATACTTGAGGCTGGTTAGAAGATGGCATAATTTGACGCAGCACTTCGGCAATAATTTGGAGCATATCCGGCAGGTTATCTCCGATTTTTTTGTCGTCTGAGAGGTGCTTGCAGGAGCGATTTCTCATACGTGGCTGCTTCGCTTGCGAATTCGGTGGTGGTCTTCGGTGGATTCCCGATCAGATTGGCGAAAAGCACCTCCTTATCACGTCGCAACAAGAGCCTCACCTTCTCTCTAGTCAGATCAGGGTCGGCTTTTCAGAAAGCGCATTTCATTTTTTTCTGTAACTATGTAGACACTGTCCCGTACAGATAGATGCTTGATCCCTGACTGCAGAAGCAGCTGCGCTTTCGTTCAGGGGACGACATATCTGAATGGCGCCTGCATAATTCCCATGTCTCCATTTAAGCTTCGTGGTTTTCGTACCACATTCTGGATGGGCCTTTCAGGGAGACGAAAGCATGCCTTATTTCCATCTCGTCATCTCAGTTGCAGAAGGCGGCCCCACGCTCCAAGTGCTCTAGACATTCTTCGATGTCCCTGCCTAGGAGCCGTTGAAAGTCAGCGGTCCACGCGGTTGCTCAAGGATTATCGGGGGCAACGTCAGTGGCAGGCTGAGGGTAGACGCTAAATGTTTTATTTTTTTTCTCAGTCGGGTGCGCTTCGGTAGGGTCCCGAAATCAGCGACCTGCGCTTGCACGCGTGCGCCGGCTCGACGAGCTGGTGACATGCCCTCCGGTGAGAAACGGTGACACTCGCGTGACGGCTTGAAAGCAGTGTGCGATACGTGGAGTGGCGCTCCGCACATCCGCCAGATGGTGGCAAATACACGCCGTTGTAAACGCACGAGTGCCGTGGAGTAAAATTCAAATGTTTTTCTCCGTCGGACTTGCGGCCGCAAAGAACTTGAGAGCTCGGCTTCGCGATAGCAACAAGCGTGCTAAGCGGAAGAGAAATGCGTGCCGCTCTTGGCCGCTCTCAATTTAAAGCTGGGAAGGCGCCATCCAGAAAAGGCGCCAAAGCAACTGCAGCAGTCAGGGACAATCTGAAGCAGTCGCACGTGGCTGGGATCATTCGCGATACGTCCGGTTGCATCTCGCGTAAAAAAAAAAAATGACAAAAGCCCAGCACCGGTAGCTTTGAACACGGACAAACAACCAGTACAGATATTAGCGGAAACGTGCGCCCAGGGGGTACAGGGGTTTAACTCCACAAGCGACTGAGGCTATGAGGGACGCCGTAGTGAAGGGCTTCAAAAATTTCGCCATCTGGAGTTCTTTAGTGTGCGCTGACATAGCGAAGTACACGGGTATGTAAAATTTCGCCACCATTGAAGTTTGACCGCCGCGGTCGGGATCGAACCCGCGTCTTTCAGGTCAGGAAATAAATGCCATAACCGGTGAACCACCGCGGCGGCGTCGCGGATAGGTGTTACTAAGTTGTGTAGATGAAAGCATTGACCTGTTTGGAAGTGTGGCTTTTCAAACCTCAACTGTGCCGGTCACTGCTGCCTATCAGCGGTGACTACCTGCGCAAAGTAGACGTATTTTTTTACCCCTTCGAGCGCCTTCCTGTTAGTTGTGACCTGTTGCTCCCTTGCGAGACAGTACAACAATGCGTTTGTTTTCTACATGTTAATTTTTAGGCTAGCCGTTCTGCTCTGCCTAACTCATGAATCATGCTTTGCAGTTCGTCTCCTACTAGCCATCTCCTATTAATGCGTTAGCATTACAAATGTCTGGCCACCCAACTGTCCACGGTGCTATACGAAATAACTTAGTGTACTACCAGTACGAACTTATACTATGATTCTTTAAAACAGCGCAAAAGACAGGGACACAGATAGAAAAGACACACACAGCGCTGTTAGAGGACACATACTGAAAAGAGCCCGCCAAACGAGAGATGAAGCTTACAAGGGTAGACGTGCAGGCTAGTTGGTGAACCATGATTCTTTAAAACAGCGCAAAAGACAGGGACACAGATACAGCGCTGTGTGTGTCTTTTCTATCTGTGTCCCTATCTTTTGCGCTGTTTTAAAGAATCATGGTTCACCAACCAGCCTGCACGTCTACCCTTATTATACTACCTCGGGTATAACAAATCTTGGTATGCCTTCTGAGATTTAACGAACTTTCATGCGACCTCGGATGGAGCGAACCAAAGTATGTCACCTGAGATATAATAAACTTTCATGCCTGGATGTCGCATGTAACGAACTTAATGTGCTGACCTCGGATGTAACGAACCGAGGCGCAGCACTTCGGATATGACGAACGAAAATAATTGTATCACCCTCGCATAAAACGAACGTTTACCTGCTAACGAATTCGAACAATCCACCGAGGAGCGCCTACGACTTTTTCTTTCACAGGATGGAGCACACACATCGCGTCGTATCCCAATTAAGCGTGCGCAAATAGTAGGTTTTTTTTTATTCTAAGCGAATTTGAATTGAGCAGTAACTTTCTTGGAATAATTTCGAAGAGAACATTTTGAAGACTTTTAACACATGAAAAGCTTTAAATGGTATAACTTATATTTAAAAAATCATGCACTTTTCGAACACAACAGCCATTCCATGGAAAAAAGAAAGAAGGCATGAAACTTCCTTACTGAAGCTCTGCCGACGTCCTGCAAAACTCGCCATCGGAAATTGGCGGGTTGGCCTGCTTGCGGAGCCGCCCTATTTCTGGTGTGCTAGACCTACTACGGAAATCTCCGAGTGCTGGTCTTAATTGCGATTGAGTCATGGCGCAGCTATTGCTCTCAAGCGACGACTCCATGAGCTCGTCCTAGGCGTACGCACTTTGCGCGCCTAGCGCCACCTCGCGTCAGGCGTGGGAAAGGCCCATCCGTTATGATGAGCATCTTTGTTGCTTCCTCTCGCGCCGTCGCGCTTGATTTCGAAGTTACAAGCGGCGAAGAGCGGCTGCTGAGCCGAGAGTTTGCTCAAATTCATTCCGCTGAATTCAACAGAACCACGCGTCCATCGATGATAGAAATTTGGCATAGCGCAATCTGTGGCAGCTATGGCGATCCGACTCCACTGCGCATGCGCAGATCGCCCTGGCCAGCTCTTTGCACACCTACCCCCTGATGCGCAGAAGCGAAAGCGCGTCCCGCGATGCTAAATCTCTCTATTGATGCACACCACCGGGCCGGTCACGGCGCATGCTCTCCGCCGGTAGCGCGGCCGCAGACACCTGGCATCTAGGCGCCGCGCTTTCGCGTCTGTTGCCGCGAGCGTGCCCGTATCGACTCCGGCATACGCGCAAGCACGCTGAGCGGAGTCGGTTGCGCGCCGGTCCTGCTCCGATCGCGTGCTCTTCGCTGCTTTCTCCGTTTCAGATTTTGCGAAGCCGTTTTCTATGACACTTTCTCTGCCGCACCGAGCGGAAATATGACTTCACGCTGCGAAGAAGCCAAAGAATGTATGCATGCAGCAGCCATCAGCGTCGAAGCGACTGGGCGGATACGGCGAAAATCCTCAAGTGCCTCATATACCCTCCGCAAAAGTGTGGCTCCAAAACTCCACTTCAAGACCAGCATACTGTTATTAAAGGAGTTAGAACACATTATGGGGAAAACTTTTAATAGCATATGCAAACGGGAAATCAGTTAAACCATATTATTTTTCATCAATCACACCGATAAAGCAGATATCTATCTCGTAAGGAGGCGGATGGGCGGGGGCCGCAGCAGCACCGCCATAGCATGGCGCGAGATCGTTGCGTTAATGGTCAGAGCTCGAACCGCCATTTTGGTTCGCTCTCCTCGGGCTGTTTTCCCTGTAAATTCTGTAAAACTTGATGGAGCTTCGCTGGGTACAACCTTTTACCTGCGCCCTGGAGCTTCCCAGCAGAACCATCGCGTCGACTGTGTCCACCGACACAAGCCAGTCGTCTGCCCCTTCGCCTACGCCTGTCGTTTGCCCTGGTGCTCTCCGACAGCGGGACCTCGCCATCTTCGGCGGGTCCGATGGCCACAACGTGGAGAATTGGCTTGCCCCCAGCGATCGGGTAAGCGGCCACAAACGGTGGGACGACGGTGGGACAACCTGGCAGCCTACAGAAATCTCGGATCAGACTTTACCACCGCGGCGGCTTTTAAACGTGTCTTCCCCGATATCCTCTGGTGCCCTGCCATACAGAAGCTGCGCACCGAACGGCGAGTAAGAGCCTAGCTGCAGGGTGAGTCATCCACCAGTTCCATCGAGGTTGTAACCAATCTCTGTACACAGGTGGACTGGTGCGTGTCCGAAGCATACCGGATCAAGCATGTTCTAGAAGGCATCGAAGCTGACGCATTTCAGATGCTTAGCGCCCGGAACGCCAAAACTGTTTCCGACATACTCACTCCGTTCCAAAGCTACGATGAGCTACGAAAGGAGCTCATTTTGGTGTCATCCCTTTCCGTGCACCCTGACTCGCTTTCCAGCCTCGCTGTGCCGGCCTCTAACAGCTCTGTGCTTGACCAGATAAAACACTGCCCATGAGGAGGTGGCTCGATAGCTGTCACTTGTTCAGTGCGTTCAGGGACCTCCCTCAAACTAGGCTCCGACCCCTAAGACTATGATTCGAGAGCCAGTCTCTCGAGGAGCTGCCACCTGTTCCTTCGCAGGCTCCTGATGGGGTGCCACTCACGTACGCCGACGCCATACAAACACCCAGGGCCGACGCGTTTCCCCCATGCTGTTCTCCAACGCCTTTCCTACCCGGCCGCCCCCATCTCGTTTGAACCCTTGGCGCACCCGTGACAGCCTGCCTATTTGTTATGCGTGTGGTATCTCAGGTCACACTGCACGTCACTGTCGTCACTGTGTGACCACGAGCCTAAATCTACGCGGCGCCACGGCCCCCGCCACGTTCGTCTTCTCCCGACCAGTTTCAAGCTTTCGATCGCCCTCAGGACGCTCGCCGCCGTTCGCCATCCACGCGGGGCCGCTCGGTTTCGCCGCTGCGTAGTCATTGCCCTACACCCCAGGAAAACTAATTATTGCAGTTCCCGAGGCCGGAACTGCGTTTACGGCGGCAAGTTTAAGGGCTCGTTTGTCCGCAACGAATGTGCTCCATGTTTCTGTGGAGGGCCTCACCGCCTTGCCCCTTGTCTATATTGATACTGTTGTGTCTATGGTGAGCAAGAAACTGTTCAGCAATCTTCGGAAAGTGGCGACGCCGCTTTGCGGTTTTTCTCTTCATATAGCTAATGCGCAGTGCGCCTAGCCTTCCCCCCCCCCCCCCCCCCCCCCCCCCCGCACAGCCAGCGTCACAATTCATGGCTCCTTATATATATAGGGTTGTTCGTTTTCGGGTAAAACCCGATTTTACCCGATTTTTGCACCCCGAACGTGTTCCTAAAATATCGGGTAAAACCTGATTTTTTCCGATTTCTGAAACAATTGTGCCCACGGAATTGCTGTGCCTCCAATAGGCGCGCAGGCGAGAGGCGGCCAAAGCAGCCGACAGACAGACAATCGTTGACTGCAAGTAAAAGTGATCGGGCGAAAGGTGTTTTGTTTATGTAACCTAAGAGCAGTGCCATATTAGTAAAACTTGCGAAGAATTTTGCACCAAAATCTCCACAAAATGGGACTGCACTTTGAAACGGAACGTGTCAGGCAAAGAAGAAAACCAGTTGACATTGTGGAAACTGGGAGCCGTACTCGATCCGTTCCAGAAGCGGCTGCTGAGTCAGTCGTTTGATGACTACCGACCTCTCTTTATTTCCGTGATGGACGATGTAGGCTCGCTTCGCGAGGAGTTTAAGCAGTACTTGCTGGAAGCAAGCCCCACAAATGAAGGTGTTGAAGTGATGGACTATTGGAACGACGCAACTGTTCGTTACCCAAGGCTAGCAAATGCAGCGTTGTCATTGCTGTGCCTAGCTAATGGCAGCTGTGACGTTGAGCGAACGTTCTCTCAGCTATGGTACCTGCAGAGACCAGACAGGTCTCGGATGGAAACCGAGATGTTGCGCATGCAGATTATGTATGTTAATAAGGACGTGTAGAACATCAATGACCAGCCCTCGTGAATAAACTGTTTCTTTTCTCAAAACTGACCGTTGCCTCACTGCGAGTAATAATTACCAAAGGAACGCCAAATTTTGCAATACTATACTTTCTTGAAAGCAGCCCAATAATATAGCCCTAATTGTTACCCACCGATTAGAGCAAATCGAATTAATTATTAGTTTGCAAATTTAACCCGATAAAACCCGAATTTCGGAGTTTTTCCACGAAAACCCCGATTTTTTTCCCCTATTATCAAGCCGAAAAATAAAGCCCGATTTTTACCCCCTGAATTAGAAAAAATTTAAACCCGAAAACGAATAACCCTATTTATATACAGTCGAATTCGTCGTTCTCTCATCGTGCTCCCATAACCTCAATTTAGGCTGGGACTTTATCTCACGCCATAAAGCACTATCGACTGCGCTTGAGCAGAGCTCCAACTTCTCGAGTGCAGCGCTCCCTCGCCTAACGCTTCTTCTCCGTGGAGCAAACTGTCTGTGGCTGACGACATCGTGATTCCTCCGCGCTCATCTGTCCCCATACCTGTCTCTCTGCACCTGACGGCGCCGTCGTTTTCACACAGTGCCACGTCTTCATTGCTCTTCAAGGCCTGCCTCGCTCACAGTCCAAGACGGCTGCAGCCTAATACCCTTCACCAACGCCTTTTATGAATCCCTGCTTGCTTCTTCGGGCCAATGCCTTCGCCATATTGAGCCCTTCGGCGCCTTGCTCGTACCCGACCGTTGCACCGACTCCTGTTTTGTTTCTACCCATTCTCTTACTAAGCCAGCGTCTCCCACCCCAGAAAAAGTCGACGCCTTTGTTGGTTCTGTCGACGCCTGTCTTGCATCACTGCAACGCGCCCAGCTTCTTCACTCACTGGGCAAGTTTTGCGCCTCTTTCGACGTTGCTCAAAAGCCGTCTGGGTCGCACGTCTACCGTGGCCACGCGATCGACACCGGAGTCAACGTGCCGTTGCCACGTATCGCCGGCCGAACGGCAGCTTATTGACAATCAGGTGGACGACATGCTGCGGCGAGGTGTGATTCAACCTTCCAGTAGTTTGTGGGCGGTCGTCCTAGTAAAGCAAAAAAAAGTGGCACGATACGCGTTTGTGTCGATTATCGGAGCCTTAACAAGATCGTCAGCAAAGACGTTTATACGCTTGCCCGAATCCATGACGCCCTTGACTACTCACAGGGCGCGGAATTCTCTTCATTCTTGGAGCTATGATCGGGCTACGGGCATGGTCGCTTTGCCGGGAGGTGACCATCCCAAGGCTGCTTTTGATGCACCAGATGGTGTGTACGAATATAATGTCCTGCCTTTTGGCCTTTGCAATGCCCCAGCCGTTTTTGAGCGCATGATGGAGTCCCTTTACACCGCCTAAAATATAAAACTTGCTTGTGCTACTGAGACGACATTGTCGTCTTCTCTCCCAATTTCGAGACGCCCCTTCCTCGTTTGCACACGTGTTGAAATGTTCAACTGAAGCCGGGCTCCAACTCAGTAGGAAAATGTGTCACTTTGGCACCCGCTAAATGACAATTTTAGGTCACGTCGTCTCTAAGAACGGCCTGCTTCCTGCCGTCGCTGAGTTCAAAAGCCTTCAATTCTGGATAAACGTCGCAGCTTTCTCGGCCTGTGTTGCTACATCCCATGTTTAGTAGGAATTTATTCCTCGATCATGTCGCCACTGACGAGCCTTGATCATGGCGGAACTACCAGTGCGATTGGTCATCTGACGGCGTCAACGCGTTCATCACCTTGCGCCGGCTGCTCACAGGGTCTCCCATATTACGACACTTGGGCTCCACTGCTCCCACCGAAATTCACATCGATGCCAGTGGTGTTGGCCTCGGTGCGTAGTTACGCAACGTAAACCCGAATTTGACGAGTATGTAGTGGATTACGAAACCATGCCATGACAAAACCGGAATCAAACTAGTCTGTGTCCTAGCAAAAAAATGCTGGAGCATCGTTAGGCGACCGGAAAGTTTCACCCTTACGTTTACGGCTGCCCTTTCGACATCGTCACGGACCATCATTCCCTGTGTTGGCTGGCGTTTTTGAAAGACCCTACAGGCAGCCTCCTCACTGTGCTTTATGCGAACAAGAATACGATATCCGTGTCATCTATCGCTCCGACCGAAACCAGAACGACGCCGACGCACTGTCCCGCTCTCTGCTGCCTCCAGACAGTGTCTGGCACTAGCAAATCGGTTGCGCTCCGCTGTCGTTTCTAATGAATAACATGGGCAGCGAGAAACGAAAGGGCCCCTGGATATCTTCTCTTGCTCGCCTCCTCTCCGATCGCTCAGCTGCCCCAGTGCCTCGTGCCCTACGCCGCCAGACTGCCCACTTCGCCATTCGTGATGGGCTCCTGCACGGCCGCAACTGTCTCCACCGGCCAGGAGTGGTTGCTTATCATCATTGCCCATTTACTGTCCACATTCTGCGCCCTATTTTACAACGACCCGCAATCTGCTCATGCCGGAAACCTTAACACATACACATAACTCCGGTTCCGTTATTACTGGCGCGGTATGCTCACCTACGCCAGCAAGTACGTCCGCTCGTTCCCTGTCAACATCGCAAGCCTGGCTCCCCACCGCTCAGTCGGCGTGATGTGCCCATCCCCGCCTTTTGACCGAGTTGGGATTGACCTCTACGGACCGCTTCCTCAGCGCTAGATACTGTATTTCCAAGCACGCGAAGATATCAATTCAGCTCGCTCGGTAGATAACGTTCGGCGAGCTGGGACGTCAAAAATTGCGCCTAAACATTACCCACCCTGCTGACAGCTTTCTGTCCCGCTTTCTGGTCAGGCTTCGGGTGTCTTCTACCGCACCCGGCCTTTCTTCAAAACTTGTTCTCAAATATCGCGTACCTTACCGCGTCGAAGAGCCCCTTTCTCTGGTCAGCTACATTGCAGACCCATTGACAAGCCCTCTCCATTGACATCCACGGCATATACAAGACGACGTAACCTTGGGGCTGTTCATGTGTCCCGCCTGACGCTGTACTATGACCCGTGTGTGCTGCCTTCCTTGCTCGCCGAGGGTGAATGTAAAAGGAAAGATAGGCAACGGCGGCAGCCGCACCGTCATGCTCTACGCAGTGACTCGAATTGGTTCACGTCGCTGTTCCCGCGGCCAGCTGCGCAGTTGTCAAATGGTGTGATATTTGGCCTAGCCACTGCAGCGAGGGTATTAGCATTTTTTGTGTTCTAATAACTTTTATGGGTATTAGTCACAGTGGAATACATGCCTCTCAGTAAATAAGAGGTCTAATATTAATTGTTAAAAGCTAACTATTCAATACTCTTTAACCATCTGCACAGTTAGGACGTGCAGCACTCCTTAGCTGCAATGCATTGGACTACAGCGTTGACATTCTATGATGAAAAAGCGCTCTTCGAACAAAAAACGCCTGTTTTCAAGATTTTGTGACAGTCTCAGGCAGAGCGCCCTCGGTAAGAAATATGGAACGAAAACCAGAAAAAAAAAGTAATCTAGGTTATAATCTCCCGTACAAAGTAGTCGTATCTGAGAGCTTGCTTGCCGGTTTTAATGCATCCAGGCGATATTGTACATTAGTTGACAGCCAGGAATATTTACAGACACTGGTTGTTACTTGTGCAAAATGAGACACCCAAGGCTTTATTTCAGCGCAGTTGAGTCAGGTATGATGAAAGCGATACCACAGATCGGGTGCTTACAATACAAGGCCATGGAATACCTGTACTGGCAGAACGTAAACCTGGGGGCAAGGGTGAACAAAGGATAGATATACACAAAACAGCATGAAAAGACTACTAAGGAGAAAGGGCGCAGTAGTGCCGCGATCATAATCAGCAGCCGGAGTACACCAACCAAAGGACAGATGTTTCTCCCATATCTCTCGAGATTACCCGGTGCTGCGCTATCTGCGGCCCCCTTATACTCGCAAACCGCCTAATCTCATCTGTCCACTGCACTCCGTGCTACGCCTGCCGACGTGGCTGTCCGCTTAGCGGTGTTCCCACTATTTCAAAGCATCAATATTTGACCCTGTAGATGCAAGCGACAGACTTTTGTCAAAAGATGATATCAGATCTTGCGATTGTAGTTAGGACAGAGATGACTGCTCCACCCAGCCTGGACTATCGACAGTTTGCCGCCTGTACCTTTCAACTTCGGTGTTGCCGGAGAGATCTGCTCCTTTCCGAGCCTCTTTGAAGGTAATAAACATGTTCTGAAAGATTCTGTGCCACCAGCAGTGTAGCGGGTCGAGTTTTATCTAAGACGGCCTGGTTAGACCTTGGCACAACAACGTAGAATAGTTGAAAACACTTCAAGCGGGAAATAAATATTAACGCTATAGCCTTAAAGGCCCCGTTTCGCAGAAAATCCAGTGTCGGCGGCGTTGGCCGGGGGTCAAAAAAATCACAGAAGTAATAATAAATAAAACCGAATTGCAATTTAGACAAGTTGGGCAATCAAACCAAGGCCTCTCAAGTGCGAGACCAACACAGTAACCACTCCGCGAAGCAAGCCGGATTGTCTGGGATGAACAAAGGCGCGTCTACTGAATACGGTGTTGTCTTAGAAGGGTGCTTACAGAGATGTACTGTGGTGTATTTTAGTAATTATGAGAATGGAAACTACAGACGTCGCAGTTAAGCGAATAGAAAAGTACGTTTCCGCTACTTTTCTTTTGCTCTTGGCGCGCGCGTACGTAGCGCCAACAGGCGGTACCCACTAAAACCACTCCCTCCTCCTCGCAGTGTACGCCACTGCCCCAACAGATAGCTCGCGACGGCAGCGCCTCCCGCTCGTCTCGTTCGGGCGCAGTGGGGCTGTGCGGGGCTCACGCGGTGAGCGGCGAGCAACGCAGCGCCGGTCCAAGGCGCGTTCAACCCGAAGCTTGCGTCTTTCTGCCTGTTTGCTCGGAGCGGAAGCTATGCTGCACTGCATGGCATCGGGTTCGTCGAGAACGATGTGCCACCGAACTACGACTGCAACTTGAGTTTAGGTGAGAACTGAGAAAGAAAAGGAGTGAGAAAAGGAAAAAAGGAGGAGAAGGCGCTACCGCCTCTACTGTTACGGTGAAGCTTAAGCGTCCTCCTAATTTTTTTTTTCTTAGCCATCATAAAGTTTTGTCAGCAGAGTTTTGTAACTTTATATACTCGTTCCTGATATCACCATAACCCTAACTACGACCAGTGCTGGGCAAAAGCCTCTCGCATATTTCTCCAATTCCCCCAGTCCTGTGCAAGCTGCGGAAACCCTACATTTTTTCTCCTATCCCTTTTCGACACAGCGACCAGTACACTGGACAGAAGAAACAAAGTGCTGAAAAAAAGCATACAAAGTCTACATCAAAACTTCAGCCATTTCTACGGCTTGCAGAAGAGACGAAAAATATCTGGATCATGATAGTTACTCTTTAGGCCGCATCTTCTTAGGAGGACAGCACAGAGTAATTGCGTAATTCACGGGGAGACCACTCGTGCGACGTGCTCTAGCAAATAATTTCTTGAAAAGTTTTCTCCTCATGCACTTCAACTAAAGAAAATCGTGCAAGTTAATTGACCTCCATTTGAAGCATTGTAGTTATAGTTTGCCCTATTTATGAGTAGTTTTTTCGCAATGCGATAATGTTTTTATGTCCAGTGTACTCGTTACTAGGATTAAATTGGTGTGTATTGTTCAAATCTCCCAGCCGCCGCGGTGGCTCAGTGGTTATGGTGCTCGGCTGCGGACCCAAAAGACGAGGGTTCGATCCCGGCCGCGGCGGTTTAATTTCATTGGGGGAGAAATTCTAGAGGTCCGTGTACTGTGCGATGTCAGTGCACGTTAAAGAACCCCCGGTGGTCGAAATTTCCGGAGCCCTCCACTACGGCGTCT
The DNA here is from genome assembly GCF_055824585.1 of Amblyomma mixtum. Taxonomy (NCBI): domain Eukaryota; kingdom Metazoa; phylum Arthropoda; class Arachnida; order Ixodida; family Ixodidae; genus Amblyomma; species Amblyomma mixtum. The sequence continues at coordinate 194,788,309 of NC_143016.1, forward strand.
CTCATAGCCTTAGTCGCTTTGGGACGTTAAACCCCATAAATCAAACCAGACCAACCGTTCAAATCCCCATGCAAGCGGGTTAGGTTTGAGTTTCAATAATTTCGGCGCCAAAATTACACAACTCCCAATGGCGTTATGGAAACAACCTGAAGTGGACTTGTAGTGCAAGTACATGATTTTAAGCACCATTTGGTTGCTTTATTACCAGAAAAGACTGTAACTAATGAGGAAATCCAGGAATTTTCGTTTGGAGACAAGTCAGACCGTGATGTCAATTCGTACTCAGGTGACAAAGCGGAAGAATTCCAGCTGGAGGCTGTGCTTCATAGAGCAGAAAGTAATGAGAATTCTTGCTGTGCAGATGAAAATGTGCTACTCCTAGTACAACAAATAAATCCCAGTGTCCACTGTACTGGACATGGTTCTCCCTTGAAAACCATTGTACTTGATGTCTTCGTAATTTTTTGCGCGTTTTTAGCAGCTTCTTAAGCGGAATAAAATTATTACAGATGTTTATACTTGCCCACAAAAAATTCGGGATGCAAAGGGCTCTGTTATGATTGAATATGTTTCATTTCTGCGAATTTCTGCAAATTTTGTTTGAGTTTCTAAAATTCTGCCAGTAAAAGATTATTTTCCTGATAAGCAATACATGTCATGTTTTTTTATGCATGTCATTAGAAGACAACATTTTTTGTCGCAATCTTGTGTGCTCCAGTACCGCAAGCAGTTTAAGATTTGGGGGGTAATAACCTTTTTGCTCAAGCTGCCCGGACATTGCGTGTTTTTTTTTGCGCTAAGGAAAGAGCGAACCTCTTCACCGTACAAGTTAACAAAAGTTTATTTCCTTACTGCTCTGAAAAGACAACAAACTAATGGCGTAGGAACTACTAGCCCACCAAACAGCGTTGTAACGAAAACCAATTAACCCTGAAATTAATATTAACAATTTTTTATATTTATACATAGCAAAAAATGCCTGCAATTTTAAAAATCCTCTCTGGAGAGCCACACAACGTGAAACAATACGTCCTTGTTTCACCAAGCTGTGAAGCACTGCTTTCTTAATCCTTCGATTAAGTTACGCGACACACACTACACATATAAAAAACAAAGAGTGGCCAGGAGCGCTCGAGCACATCGGTTTTACAGTTGCTACAGCATGAGCGCACACCATTTGAGACGACCAATTTGGGATAGGTAGATTTTCGCTGAACGTAAATATCAGCTAAGCGATCAATTATCTTAGTGGCAAGTTTATTCCTCAAATCCACATTCTGAAAACTTGTGCCCCGACTCTAGTTGCCACGAGCGGCTTAGGGCATGCGTGCCTCGCGTTTGCTCGGGACGCGTGTTTTAATCGATAAACCATCCTTCATGGCCAGCCTCATAGAGTGACAACCAAATTTTCGTAGCATGCCTAAACGCTCCGAAAACTGTATAAAAAGCTCGGACGGTAACCCCGACCGTAATAATAATTTTTCGTTGTTGTTACAAGTACCAAGGTGGGCATGTAGCGCTGAGGTGTGAAGTTTAACTAAGTCGATAACTCAATCCGTGCGTAATTTGCTTGCTGTGGTAAGTGATTTCCTAAATTTGTGCTTGTTTTGTTTCCACGGTACTTTTCTCTGAGCCTTAACACATGCCTCAGATATGTAGAAAAAGTTTCTGGAAGTTTTCTTAAAACATCCCCTTGTTCTCCCATCGTCTAATCGCCTTCGTATTCAAGACCAAAGCAGATGAAAGCTTGGAGGATCCCTTAACATTGATCAATATGTTCGGCTCGGCAACTCCACGCGGAAAATAATAAAGCAGAATCGCATCACCGGGCAGCAATGTTTGTTCTCGAAAGCACTCACATCATGGGCGCCGAGGAAGCGCACACCCGGAAACAACTCGGCCACCGTTTCGTCGAGTTCCTGGCCTCTGCCTGTGGCCGTCTCCTGTTCGCTTGTGACGCCGTCCCCGCCTGGCTGTTTGAGGGGCAGCGCCAACTGCATCGTGTAGCCCGTGCCGAATTTGTTCTTCAGGCACTGCAGGCTCCCGAGGCAGGTCATCTGACCGGCCACCATGATGCTGAGTCTGTCGCACAGTGCTTCGCACTCCTCCATGCTGCGAACCCGAGAAAAGAGCGCAACTGGTCAGAAGGCGCAGGAATTCCAGAATGCGCACAATAGCGTTTGTTTCACATCACTGCCGACACTGCGGTGAGATCTGGAGTAAAAGCTGGCTTATGGCAGCGTGACAGAGCCTCAAGCCCCCAATTCGTCAATGGCAAACTAGCTGTCCCAATAAAACTCTCAAACTTATTTCGAACCTGCATGAACATACAAAAATTCAGGGGAAAGGGAGTTGAAAATAGAGATTACACGGTAAAAGTGCATTCTTTTGCGTGCAGCAAAGAAAAAGCTGGACACCAAAGAAAAAGGTACATAGAGAAAAAGTAAATTGGAACGATGTACACATTCTTCTTTCACAAGAAAGCTTTTTCTATTTTATTTATTCAACATATCCCTAAAGGCTCTTCTTCGAGGGTATTATATAGGAGGAGGGGGCCGGGGGGGGGAGGGGGGGGGGTAAACACAACCTTCAAGCTTAATACGCGAGGAATGGAGCTTTTGCTCCAAAAATCGGTGGGTTGCGTGTATACGGTTAACAATTCGTAATCAAGTACAACAGTAGTAAACTGCGGCGAAAGGTAGCATCCTTTTTTAGAAAGCATAAAACACTTGTGGCCGGGTTCACGCCGAGGTGTAGAAGGACAGTGTTTGATAATCCGCAAGGCGAAAAAGCTGGGTGATTTGCCGACCAGCTTTAACCATAATAACTTCAAACAATGTATTCAGTTCTTGTGAGAGAACGGTTCAATCTATTGTCTTGAACAATTGTGTTTTTTGGGGAGCTAGCTCATAATTCATTTTTGCTCGTTCTGGTAGAGCGCAAGAACAAGGAATGACAGAGATAGACGGACACAGCTCCGACTTGCAGCTGAGCTTTTTTGGGAAAATAAAAACATGTAAAAGCAGCTACATGGTGTGAATGTGATACAATCGGAGTGAACCGTTATATGAGACGCGCCATCTAAAGGCAGATTTACGGTGCCGATCACTCCTGCTCTGCGAGGGTATTGCATCTCGTTGAACTGCATCGAATGGTAGAGAGGTCAAACCGGCCGACACCGGCCTGCTCCGTGAACAGAATGACAACATTGAAAACCTTAGCAAAAGAAATCAAGATAGATAACAGAAAAGGGACGCGTGCGTCACCGAGGTTTCTGTATAGACAAAGCACTTGGTTTCTCACAGACAATCCGTGCACAGATATGTATTTAATTTGCAGGAAAATTTTTTCGGTTCCGTTTTTTGGCATGTAAAATCGCAGGGTTTTACTTTTGAACGCGTTGATACCCGAATCCGCAATAAGGATCAACACTGCTCAGTCTTTTATTTTAAGATAACTTTCTTTTCGTGCACAGCGCCGTTGTACACATAATATGGTTCTCTGTGGCATGTGTCACATGACATATGGCTTCGTCTGTATCACGTGACTTTCTAGCTTCTTATATGCGTTTCAACTTTCCGAATGAATCTGAGTTGGAAGAGAGAACTGTATCCGTCTACAATATTGCCTGTCCTTGTCAATGAGGGTTGTCAGAGCCAACGATTTGATTCCTTGTTTCTAACCGAGTGAGGATTTCCAATGGATACAATAAAAGAGTATTCTGAACACTGCACGTTGTTCGCTCCAAAACTTATTCAAAAGATATGAAAATGCAGCCGCGGTGCAGGCTACGCAACCACAACATGTTAACGCAGCACCTGACAGTACATAAATCTGGAAGCTGAGCGAAGAAAGCTAACAGTTGTTCCTAATTAAGTAAAGTTCTCTCATTCGCTCGTGTAGACTTAACACACGTACGCCAACATAACTGCCACCGCTGTCAGGAGGCGTGTTAAATGTACCCGTGCGAGGTGAAGACGACGGCCATCTTTGCTTCGGCGCGTATTGTGGAGAGGTTGGCCGAGATCTTCGCCCTGGCGACGACGTCGATACCGGCGAGGGGCTCGTCGAGGAGGACGACTCTGGGATTGCCCATGACGGACAGTGCCATGGACAGCCTGCGCTTGTTGCCGCCGCTGCGAGAAGGGGCCGCGAGTGAAGCACGCGGTGAAAGCAGCAGCGCTTATCCGCCCGAGGGAGTGGCGGATATTGGCTCAAGGCAATTCTGAAGCAGTACGCAGCGTGAAACAAAGATCGTGCCCTATTTCGTTTTCAAATATTTTTTTTTTACTTGTAGCGGCTTGCACCCTTTACAAAGCCGGAAAAGGCAGCGTGAATTTTTCTCGCCCTCAGCCATGTACGCTTTTTGCGAAGATATTATGTGTGCGAACACTCTCCTATCAAAACTGCTTGAGAGCAGATATTTCCCATATTGTTCTGGCTAAAAGAGAGCCATGGACGAGAAGTGGCGAAGTCCATCCATGAGCCACCTGCTGCAATTTCTCTGAGTTGGCATACTCATGAAAGAACAGGGGACAGACCGGTGCATCTATCGCTGTTCATTCTTCCTCCCCGTTGAGGGCCAGAACTCTTGTAGCTGTTTAGTTTGCACTAAATTATGAACAGCACAACATCCACACTGCACTGCCTTAGAGTAAGGAAACCATCCTCATAGCACTCCAAAAATTTTAATGCAATAATCTTAAAGCGCACGTTCGGCGGGAACAACGGTGCTTTGAGAACGAAATTTCGTTTCTTGATGATGTGATGTCACCACCAAGTGACCTAGAGGGGTTTATTCAAACACTCGACAACGATCACAATGCACAAGCATGATGAGGTCACTACACAATTCCTAATTGGTTTACAAGGTTGCGACGTCACCACCACCGTTACGCAGACCTTCTAACTAGAGAAAAGCAATTGTGCTGAACTGAAAACAAAAACGCTCCAGCCGGGACTTCAACCCCTGCCCTTTCGGATTAGAGCCAGGCTCGCTACCCTTGTAGTACAAGTAAGGAGCTTGGGCAGAGAGCGATTAAGGAATCCCTTCTGGGAGCGCCTCGCACCTGCTGACTATGCTACAGAGCGGGCAGCATCTACTTATTTAAGATGACAAACTACTGTTACCAGTCTTTGTCTCCAGTTGACAAAGCCTGTGCGTACAGAAGAACTTGCTTTGGGGCTAGTTGGTTCATGATTGAAATTCAGAATGGCGCAAAAGACACACACACAGGAAAAATAGGGGAAGCCACAAAGAGCGCCTACTACCAACTGAGTTTATTGCGGAAACACCCTCTTTTATAAGGCAAGACATATCAACCACGAACCGGAAGCAGAAAAAACACATATTCATGGCTTGATTTCACATTTCGAAACACCATCGGCAGAAAAGAAAAAGCTACAAGAACGAAAAAAACTGAATCTAGAACTACACGTGGCCGTCTAAGAAACCCAGCTCCTGGCGGCAGAGTTTAATCGATGAAGTGCTAATGCACGTGGACCCAGCATTCTGTATATGATAAGCTTCTATAATCTCTTTCAAATCGCTCCCTGCCTCTGCCGATAAACGTTGCCTGTTCCAGCATCGGTCCGCAATCTCTGCATTCCCTACAGTGATCCGGCAGGTTGCCCCTGTCATTGTTTTTAATTGTTGTTCTGTGCTCGCTAGCTCTCTCATTGAAACACCGACCAGTCTGGCCAATGTAGGCGGATACGCAGCTGAGCGGTATGCGGTATACGACTTCGGACTTGCATTCAGTGAACCGTATCTGATGTTTGATGAGGCGAGTGAGGCGCTCTTTGTGCCATCCCCTATTTTTCCTGTGTGTGTGTCTTTTGCGCCATTCTGAACTTCAACCTGTGCGTACGAACAATCGAAATCCTGATGGATGAACCCTTCCAATCGGGCAGTGGCTCATGAAGTTTCCCTTGATGTCTTGATCGTAGCCGCCAATCAGATAATCTTCGCTTTCTAATTGTACCTGTTTAAATGCTATTTTTCCTCCACTTCCCGTAAAACTGAATGCTTTGAATAAATCATCCTCGTTGCTTTCAACCATAGGACAAAGCTCTTTACGTCTGACGTGTCTAAATGGATCCGCCATATTTATTAATTTACACATACTGCTATCCCATCTGGGATTGTTGCAGGAGTGAATTATGGGGTCAGTTAGAACGACTGGAAAGAATACATTAGTTGGTAAGCATTTTCAATGAAAAACAGCAAAAGACAAAGGTTTGCACAACCGCCAAAAGTAACTAACCTAGTACAAAAAAAACTAACACTAACTAAAAAAGGGCTAAAATAACAGAGCAATGGGTTAAAGTAAAGAGCAACCCAATAGACATGACGCTTCCTAGAACACTATACAATAAAACACAATAAAATAAGGTGGAATGCCGGTACAAAAGTTGGTGCATAGCCGAACAGTTGAAATACAAATTTAAAACACGAATAACCGCGTACTAACGAAACTGTGGAAAGAAGCAGTTTACAAATCATTTTCTACTTATGTATAATTCTCTCACCTGCAGCAGCAATAAACATTAATGACAAACTGTTAATAGTTAAAGCAGGACATGGACACTGTTGCTTCTGTTCTACGGGTGCAGCGCAGATATGCTGCGATGTGTCTTGAAGCCAAAGCTTCATTACGCTAGGTAACGCCAAGGTCGCCGTGTCTGGAGATTTCACCTTCATCTGAACTTCAGACAAAGGAAAGGAAAGGTACAGCCGGCCAAATCTTTAGCTGGCGTGCGCGACGGCCGCTTTTTCTGTGCTCTTGCACTTCGGAATGAAGCAAACTTGCGGAACTCTGAATATTAAGCACGGGCTTAGTGAGCCTGTGCTTAAATTGGATTTTTTCGCAAGGTTGCTTCATCATAAGCTACAGGAGCAAGGAAAACGCAGCCGTCACGCACGCCAGCTAAAGATCTGGCCGGCTGTACATAACTGGCCGGCCAGTTATGTAGTCGCGCTTTAAGCTACGCGGTGGTAGGGACAATGTGGGCTTCATGCGTTGTCATTGACAACGTTCTGGCAGAAACGCGGCACTGAAGCCATGGGCCTTCGGCGTTCATTGTGTTCATTGGCGTTGGCGTTGATAACGTTTTAGACTCCGGTTATTTTAGAGAAAGGAAATGCGCATAACGGGCTCCCTGGATCAGTGGACGCCTGAATCGCGCTAATAGGCACGTGCGGTGGTGAGAGAGAGATGTGGGCTGCTTGCGTTAGCGCTGACAACGTTTCGGCAGCCATACGGCACTGCAGCAATAGGCCGCAGCTTTCATTGGGTGAGCAAATTCTCGCGACCGACCATTAACTGCCACCTGCCAGGGCGGAAGGGTGGATGCTCTGCCTATCCAGGGTCCGGAACGCACTCAACGTTACAGACGCCAAACAGCGTACAGTTGCCCGATACGCCATAGCTATCGCTCTCTAACCAGTTGAGTTGAGTTGAGTTTAATGGCGCATAAGCGCCAAGCTCAGGGTATAAATTTTTTTTATATAGATGTTGTTAGAGTTATGTTAACCTATACTGGAGGGCGCCACGGGCTACCCTTGCTGTGTATATAATGACGCAACTAATCTATTAAAAAGGTCTTCTTCGTTCGGCTACTGGCGTCGTGCTTGCTTGGCTGGCTGTTGCTCTGCGTGTGCCAGCCGGCGATACAACAGATGGCGACGAGGTAAACAGAAGTGGACGCGAATAAGCTACAAGATGAACCTGCTTCAGCCACCGGAATTCCTGCCAGCGCCGGGAAGGCCAGCCATTCCATGGAAGCAGTAGCGAAGGATGTTTGAAAATTATTTGCTGGCCTCGGGGAACAACGCCCGCCCTGCTGATCGTAGGAAAGCGCTCTTGGTGCACTGCTTGGGGGTGGAAGGTCAGCGCATTTTATACGCATTGCCAGAAGAACAGTCGTCAGCTTCAGCAGGAAAACAGCAAGACACAGATGCGGCCGACAAGACAACGACCAAACAGGATGAATTTGATATCGCCATGGTAAAGCTCGCAGAATATTTTGTTGCCACGACTAATGCCATCGTTGAGCGACAAAGGTTCCGCCAGCGTGCTCAGCGGCCAGGTGAATCCGTGGATGCAATCGTCACAGCTCTTCGAGAGCTTTCTGTTACATGTGACTTCGGTACGCAAGTGGAAGAATTCATTCGGGACCAGCTTGTAGAAAAGACGGGCCACCGCCAGCTACGGGAGCGACTGCTGCTAGAAGGTTCTGCTCTGACGTTGCAACGTGCGCTCGACATTGCCAGAGCAATGGAAACGACAGAGCAGCATTCGCTGCAACTCGCTCCACGTACGGATGTTCACGTAATAGAGCGTCATGCATCACCAACCGGGCGACCAGAGCGTTCTGCAGTCTCTAGAGCAGCGCTAGGCCAGCCGAATACCAATTCTAGGGGTTTTTTTCCGCTGCGGCTCCCCGCGGCACATAGCAAGTTCGTCAACGTGCAAAGCCAGAACAAGGACGTGCAACAAATGTGGTAGGCTGGGTCATTTCGAACGTATGTGCAGAAGTCTGGAAGAGCCAAGGCAATCCATGCCCATTCGAGGGGTTACTGCCGAAGATGACATTGGAGTTATGACAGTTCTTCACCTGGGGCGAAGGCATACAACAGGGATACAGGTGGACGTGCAAGTGCACGCTGTCACTATTTCATTGTTAGTGGACACCGTCTCCGCGGTCTCAATTTTGTCCGCAACCGCATACGAGAGACTGAAGCTTCCGACGTCGTTGCGACCATCTACAACCACCCTCTTCGATTTTTCACGCAATCGCATTGTTTCATTTCATTTCATTTCATTTATTGAAGCCTTAAGGGCCCGTGGGCATTACATAAGGCGGGGGCAAGAACAGTGTGTAACAGCATATGATACCAGCTCAACAAAAACAGAAACAAAAAAGCAATGAAACGAAACAGAGCAAAAAAAACACATTAAAGGAGACAGTAACACAGGATCAGATTATTTGATGAAGCCGAATACATCACGTAAGACACAGGTGATTCGCTAATTCAGTGCGGAAAATTGCTCTATCTGTGCAAGAAGCAATATTATCAGGCAGGGCATTCCATCGGGCTATTGCATCTGGAAAGAATGAATCATTCATAGCTGATGTGCGGCCTTTCATGGGAGCTATGGGATGAGTGTGGTTTAGGCGAGGGGATATTCTTGATGGCGGCTGCAGCAAAGTATGCCTGTTAATAGGGCGGTAGAAAAAGGAATGAAGGAGGCATAGGCGTGATACGATGCGACGTGATTGGAGACTTGGGAGGGAAAGGGCTCGTTTTAGTGCAGTGACACTAATATCACGCGAGTACTGTGACATGATAAACCGTGCAGCTCGATTTTGAACGGCTTCTAATTCATTTGTAAGGTATGCTTGTGAAGGGTTCCAGATGGATGAGGCGTATTCAAGCTTTGGGCGTACGTATGCCTGATAAGCTAGTTGTCTGATTTCAGGTGGTGCTGATGTTAGGTTCCGTCGCAGATAACCAAGAGTGCGTGAGGCCTGGGAGCATATTGAATTAATATGAGTGACCCATGATAAGAATGATGTATTTGTAAGAGGAAGTTCGGGCAATGGGAGTTGAATTAATATGGTATGTGCAGTTAATAGAGGTTTGTTTACGAGAAAAGGACATGAGTTGGCATTTGTCGAGGTTAAGGGGCATGTGCCATTTTTCACACCATGACGCAATTGTGTCTATATCATTTTGTAGCTTAATGGTGTCTTTAGGGGCATGGATGATGTTATAAACGACGCAGTCATCCGCAAAAAGTCCAAGTTTGGTTATTGTGTTAGATGGGAGATCATTTATGTAGATTAAGAATAACAACGGTGATAACCCTGCGCCCTGAGGTACACCTGATGTGACGTCAGTATGCGATGAGCTGCAACAGTTGGCGAATGTAAATTGCACGCGCCCTTTAAGAAAGTGCTCGATCGAGCCAGATAAGTAATGTTTGCAGGATTCCAAGTAAAGCAAGTTTAGCTAGCAGATGATTATGCGGAACACGGTCGAATGCCTTAGAAAAGTCGAGAAAGATGGCATCAATTTGTAGGCGATTGTCCATGTACTGAAGGATGTCGTGAGTGAATTCGGCGAGCTGTGTTTCGCATGATAGTAGTTTTCGAAAGCCATGTTGGTGCGGGTAAAAGTAATTTAGTGATTCAAGATGAGCGATTAGATTTGATGCTATTACCTGCTCAAGGAGTTTGGACGGGATGCTGGTGAGCGAAATTGGTCGATAGTAGTTTGGTTTTGACCGATCTCCTGATTTGTAAATAGGAATTATTTTTGCTTTTTTCAAATCGTGAGGAACTTCGCCGGTACTTAGGGACTGTGAGAACAACAGGTATAGTATTTTACTTGATATTGCGGTAGTATTCTTTAACATTTTGGAGCTAATTTGGTCACATCCAGCTGACGACGATAGTTTGAGGGAGTTAATTAAGTTGGCTATTCCATCGGCATTAATTTCTATTTCTGGCATTGAAGTCACTGGAATGTCATGCATGGAAGGAACAATAGCGTTAGTGGAAGAAAACACTGATGAAAAATACTTGTTAAGAGCCGTCGCGCATTGTTCAACCTCGACCGGTTGGTCATCCTCTCCTGAGATTTCGAACTGCTTAGTATGGGTATGGCTTTGGGGGGAGAGAATTCGCCAGAATTTACTTGGGTTTGACTGTAATATTGATAGCAGATCAGAAGAAAAAAATTTCTTTTTAGACACCTTCAATTCTTTAACATAATTATTTACACTAAGACGGTACCGCTCCCATGCCGTGCAGCTATTAACTAGTTTCGCGTGCCTGTAGTGCCGTTTTTTCTTGTTAAGGAGGCTTTTAAGACTGTTGTTGAACCATTGGTTGTTTAAATCAGTCTTTATAAGGACGGTGGGAATGTAAGAAGCTTGTAAATTAAGCATCATGTTTTTATATAATTCGCAATTCGTGTTGACAGAGCGAGATGAGTATATAATACTAAAGTGTTAATAAAACTGTTCAAGTTCTCGGTTAATTGCTTCAAAGTCTGCTCTCTTATAATCAGTGATAAGCTTTTGGGTAGGGGATCTCTTTTTGATAGGTAATGAGATGCATATATGATGCATATATGATGCATATAGATGCATATATGCGCGGATGTTTCGTCGCTCCCGTTTTATTCCGCGGTCGCCAAGCAAACGTGCTCTTCCATGTCGTGCCAGTTGGAACGGATATCCTGGGGTTGGACGCCATCGTCGCCGTGCATCTGCAAATCGATGGCAGGTGCGTAAACTGCATGACACCTTCGTATGCGCCTCAGGGCATTCCCAGTGAATTGCAGGCCGACTTTGCACACTTGTTCGATGGGAAGCTAGGGCTGACTAAGAACTTCATTCACAAGGTGCGAGTTCATGAAGGCGCAACTCCAGTTGTTGCGAAATTGCGGCGATTGCCGTTAGCAGTAAGAGACCAGGTGTCCGAGGAACTAAGTCGTCTTGAACGTGAGGGTATGATTGAAAAAATTGACAACTCTGAATGGGTATCGCCGCCTGTCATTGTGCGGAAAAAGGACGGGTCAATACGCTTATGCGTGGATTTACGTTAGCCCAAGAAGGCAATTGTCGTCGACAAGTTCCCGTTACCGCACAAAGAAGAGCTCCTGAATAAGCTGCATGGTGCAAAATGCTTTTCAAGATTGGATTTGGCTGCAGCGTACCACCAAGTTCCACTGAGCCCAGAAAGCCGAGATTTAACAGCCTTTATCACGGACCGTGGATTGTACAGATTTCGACGTGTATGTTTCGGCCTTGCTTCAGCACCGGCAGCATTTCAAAAAATGATGACTGCGATTTTACAACCTTGCAGGAATACCTTCTGCTACATTGATGACATCATCGTTTTAAGGCGGAAGCCTTTAATGTCTCATCGTTGTAAGCAGCAGTTGTCGACAGAAAATGTCACGCTTTTCAATTGGTGGAAACGGTCGTGACGTCACAGTGCGCGAATTTCAAACGGGACCAATTGTACTTTGGCTAGTAACCATGCAACCAATTGAAGGGACCGTATAGTGATGCTCCAACTAAGTGGGACTGAGCTTAGTTAATTGCTTAATTACCCAATTAGCCTAATTAGCCGTACTAGTCAGGCCATATAAATAAATAAAACCGATTAAGAAACTGGTCGAGATCAGGAATCGAACCCCGGTCTTCGGCGTGAGAGACGAGCATGCTATCCACTCCGCCATGCCAGCTCGATGGTTTGGAATGAACAAAGGCGCGTCTAGTGAATACGGTGTCTTCACTCACTCTCACCCTCCTCCATTCCCTTCCGGCGAGGTTTAGGTGTCCACCGACAAATGAGAAACAGATACATTTCCTTTCCTCAAAAACCAATTTACCGAAGAGCGAGGCGTAGAACCGAATGGGCGATGGCGTTCTATGGACTCGTTGGCACCGTTGCAAGACGCTGTCGCGTTCCACTCTTAGGGGCGAAGCTTAACATCTTTACCACACATCAGTGACCACACTTTAGGTCAAAAAAGTGCCCCCCCCCTGAATTTTGTGAGACAGTTACTGCGTAATTTCCTTTCCTCAAATACAATTTTCATTTTCTTCATTACGGCTTCTCTTTATCTCCTTTCACTCCAACCTCCCTTCCTCTACGGTGCGGTTCAGGTGTCCACCGAGATGACAGAGAATTACTGCGCCATTTCCTTTCCTCAAAAAGCGTTGCGTTCAAAGGGCAAGGCATCGCGCCGAACGGGTGGTGGCGTTCCGTGGACTCCCTTGCAGCGCTACAACGCGCTGTCGCGTTCCACTCCTAAAGGCGATGCTTAAGTGTCATTAATTAGCAGTTAATTAGTATTCAGGCATTAATCAGTAATTAACAATTAATTAGTGATTTGTCATCACTTAGTAATTAGTACTCAATTATATGTGACGCCACCAGTGCCACAGAAAGAGCGAAGGTGGTGCGGAAAACGCTTCCGCCTCTACCCACTTTAGATAGTCAAAGTGCCCCCTGAATTTTTTTGGCAGCTCACTCGAAGAACATAACGTGAACCTTAGGCTAGTTTTGCATCGCATCAGTGACAACGGGCTGAAGTTAAATCAAAAGTGCATTTTCAGTGTGAGCGAACTTCCATTCCTTTGTCACCTCGTGAGTGATAAGGGCGTGCGACCATCGCAGAGCAACATGGAAGCCAATCAGAACGCACCTGCCCCGACGGACAAGGCGACGTTACGTTCCTTTCTTGGAATGACGGGCTATTACGCGAAGTTCATTCCGCGATACGCCGAGATGGTCGCGCCTCTTTGTGATTTGCTGCGAAAAGATTCAGAGTTCCAATGGGATTCGAAGTGCCAAACTTGTTTTGATGAAATGCGTCGTTTTTTGTCTGACAGATGCTTGCAGCTGTTTCATCCTGCCCTTGAGACCATCGTTACAACTGATGCGTCCGGAATTGGCCTCGGAGCAGTACTGCAGCAGCGGCGTGGTCACGAAGAGGTTTCTGTTGCTTTCGCTTCCAGGAGATTGACAGATGCGGAAAAGAAGTATTCCACTGGCGAGCTTGAAGCTTTAGCATGTGTATGGGCCTGCGAACATTGGCTTGTGTACCTGTGGGGCCGTTCGTTTATTCTGCGCACGGATCACCAGGCCCTGCCGACAACAAAAGGGGTGGCTCGCAGACCCTTCAGAATTGCTAGATGGCATGCTCGGCTACTCGATTACAACTACACAATAGAATTTCAGAAGGGCAGTGAAAACGTTGTGGCGGATGCGTTGTCACGAATGCCCCAATCTGCACTCGGGGGGCACATGGAACCGGGAGTGCCTGATGACGCAGTGTGCGTTGTTTCGTCGTGCATAAGCCATGAAGAGTTCGTGGCTGAAACTTCGCAGGATCGAATGCTGCAGGACGTCATGCAGTGGACTACCTCTTCATGGCCGCCAAGTAAGGATCTACCATCAGGGGCACACCCCTTTCAGCGTATCCGAGACGAGCTGTCTGTCGCTGGAGGGATTCTTCTTCGTTGCGAGCGGTTTGTTGTACCTTCATCGCTAACTGGGCGCCTCCTGTCAGCAGCTCATGAGTCGCACCCTGGTATTTCACGGACTAAACAACGGCTACGTGAGAAGTACTGGTGGCCAGGAATGGACAGACAGGTGGAACATCTGATTCAATCTTGCGCTGTCTGCCAATCCGTGGACAAATCGGCGCGACTAGTAGTGCCCCTGTTACAGCCGGTAGAGTTCCCTTCATGTCCATGGCAGAAATTGGGCGTTGATATAGTTGGCCCATTTGCGCATGCACCCGCAGATAACCGGTTTGCCATCACACTAATCGACTACTTTAGCAAATGGCCCAAAGTGTTTCACGGCTAGCGTCACGTCTTCAAACGTTGCATCATTTCTACGCAGTGTATTCAGCAGGGAAGGCTACCCCGAAGAACTTGTGTCCGATCATGGGCCTCAGTTCACATCAACCGAGTTTGAAGAATTCCTGCAAGAAAGAGGTATAAAGCATACTTTTTCCGCTGTCTACCATCCACAAGCGAATGGACAGATCGAACGGTTTAACCGCGTGCTTAAGGATGACGTCCAGGTGTGTTTGCAGGAAAAGCAGCCCTTAAAGGATGCCATCACAGAGTACCTTGGAGTATACCGGTGCACCCCACACGCGACGACAGGAGAAAAACCTGCCCTGCTTTTGCATGGGCGTCACCCAAGAACTAAGCTGGATGTAGTCGGAGCTCCAGATTCCCAGTTCTTCCAGAGGCCCGACATTGAGTTGCAAGCGTTGCGTCACAGAGTGGCCGAACATCAGCAGGCAAGCAAACAATACACGGATAGGCGGCGAGCTGCCAAGCACGCGGCGCTTCAGCCAGGCCAACGAGTACGGGTCAAGTTGCCAGGGCACATTCCCAAAGTTGCTCTTAGGTATTCCCAGCCCTTGACGGTTGTTAAGCAGTGGCACCAAGACACCTACGAACTGGAAGATGGTCGCAGGTGGAACCGAGAGCGTTTAGTGCCGTAGCCTAGGGAGCATCTGCCCGCTGCCGTCGCAAGTTTTCAGTTCGGTGCTACCCGGAACTTCCTTGGGCCTCATTCGACAACAGCACCGTCAACAGAAAGCTGCGCAGCTCACGCATCACCAGCGAGAACGAAACCACCCGTAACTTTGCGACGATCGACGCGAGAGCGAAGGCAACCCTCGTGGTTCGCGCACTATGAAATGTGATTGTTGACAATGTGAAGTCGTCAAATGAGCCGCCACCTTGGCTCATTTTTTAGAAGGGGGGATGTTATAGTTATGTTAACCTATACTGGAGGGCGCCACGGGCTACCCTAGCTGTGTATATAATGACGCAACTAATCTATTAAAGGGGTCTTCTTTGTTCGGCTACTGGCGTCGTGCTTGCTTGGCTCTGCGTGTGCCAGCCGGCGATACAACAGATGTTATAGAAAAATCTAAATGAACGGCGATGTAAAGGGCCTAAAAAGTTAATTCGTGCAACCTAGTAAAAATAAGACAAAATTTGAGAAGTGACTTATGGTAAAAGCTTTAAAGAAGGTCGGCAACCTCAGCAGCCATCCTTGGATGTGCAAGTATCTCGAGGTCCCCAACCGATGGAATAGTGACCTCAGCCGTCTTCTGTCGACGAGAGGGTGGCTGAGGTGTGGTTCGAAAAAATTCGCCAGTTGTAAAAAAACTGACCATTAATTAATTAAATTTACAATTTGTTTAAAACACCTGCACTATTCAAAAACTTAAAAACCTGTGAAATGCCAACAAGTGCATGTTCGCCTAAAAGCAATGTTGGATGGAATGGTATGTGTTCGCTATAAAAAAACTGTAAAATGCTCTTTCCCCAGTCTTTCTAGTTTTCTGCATGAAAATAAAACATGGTTTATTGTTAACTCGTCTTGGCATAATTCACATTGTGGCTTGTCTTCTTTTGTTAGTAAGAAATTATGTGTGAGATGTGTGTGCCCTGTACGAAAAAGACAGATAACCACTTCTTTGAAACGTTCCTGCTGGGTTCAGGACTGTCACTCACCTAAAACTGGCTTTACTAAGTGTAGTTTGTTATTTACCTCATTGTTCCAAGATGACTGCCATTTTTCTTTTAATTTACACTGTATTAAGTTCACGCAATCTATAAAGGGCATACTTACTTTTTTATTTCCTTGCCCCGAGCTTGAGCAGCGCATAAATCTGCTCTTTCGTTTCCTTTTAATTCCGACATGATTCGGGACCCAGCAGAGTTTAATGTTCTGTTCTTGACCTGTGGCCATTACTATGTTATGTATGTTGTTACCAAGTAGTGGAGTGATTGAATTTCTAGAGTGGAGCGCAGTAAGTAAACTTAGTGAGTCTGTGTAGATAATACTGTTTGTGAGTTTCTTGTTTACTATTTGCTGAGTGGCTACAGAGACGGCGTAACATTCGGCAGTGAAGATTGATGCACATTGCGGAAGCCTTACTATTTGATTCCAATTCTCCTGTACCGCTGCGCTTCCAACGTAAACATCTGTTTTTGAGCCATCCGTATAAAAAGGTGTAAAAGTACTGTATTTCTCCTCGAGCGCAAAAAATTGTATTATATGCTGCTGGGGGGTTTCTTTTTAACGGAACTTTGTAAGGCTGAAACCGCAGATTGAAGGAAAAAGGTACCATGGAGGTGATCGATCTAGTCTTGGAGTAATGCCAGGTAATGTGCCTAGTATGCCGAGGTTTTCGCACATCTCTTCGAAACGCAAGAGCAGTGGCCTAGTAGTGTGCGGTTTGTTAATAAATAGGGTTCTTGATGGGTACTTTGTGACTATTTGGTAACAGATGTGTTCAGGTAGTGAACGGATTTTTAAAATGTATGAACACGTGAGCATCGTTCTTCTGGTGCTCATTTCATGGTTCATTAGCTTCTACATAAAGACTATTTATGGGCGAAGTCCTGTATGCACCAGTGGAAAGACACAAACCTAAATTATGTACCGGGTCTAGTCGTTTCAAGTACGATGGTCTCGCTGACCCATATTGCCACGTATCATTGTAGTGTTTGTTCGTTCACGCTCAATGCAGCAGGAAAGGGTCGTTATCACTTTTGTTCGTGGCGCGAGAAGCGACCAGACTAATCTCGATTGTTCGCAGCCATGAAAGGCTGCATCTAGGTTTTTCCAGATTACCGTAGATGATCTTGACCTGTTATCTGGAAGTTTCCTTGCCGGCTTTAAATTGAGCGATGCCGCGAGCGGCGGACATTCGTAGTTCGACAAATGACGAGCACGTTTGTTGCTTACGCCGCCGCCGAGTGATTCAGTTATTTTGCGGGCGCAAGTCAGCCCAAATAAAGAGCTTCGTTTCCAAGATTGGCTGGTGTCTTCCTGACCGCTGGACTGCCGTCACTACAACGTGACATCTGGTGGAGGTGCTGGGTAGCCTTCCAGGTACCGGACAACCCCTGCAAGTCGTGACGCCAGCCCTTTGAGTTATTCGCCGGAAGACCTGACTCCAGTCTACCACGCAGCCTCTGGAGCCTCCAGCCATGACTTACGCCGCAGCAGTGCGCCGTCCTGTACCTCGACGACGGGACCCAAGCCCCTATCGCCCTTAGCCAGCTGCGCTGGAGCGCCGCCCTCTCGCCCCAACTCGCTCGTCCTACGAGCGTCGTACACGGCCGAGGAAATGCGCCGAGTGGAGAACACCCGACCAGCGCCGCCCACAATGCTTCCACTGCGGAGAAGCCGGTCACACTCTCCGGTACTGCCCATACAGGAGAATGGGCATCCGAGGGTTCTCTTACGACGCCCCACGACCCCGACCCGGCCAGCGACCAGCCGAAATCGAGGGTTTTTTTGCGTCGGGAAGGATACTCATCGCCGAGCCGCCTATCGCGTTCTCCGTCGCCATCGTCACCGCGCTAAGTATCTCCTAGCCGAGGCTACGCAGTGCGTGGACGCTTCCCCAGCCCCCGAAGGTTAACCTGAATAAAGCAGCCTCTGGAGGTGAGGTTGCTTCTGAGCGCAAGAACTAAGATCCTGCATCGACGAAAACAGAAGACCATGCCCCCTACGACGACGACGAACCCTACCACAACGACGACCCCTACGAAGACGACGACGACCCCTACGACGACGACGACCCCTACGACGACGACAAATACGACGACAAATACGACGACAAAAACTACGACAACTCCGACGACAACACCAACGACGACGACGACACGGCCAGATTTGAAGATTTTACCGCTGTCCTTACACCTTATTAGGAACGCTAAAGGACTAAGTTCTCGAAGAATTCTCCGTGTTTAATTCCATTTTAAAGCATCGAGACGATGCTTCTTTGGAAGGGGGGTAATGCCACGTATCATTGTAGTGTTTGTTCGTTCACGCTCAATGCAGCAGGAAAGGGTCGTTATCACTTTTGTTCGTGGCGCGAGAAGCGACCAGACTAATCTCGATTGTTCGCAGCCATGAAAGGCTGCATCTAGGTTTTTCCAGATTACCGTAGATGATCTTGACCTGTTATCTGGAAGTTTCCTTGCCGGCTTTAAATTGAGCGATGCCGCGAGCGGCGGACATTCGTAGTTCGACAAATGACGAGCACGTTTGTTGCTTACGCCGCCGCCGAGTGATTCAGTTATTTTGCGGGCGCAAGTCAGCCCAAATAAAGAGCTTCGTTTCCAAGATTGGCTGGTGTCTTCCTGACCGCTGGACTGCCGTCACTACAACGTGACAATATACTATACACCCGTAATCCAGGGAGGAGCGCACTACAGAGCGATAAATTTGCAAAAGACATGACCTATCGGAACCCCAGTGCTTTCGGGAGAGTACTTAAAGGTGCACTGAAGAGGAATCTGAACTTGTCTTTTTGCCGCGGGAACTCGATCTACACGTTCCTAGCATTCTTAGAAACTGCGACTTATTGCCCTGTATGGCCGATTTCCCAAATTAAATCGAATTAACGGCCGGCTCCCGCCCTTTTTTTTGAATTCTGCCTCCTACGGTGGGCGGAGTCGACCAACGCGTGGAGTGCCTTTCACCCAGTCCCGTGGCGGCTAGCCGCTCTGCCATCGGCGGAGTAATACGTAGTAGTCCGTAGCAGCAAATAGTCCGCGCGTATTTTTATTTCTGCGGGGTTATTTTGCGGCTATATTATCTGCGAATGAAACTATTTATTCATGGAAACCTAAAAAACAAAAGAAAGCGAAAGCAAAGCCTCCACGGAGCTGGCTGAAAGGAACTCCACGCGTTGGTCGACTCCGCCCATCGTACGAGGCAGAATTCAAAAAAAAGGGCGGGAGCCGGACGTTAATTCGATTTAATTAGGGAAATCGGCCATACAGGGCAATAAGTTGCAGTTTCTAAGAATGCTTGGAACGTGTAGATCGAGTTCCCGCGGCAAAAAGACAAGTTCAGAATCCTCTTCAGTGCACCTTTAAGAGAGTATGCTAAGAGATCGGGAGGCTTTCTTTTTTAATGTGTTTATGTGAGGCAGGAAAGTGAGTTTTCTGTCAAATGTTATGCCTAGAAATTTATGCTCGTTTTTTCTATTCAGGTGTAGGGTGGGGGGTAGGGCGAGAAAAAAATGGCCACTATTTTCTGTGGAGAAAACAGGAAACCATTTCTGTCTGCCCATGTTGCCAGTTTATTTACTGTTAACTGTATTTGTTTTTCACATGCTAATATGTTGGAGGATGTGCAGGCTATCTGGAGCTCATCTACATACACTGAATACATAACGGATCTTGGGATTACTTTACTAAGAGAGTTCATTTTTACAACGAAGAGTGTAGTGCTTAAAACACACCCCTGTGGTACCCCATTCTCCTGGACGAAGTTCTTCGAAAGGGTTGCACCTAGGCGTACATGGAATGAACGGTTACATAAGAAGTCTTTTAGGCAGTTATATATTCTGCCTCGGATGCCAAGCTCTGCAAGGTCTTGAAAAATTCCGAACCTCCAGGCCGTGTCATATGCCCTCTCCAAATAAAAAAATACAGCAAGACATTGCTCCTTGTGAACAAAAGCCTCTCGAATAGTGTTTTCGAGACGAACTAAGTGGTGAGTAGTGGAGCATCTCTTTTTAAAACAACACTGATGGCTGTCAAGAAGTTTAGACGAATGAAGGACAAAAGTTGATTTGGCGAGGCAACTGGTCAAGGATATGGGTCTACAACTGGTAGGAGCGGTTGGCGGTTTCCCAGATTTAAGGAATGGCTCTCTTCCACTCCTTAGGTATTTTACCTTCTATGAATATTTTGTTAAAGAAATGTAAGAGCGCCTCTACGGCAGGCTGGGAAAGATGAGCAAGCATTTCGTAGTGTATCTGGTCGGGTCCCGGTGCAGTTTTTTTTTCCGGCATACAGTACTCTATTGATTTCTTGAAGGGTAATTAGATTATTGTACTTTTCGTTAGCACCTCCACTTGTTGGAAGTCTTTTTCTCGGCTGTGTTTTTGTATTTCACAAAAGACTGCGTATAGTGTGATGAACTTGATACTGTAGCGAAATGTTCCCCCAAAATATCTGCCTGTTCGCCTATATTTGTTTCTGTGCCAGGTGTTGTCAGAAGAGGAATTGTGAATGGTGAGAAGTTGCCATTTAAATTTCCGACCTGCTCCCACATTTGTTAGATGTTATTTGACTATTAATAGATGAAACCTAACTCTGCCATGAGGCTTTCTCAGCACCACGATGGACGTACCCAGCTTTAGCTCTCGTCTTTTTAAAGTTTATGACGTTCTCATGTGTCGGATACCTTCGAAACTTACCCCAAGCTCTATTTTGTTCTTTTTTTGCTTCCTTGCAGTCTTTTCTCCAACACACTTTCCGGTTTTGTGACACCACTTCTGGCGACTGCGGAATAGCTAAGTGTGCGGAAGTTATGATACAATTTGGGAATTTTTGATTTATTACTTAGGATTGAAAGAAATATTGGGCATTTGCTACAGGCCACCAGACAGCGATTCATCCTTCTGTGACTCCCTTCATGACGCATTAACGGCGATTAAAAACACATATTTGAATTCGAACATCTTTCTGTTCGGTGATTTTAACTATCCACATATAAACTGGGCTTCCCTCTCTGTATCTAGTCATTCACCTTCCAAAGAATCGAAACAATTTCTTGACTTAACACTGGACTTCAACCTGCATCAAGCCATCACACACCCCACAAGAGGTACTCACACTCTTGACCCGTTACTGACATCTTGCCCAGACAACATTCACAGTGTAACTCTGCTTCCGGGCCTCAGCGATCACATGTTTCTGCACATTTGCACGTCATTACATTCCAACAGGCGATCGCCTACGAAAAAATTAATCACTGACTATAAGCGAGGTAACTTCGATTCCATAAATAAGGAACTTTCATTCTTTTTCACCGACTTCCTAGGTTCTTATCTAACCAACACAGTTCACGAAAACTGGGAAAGTTACAAGTCAACAATGCTGCGACTAAAAAATAAGTACATCCCAACCATTGTCGTCAAATCGGATTCCAGCAATATTTGGTTTAACAAAAACTTGAAGCACCTTCTTAGTAGGAAAAAACGGCTTTATCGTTCCGCTAAACTAAGCCAAAAACAAGAAGCATGGGAAAGATACCACGCCTGCGCGAGTAAATATTTAAATGAATTGAGTGCTGCGAAAGATAATTTTTTCTCTGTTGACTTGCTATCCATTCTCAGAACAAATCCCACCAAATTCTGGCATATCCTCTCCCCTAAACATAAATCTAATCGGTTCGATCTTGTAGGACCTGATGGCGAACCAGCTGATATTAATCAATGCGCAAAACTTTTAAATGACTACTTCTCATCTGTGTTTTCGCCTGTCAGCAATTCTACACCCACAGTTTTGCAAACCAATAGTCAAAAAGAAATGCCGGAAATTCAAATTAGCCCCGAAGGAATCTCCAAATTAATCAGTTCACTCAAGCTCTCATCATCTGCAGGATGTGACCAAATAAACAGTAAACTACTTAAAAACACTCTATCATTATCAAGCCAGATACTACACCTAATATTTACCCAATCTTTAGACACCGGAATCATTCCTGACGATTGGAAGATAGCCCAAATTGTTCCCATTTTCAAAACAGGTGATCGCGCATGCCCAGCTAACTATCGTCCAATATCCCTTACTAGCATATCTTCTAAACTTCTAGAGCACATTATATCATCAAGCTTAATGTCTCACCTTGATTCAATTAATTTCTTTTATCCTCATCAACATGGCTTCAGGAAATCATTTTCATGCGAAACCCAGCTGGCAGAGTTCACCCAAGACATCCTTAAGGCCATAGACGATAACCTCCAAATAGATGCAATCTTCTTAGACTTCTCGAAGGCATTTGATCGCGTACCTCACAACCATCTGCTTGCGAAACTTTCGTTCCTGGGAATTCCTGCTAATCTGATATGCTGGCTCGAACATTTTCTAAAAGGACGCTCGCAGTTCACATCGGCCAATAACATCCAGTCACCCTTAACAGATGTAACATCTGGTGTCCCTCAAGGGGCCGGGTTATCACCATTACTCTTCTTAATATACATCAACGACCTGCCCTCTAATATTCAATGCAAATTGCGACTCTTTGCGGACGATTGTGTCATCTATAATGCAATAAGTAGCCCAACCGATAACCTCACTTTGCAACAGGACCTTGACGTTATTGCATCATGGTGTGAAAAGTGACAGATGCCTTTAAATCTTACTAAGTGCAAATCGTTGTCCTTCACTCACAAACACACCTTGACGAATCACACTTACAGCATTTCATCAGTCCCTATAACCGTTGCAAAATCTTACAAATATCTAGGTGTACATCTCACATCAACACTTTCTTGGGTCACCCACATTAGAACCATTTGCTCCGACACTTCACGCACACTTGGCTACCTGAGAAGGAATCTGAAATCTGCATCCCCTAACATAAAACAACTCGCGTATGAAACATTTGTGCGGCCAAAATTAGAGTATGCGTCATCCATCTGGCACCCATGGCAATCGTATCTCACCATCGAATTGGAATCAATCCAAAATCGTGCAGCTCGGTTCATCACTTCATGTTACTCAAGAGAAGCCAGTGTCACCGCCCTCAAGCAGTCCCTCCGTCTCTCAACACTGGAATCACGCCGCGTCGTTTCCCGCCTATGCTTACTTCATACATTTTATCATAACACAAGATCACGGCACGCTTTATTAACTGCCCCACTACGAACGTCCTCCCGGCTTAGTCACGGTAACCCGATAGCACGCATCAGTGGCCACACGTCAGCTTACAAACACTCATTTTTCCCCAACGCAATAGCACTATGGAATTCACTGTCTAACGACATCGCTGCATGCACTGATCACAAAACATTCCGCGAGAAAATAAAAATTCACCTCACATAAATCTTGATCACTTCTGCGCTCTTTGTAGCGAGTATTGCTTGACATATCTTTATTAAATGATGTATCACCTGCTGGGAAACCCTGATATGACTGCAACCCCTTTTATGTTTGTTTGTATGTTTGTTCTTTTTATTGTTATGCATGTTCCCATCATCGCCGTTGGAAACCAATATGCCCCCCTTATGTAATGCCTTCGGGCCTTTAAGGGATCAATAAATGAAATAAATGAAATCTGATCGACGCTCAAATTTTCTAAAACTATATTTTCCAAAGTGGCTTTAGCTCTAAAAAGTTGCCAGTCTGCTAAATGCAGCTTCCAGCGTCACGGTTTTGTTGGAATTATTTCTGGTGGGGATGACAAAGTGATTAGTGTAGGGAGGTGATCGCTGCCATATGGGTTGTCATTGACATCCCACTTAAAATTGTTAAAAAGAGAACATGAACTAAACCACAAATCTAAACAGGTCATTTTCCTCGAGGTAGGGGAGCAGTATGTGGCTTGTTCTGTATTTAAAAGACATACATTGTTTGTAAGAATAAAATCTTCGATCACTTGACCCATAGCGTCACAGCGTTCGCTTCCCCAAAAAGGGGAGCGGTCATACTACGCCTAATCATTTCGAAAAATTGCTTAATCTCTCCTCGGAAGTGACTCCAAAACCGGAAAATGTCCAACAAAAGGACTAAAATCTACTCGCGATATCAAGAGAACGAAGCAACTACACGAGGAACTTACATTTCGATTAGAATCAACAAATCACGCATCGAGCCGAGTGCGGCTCTCTTGACCTGATCGACAGGCGCGTTGTGCAGCAGAACCCAGCTGGCTAAATCGCGACAACTTCTTCCCCCTCAACCTAGAAGAAAGTGCAGCCACTCGCTGCAAAAAAAAAAAATCAGGACCAAGAGTGTGCAAGCAAAGCTAAATTTCCACCTAATATAGTTCCCGAGATACCAGTAGATAAACTACACATCCAAGATTTTTCGTATGCGTAGTTGCCAGACCAAGTACGCGGAATACGAAAAATTTAGCGGAAGAAGGACAAAAGTTCGTTTATCGAAAGAAAACTCCCAGCATCGTTAAGAACAGCCGCTTGTCGGTTTCAGAAGGCGGACCGCGACGAAGGCGGACATAACCATGAGTCAACCTTACTCTCGGTACGCCTCGCTGGCACCACTGTCCGACTCTGCCACACACGGAGGAGAAGAAGAGCAGACCAGGAAGAAGAAAGATAACAAGAAGTGTAAAGACTGAAAACGAGAGCATTTCTTGAAACAAATGCAAACTCACAGAGACAACGAACTTTCAAAGGCAAGACCAAGGCAAGACACTACCAATCATGTACTGAAAGAGAACTAGGTCAATTAAGGCAACGAAAAAACGACACACAGAGAGCGAAATGCCGATGTCGGAAAGAACACCACACCGCTCTTCAGGGAACAAGAAGAACAGGATGTAGAAGACGGACGAGAGCCGAGCAGCGTCCTCACCAAGCGCACGAGCACTGGCAGAACAAATTTCTAAGCCTTGAGAAAGGTCTCAACACTCTCTGGAGGTGTTGAAGCCATCTGGGAACATCTTGACGTCATTCTGACTGAGGTTGTAGAATGGAGTACTCTCACCTTACAGTGTCCACACGCCAACCAGCACATCAGAGGTCAACTGGAAGAATCCGGGCCACAGACTACCGAGACCCATGTGACGGCATACGCAGACATCCTACAGCGACAAGACAGGCAAACAGCAACCGACTGGGAAGCAATCGTAGTAACGTCCAAGAAACTCAACCAAGAATTCATTTTTAATAAACTAACGAAAGTGATTGCTCCAGTCCAAGAGAAGTTAAAAGATACGTCACTGAGACCAGGGTGGGGGGGGGGGGGGGGATACTCATAACGTCGACCGACCTACATCCCTCAAGATCTTCAGCAAAGAAACACACAACAGCAAAGCTTCCATGATATTCGAGTAAAGAATCCCTCCCCCCCCCCCCGCCCCCATGTGGCGGACGGGGACGCAGATCGAAGCTTCACGCGGTATGATAATGTGCCTCTCCCGGACGGCGCCGTGCAGCGAGTTCAATGAAATCAACAACACCGATGCCCTTCGAGTGTGCGATACACAGAGGCGCGCAGCCAACCTTTGTGAAGACGTCAGCGTGGCCCACGGCGCTGATGATAGCAGCGACGACACGAGGAATTTTTCCATGAATTTCGGGACGTGCATTTGGGGCCCAAGTGTGTGGTGGTGCCATTAGAGCGGCGAGAGTGTGTGTACTACGGTGATTTACGGCCATCTCCGAGGAAAAGGAGGAACATTGCGGGGGGGGGGGGGGGTCAGAGTCACCGCGGGGCTGAACTTTGACCGATTGGTGTTCTCTGTTTTGCAACGCTATTTAATTGTGTGTTTTGGGGGGATTTGGAGACCAGACCATTGATTGAGAGGATGTGAACGATTAAAGTTTTAACCTGTAACCAAGAGCTTCTTCCACGTGCCGACAGATGGAGAGAACATATGGAGAATCATAACGGGTTCGAAGCACCACAGCGATGGACTGACTATGGTAGGCAAGGGCACCACGACGGCAGATGCCATGACGAACCTTCCTGCATAATGTGCAAAAATGCTGGACTCCACACAGGTAAAACAACAGATTCCATATTGTCACCACACTGCCGGAGCCACGAAGAAGCTTCTTGCATTATGTGCAGAAATGCTGGACTCCACACAGATAAAACAACAGATTCCATATTGTCACCACACTGCCGGAGCCTACGCTTAAGACGTGAAGAAAAAACCGAAAAATCAAAATGCCTCGCTTAAAACGTCCCTAGAAAAATGGCGCCCACAGAGGATAGCCACATGCGATCAACACAAACTACTGGAACCCACACGTTAGGAGAAATACAAGCACATACTCCAACAAAGGAAAAACGTACAGGGAAGTCAACACCACGGAAACTTACAATCACGCAGAGAAACGCTGTGACGCACAATCAGAAGGCAATCTCTCGCAGCTCGACTCCTTACTCAGGTGAAAGTCGCCGGTGAAAGTCGCTCGTGATCAAAGTCGCTCGTAGTAGAACTTTTTGACGGGTTAGTTGGTACATCGTCTTGAAAGAATGTCGTACGCCAAAAAAGGACGAAACAGGAAGGAAAAACACAGAACAGGAAAGGAAACCAGGCGCTCTTTTATAGCCGCTGAGCTGCATGAGGATGCGGTGGTGGACGAGTGATAAGAACACACCAACACAGCACAACAAGTCAGAGGGGGGTGGCTATTATAAAAAGCATGTTGATAACTCATGCGAGTGTGAATGATAGCACAGGTTGAACGATTATGAATAAGGATAAGAACCACCGCTAAGATATTAACAATCATGAAACCGATTGACGGAAGCAAGCGGACTTTGCAAAGGGCATCTAAACGAAACCGTCCAAAAAAGCTAGTTCGTTTCTGGTGAGGAGAACAGAAGGCGTGCTAACGCAGTTGTCTTTTCTTTGATGAATATAAAAAGCCTCAATGACTTCTCTTTCGATTTTTTCTTTTGCCCTGGCTAGAAACCTGGTCTCTTGAAATTTCGGACAACAATCTTTACACCTGCTACAATGTAAAGCTAGATTGCTTCCCGTCTTGCTTTTTAGGGTCACATTGTGCTGTCGAGCACGCTCATTGAAGCACTGTCCCGTTTGCCCCACATATACTTTGCCACACGTCAAAGGGATCTCGTATACCACATTAGTGGTGCAGTTTGTGAACACTGATGTTTGACAGTGCAGGCCTTTTTGACCCGCTTTCCTGACATCATCGGACATATGCTTGCCAATTTGCAGTTTGTTTTTTTAGTTCACGCACCCTCATGCAGCTCAGCGGCTATAAAAGAGCGCCTGGTTTCCTTTCCTGTTATTAAAGTTGGAAGTTGCGCCTCTTTCCTGTTCTGTGTTTTTCCTTCCTGTTTCGTCCTTTTTTGGCGTACGACATTCTTTCACTCGTAGTACGACGTCCAGTCGCTGGTCGAGTCTTCGATTGGCTCCATTTGTCCCAGCTGCAAGGCCATCTGGCAGTATTGTCGGCTCCGAAATGAAGAAAACAATGCCAACCTAGCTCCAGGGTCCCGCTGTAGATGCGTTGATCCTCGTCGCCATTATGTGGTGTTCTTCCGTTTAAGCAGGAACCACGAAGTTGCAGCGAAGTGCGCTGATAGAATTTCTTCATTTCAAACAAAGTTACTGGCGAGCGCCAGGAGAGGTGGCCGCCATCAGTGACAAGCTAAGACGAAGTGCCGCGATATATAAGCCGTATCAAAAGAGCGTATCCGAGTAGCACGCGTGTTGCTATCAGTCTGCGCGCAGCACTTACGAATCATGCAAATGAATTTAGCGAGAGCCTTTTAGGCCTACGAAGCATTACAGTACTTTCAAGCAGAGAGCCAATGCAATTAACAGTGCATTTTGCTGGGCTAGTTGGTGGGGCATGGTCTAATAAACGTTAGAAACCAGCACGGTATTTCAGTAACTCAAGAGCCATACCGCCTCAACAACTGTTATACACTTCGCAATCAAAAATAAAATAGCGGCAAAGGATAACCCCGAGACAGCAACAAAATTCATAATCAAAATGACAATTATTTTTGATCTTAGTAGAAAAAACAAAGTTACTAAAATCTGGAAGGGCTGCAGGAACATAATTCGAGTCGACTGTTATTGCCCACCCAGTGACCCCATCACCTCCACTCTGAAAAGAATCGATCTGATAGTACAGTTTGAAGCACAGGATATCGTAATTCTATGAGATTTCAATGGCAAAATCATGATTTTGGGTAGCAAAAAATAGGCAAGAAAAGTAAACGAAGAACTTGCGATTAAGAGTATCCTAACAATACTGAACGAAAACAATTCACCACCGACGTTTATAATAGCAATGAAAAAAGGTTGAATTGAGCTAGCAATCGAGCATAGTCCTATCGAGCATAGGTATATGAACATTAAAATATAAAAAATAAAATCCCCCAAAATGTACGAAATTGCAGTGAAAACCAGCCAAATAATCTTACAGTAGCTAAGTCAGAATTATTGCTTCCACACTCTGCACGACTAATCACAGCTGAAGCAAAAGAACAAGTTGTCAAGACATTGCAAGGAAAGATACAGGTAATGTACGAGAAACATAAGACAGAAATAAAACCTAGAAAGCATAACCTAAAAGCACGGTGGAACGACGATCTCGATATAGAAAGAAAAAGAATCCAAGCAAAGCGAAAGAGTTGCCAGAAAGTAAATGGCGAAGGTAGGAAAAATACCAAGAACGGTATTATGAGCAATATACACCGTACAACAACATAACAGAAGCAAAAGAAAGTGAGAAAAATATTTGCTGAAACGCGACAAAGACCCTTTTTACCTTACCCTATAGATAAGCACGTTCAAAACTTAAGGCATCAAGGATAATTGGAAGTATGACTAAAAACAACAGGGAAAAAAATCCCTGTAAGGGAGACAATACACTAAATGCTTGACTTCTTTCATCCAACGGAAATGTTGGAAGAAGTTGCCGTACTAGAACAGAAAGAAGGCCGAGATGTAAATTAAGATTAAGCAACGAGAGAACGGAATCAGGACGTGAGAACAGAAAAATATGATCACTTAGAGGTCGAGGCCGACGACAAACCTCTTGCCAATGGAGAGGTGAACGAAATAGTGAAACGTCTGGGAACGCTAATGACGCCAGGTCCTGACAATATTTGTTCAAAATTCATACCTTCTGTCTGACGTCCCTTCCTGTTATCGAAAAATCCTCACTCACTATTCTGATCCTTCTAGCTTTTCAATTGCTAAGCATGCTGGCTTTATCCCGATAGTCGAATAATTTCACAATGACAGGCCTGGGCTTGGGATTGTCTGTCTCTTGCTTTCGTTCGAGCCAGTGGACTCCTTCAATGCTAGCCGTTTTTATTCCTAACTTATCTTTAAAGATTCTTTTCTCAACAGCATCAAGCAGATATTGAAGTGTTTCGTTTTCGCGTTCTGCAACACTATACACGATATGGTTAGAACTGCGGCTTCTATTATCTTATTTGTTCACATTTCAGCCCAGGACAGGACCAGCTGTTCGAATTTACAACCCTTTTCACGGATTGAGATACCCGTTCTTCTCTTTTTTTCGAATTTTATCTAGCTTTTTATCTATTCCGCCTACCATTTGATTGGTGACCGCATTTTCAGGATATTTGTTGGATGTCTTCTGCAATTGCTTTGAGTTGATCGACAAGCGAAAGGGAAAGAGGGACAAAGCTGTCATAAATAACTACCATCGCACAACATTGAGGCATATGGTTTACAGGGTGGTGGTGCATATTATAAAGGAGAATTCTAAAAGTGTGCGATGAGAGGCTAGTTGGTAAGACATTCTGCAGACATAAAACTACGCAGGAGACAGGACCCAGAAAAGATACAGACAGGACGAGCGTAGACTAAGAACTGATTTATTGGACGAAAAAAACGACCTTCTTTCAAGAGCAATGCATGCGCAACCAAACTTAACGCCCAAAGCAAAAGTACACAATCTTATCAGCCCAAAAAGTCAAGTTCCTTCTGATACAGGTGAATATATGCCTCACTAACACATTTTTCCGCACCGTATCTAGCAATTTGCCAGGCTCCAAAAATCGCGCGTGCCTTCCGGTCCTTCGCGCAACCTATAATCTTCGTTTGCTTGAAAAGCGGTGTACATAATACTTTTTTCTTCTTGTCATTGATCTTACAAGACTGGCAGTGCCTTGTTAAATGCTGCCCACCGTGCTGGCTCAAAGAGCTATTGTGCTCCTGAAGGCGTTTATTAATGCAGCGCCCCGTCTGCCCTACATAAACGGAACCACAGCTGAATGGGATCTCGTAGATAACTCCCATTTTACAGGCTACAAACTTAGGTCTGTGGTTGACTCCGCACCCTACTTTCTTTGGCAGGTTATTGTTAGTTAATCGGCATAAACGAGACAGTTTTCATGGGGCAGAAAAGATCACGTTGACACCAAATTTCCCTCCCACCTTCTTCAAACCGTGCGAAGTCTTGTGCACATAAGGAAGGACTTCAAACCTCCTCCTCTCGCTTTCAGTGAGTTCTTGTTGGTTTTGTTTCAAACATAGGGTTTTCAGCAAAGATTCTGCAACAGCTTTCAGAAGAGCAGGAGGAAAACCATCAGAGTAAAGCCGGTCTACTTGACTGGTAAAGCTACATTTCACCATGTGTGGACATGACTTGACAAGCGAGGATCTTAAACATGAGGTTGCGATTGCCCTTTTTACGAGCTTTGAGTGGCACGAATCATAAGGTAGAAGAGCCTTCTTAGATCTTGGTAAATAGGCCCAGCATAGATGGCCCTCTGTATGAAAAAACAGTGTTAAGTCTAAAAACTGTAAACAAGAGCTTTCCGGGAGCTCGAAAGTAAAATTCAGATTAGTGGCTGCGGATTTGTAGGTCGCTAAAATTTCATTCACAATCATTTGTAGACTGTCGTCAGGGTTAATATTCAAAAGGATTAGGAAATCGTCAACGTATCGGACCACATGCGTGATCCGCTCATCAGTGAGAACGCACGAAAGTTCAGTGTCAATTTGAGTTAAAAATATCTCAGTTAAGATAGGCGCCACGCTCGAACCTATACAGATACCTCGCCGTTGTACATAAAACTTGTCCTTAAAA
Organism: Amblyomma mixtum; assembly: GCF_055824585.1. Taxonomy (NCBI): domain Eukaryota; kingdom Metazoa; phylum Arthropoda; class Arachnida; order Ixodida; family Ixodidae; genus Amblyomma; species Amblyomma mixtum. Next base: position 194,819,435 of record NC_143016.1, read on the forward strand.
GTTACAATGGTAGAAAAAAGATAGAGTTTCAGCAATTCAAGAAAACCATCGATTGTAATGCCGCAAGTATTCTGGAAGGACACCACTCCCGAACGTTAGATGCAGTTGCGGACCGCCAGGAACAACTTGTCGTGGGGAACTGAATAGCTTTTTCAATAGACATTGAAGAACTATTCTATTCAGTTCCTCACGACAAGTTGTTCCTGGCGGTCCGCAACTGCATCGAACGTTCGGGAGTGGTGTCCTTCCAGAATACTTGCGGCTTTACAATCGATGATTTTCTTGAATTGCTGAAACTGTATCTTTCTATAGGCTATCAACACGACAATCAAGGTACACACGCAAAAACATTCTGCGCAGGGCAAAGACGGCATTAGCAGGGGCACGTGTGATTAGGACCGATGGCAATTCCGGAGGTGCGCATCTAAGAATTTGATCTCTTTCATTGACAGAGATAACCAAGGCTAGCTGACACAGTTAGTTGTCACCCCTTTTGGAGATGAAGTGAGCCTGGATAACCTTAATTTCTGATTCTGTTTTATGCGAAGCATATTACAATAGGTAACCCAAGCCCTTCGTGACGGTTACACGCCGTGCACACCACGTGACACAATGACGTCACGACAGATGAGAGACGGAGCTCCAACTTGTGCCGTCGCTGCGGTTGCACGCCGTGCAGACCACGTGGCATGGTGACGTCACACCACGTGACACAATGACGTCACGACAGATGAGAGACGGGGCTCCAACTTGTGCCGTCGCTGCGGTTGCACGCCGTGTGAATCACGTGGTATGGGGACGTCACACTCCCGCGCATTTCGAACGCGCGTTCACACTCGGTGTAGGTGAAACGCTCCGGGCAGGCGGACGCGGCTTCCGTGGCAATCCAGGCGCTCACCCAACGCGCGTCTCGGGGTTAGTCGGCGTTCCGCTGTAGCCATGCCGTTGTCTTCTCCCACGACGAAGGCTTCTAGTGGTTGTATTAAAATGACCAAGTATTCAACCAAGGAAAGCCATGTATTACCAAGCCTAGCCATCAATATGCTTCGCATCTGACTAGGCTTAACCTTAGCTAAGCCTCAGCCATTTTTTTTTGCCTTAGCAAGGAATTTTGTTTTCTCCAGATAAAGACTACAATTTCTGTTCTCGCAACGCTTACAGTGCAGGGGTGGATTACTGCCCGTGCCGATGCGTAGGGATCTCCTGTGCTCTAGAGCGCACTCATTAAAACAACGGACAGTGTCTTATATAGGACCGTCTGCACGAAAGAAGTATTTCATAGATAACTTCGAAAACGCATTTAGTAAACTTTCTGCGGTGGTGGTTCTTTCTAGGGGTCTGTTCCTTTTTCGCCTTTTCTGTTCGGGAAAAGGACACACATTTTCACTCAGCAGAGCACCGAAAATATGACATGGATTGTATACCTTTCCGCGAGCTTCTTCCGCAAAGACAATGAAAATACGGCATGACAAGTGGTGGCTTGGATTCGGCCGTGACGCCGGAAGAGTAAGGCGCGCTCTTTGCAAAGAAACGCGGTCGCATGCGCCGAGAGGCATTGATATTCTTGAAATCGCCTCGCCGCGATGCATTCGTCAGATCCTTCATGGATGCAACATTTAGCCAATCCGAGTACTGCCTAACTCTCCTCCAGGCTTAGATTTCATAATCTTGACAAATTCGGTGGGCGTTCCCCAAGAAATGGCGAGGGGCGCCGAAGAGCGCCTGAATTTCAGGCGGCACTTCAGGAGCTGCGACAGCAAAAATTGTTTTCCTTGTTTGGAAAGAACAAAATTAATTGCTAAGGCAAAAACAAAAAGCGAAAAGAGCTCGAAAGCTCACCTCATCTCTAAACGGGGTTACAACTGCGTCCGCTCGCCTTCATTATCAAGAAAACAGATCAAATTTTTAGATGGGCACATCCGGGATTTCCATCGGTCTTAATCACACGTGGCCCTGTTGATACTCTCTCTGCCCTGAGCACAATGTTTTGCACGTGTACCTTGATTATCATGCTGATAGCCGCTATAGGTGCCCTGTTTTCACAAAGTAGTCAGTTGAAACTCCTTCGCTTTATGTGAGCGTCTTTTTGCCTCCTCTTGTCCCGTAGTCATCGCGCAGTTTTTTTCGCAACCACTGAACTGACTCGCGCAGCAACATGCCTTGCGACCTTAATGGTTCAGCTTTATCCGTCGAACCATCGTTATCCCTTTCAGGTTCCTTAGGGGTTACCAATGCGTTCTTAAAGATTTCCTTCCTTATCACGCTAAGCATTGCGATCCAAGTAGAGCAGTACCGCGATGCAGTGCTGAAGCATGCCACAATGCGGAAATCCGTCGCTCGCTGGCTTCCATAGCGTTTAAAGCCTCAGTGCTGCGGGGTTATGTAATTTGCGAACGAATAAATCGGAGAGTCGCTTAAGACCAGACGGAAAACAAGTGTGAGGCCTACGTTATTTGTGCTCGCAAATGTACCATTGACAGGTCTGCACACCAGCAAGACCCTGGACGCTTTGGACGAATTCCTACCGGTCCTCAAAGGGGACGAAGTGCTGAATGCTCCCTGCGAACTACACAAACGACTACCTTCCCTTCCAGTATAATGCCTGCAACCCAGTAGGAGAGTAACAACAGCTCCTCCACGAAGCCGGGCGAGGACACTGAACTCGTCTGGCGGAACTTATAAACTTTCCAAAAAGAGTTCACCTGATATCAAAAGAAGCAATGTTCCGGATCTACCGTAAGCAGCTGGCTGTTCAGGGTTGAACCATGACCGCATACCTGTATAGTTCGCAGGGTTTGAACGCCTGCTTCTCGAGTTCCATGAGCACAATGGCACCGTGCACGGCGGCCGTGACCCTGTTCGCGGGAATTCCTCGCAGGTGGGCGAACAGGCTCAGGAGTTCGAAAGCGGTGAGCTTCTCCAGCAGGCCGTTAGACTGGGGACAGTAGCCGATGAATGACTGCCACTGTGAATTGAAGGGCATACATTAGTAGCTTCGCATATCCCGCGAAAGGCAGAGGTGAAACAACTGAAAAAAAAACAACGGAAAACGACGCGTCCTTTCCTGTTGGATTTTTTCGCGATCATGCAACTGGCCGATCAAGCTGCGGTTGTTCATTGCTAGGAGAGACGATAGTTAAAACGCTGCTCAAGACAGTGCTATGACACCGACGAATCACGGTAACAGTGACGTCAGTGGAACCACAGTGGTGACCTATTGGTTTGAGCGTCCGCTTCGCATGCGCGGTATTCGATCCCCACGGCCACCGGGCACCCATCGGTTATGCAATGGGTACAAGCTTTCCCCTTCTTTAGGGTGAAATGTTTAGGAAATGGATTCCCACCTTCGGAAGACGAAAACATCTTGTGGCATGGCGCTGTTTGGAACAAGATGTCTTTGCTCCATAAAAATTCACCACCATCCCACCATCATCAGCTACGTTAGTAAATGGGAACTCTAATGAATATGAACGAGGAAATGCTTCTTTGAGCACACCCTAAGCGTATGTGAAAACGAAATTTCGTTGAGTGACATCTGACTTAAAAAGCCGAGAACTTTTTTTTTTTAATGAAAGAGCCATACGTGTGTCGATGAATCTGACTGAAGGACAAGAACTCTCACCTTCCTGGGCGATGCCTCGAGATTGACGTCTGACATGAAAGCGTTCCCGGAACTGGGCTCCAGCAGGCCGGTGAGCATTTGAAAAGTGGTGCTCTTTCCCGCTCCGTTCACACCAAGCAGTCCGAAACACTCAGCGCGACGCAGTACCAGGCTGATGCCGCGGACAGCCTTGACTTCGCCGAAGGTCTTGTGCAGATCGCACACCACGAGCGTGTAACCCTCGCCGTCCAGTTCCGCCGCCGCGCCCGGTGCGGCGAACCGCTTGGCGAGGTCCTTCTCGGCCCGCACGTCTTCGTCCAGAACACCCTCCTGTTCACTCGGCTTACCGGCACCTGGGATGTGATTGTGCGGAGTTAGGCAGCAATGCGGCACGAATTCCTGGGAGGCACTCGCGAGCTCGTTCTAACGCTGGCCTGAACTTTGATAATTAAGGGTTTTCTGCTCGAGTAACCACCTGCGATTTGCCGAAAGCAGTAGCTTCACGAAGCCTTGATTGTGGCGCAGAAAAGCTATCTGTTTATGTTCTCGCAAAGTTGTATTTTCATGTAAACTAAACACATTGCAAGCCCCGAACATAAAAGATTTCACCCTGCCCCAAAAAGCGAACCTCGTCTGGTAGCTTACACCAAGGGCCCGGAAGAACCAGAGCATTTTAAGAATGAAGCCACAGTGCTATAGGTGGCATCGTTCTACCGCGCTATAGGTGCCGATAGACGGCCACTGCGACTATCGCCGCCATCTGCGAATTCACTTCAGCAGACACGCTGAGCAGCTGACGAAGTGGTTAAATCTATGGCGCTGCCGACCAACGTTGTTGCTTCTTCAAGAAAGCAGGAGAGTGCAATCAGTTCCGCGTCAAAAAAGAAGCGTTCACAATAGGGTCACCTTTTTTCTACGAAGCTAGCCATCCATGTGATATTGGGGAGCTGCAAGACCATTTTCCAGACGTCATCACTTCAGATAAAAGCTCGCCGGCCCAAGCTACGCTGCCGAGTTAGGTGGCAGCATAATAAAACTATCATTATATTATTAGAATTGAATCAACCTCAGAATTTGGCCAATCAAAATGGACATCCGCACAAGCTGAAATCAGGTGACTGAGTAATGCGTGGAATATAACCAACCTTTGTATGCTGCCTTTATCCACTACGAGAAGGTATTTGATTGCCTTCTCGCGGGGCAATGAACGCGGGTGAATCACATCCTATTCAAAATGAATAATAAATAGGCAGGGCACGTAATACGAAGGCAATATAGCCGATCGTCGTTAGGTACAGCGGAGTGCATTCGAAGAGAAAAAAAAGCGTAGCAAGGTGCGGCGGACAGAATTAGGAAATTTGCTGGGATAAAGGAGCCGCTGTTGACACAAGGCAATCTTAACTGGAGGGATATGGAAGAAGGCTTTCTCCTGCATTAGATGTAGTTAGCTGATTATGATGCCAATTAGTCTGCGTGCGCACTGTCCCGATTAGCTTCGTTCGTAAATGGCATTGGCAGCACGACCAACACTAAACATACAGAAGCACGGAGCGAAAGCCCAAATTAAGATGACACTTGAGCTCCACCTTTAGGGTATCACGTGGTCATGTTAGTGGTAATTTTCTATTTTCGTATTTAGCACTGCTCTCCAATTAGATTATCTCATTAACATAATTCAAAAGGCACACTAGAGCACGTGATAAACCACGGAAAACGGCCGCAGCGGCCCAGAAGTAGCGTGTCTGTCTGGAAACTCAATTAGTGCCATCGGTTAAATCCCTAATTATCCCTAATTTATTTTTCTTTCGACCAATCTATTTCATATTGTTACATGTCATGACCACTTCTGATTTATGCTGGGACCTCGTAATCACATTTTATTTGAAGTTTTGGTAATTTTTCCTCTCCTCATTGTGTCACCTCACAACCCGGTCAACCAATCCCGATTTTATCGACACGCCAACAACTACGACCGTATCTCCACTGGACGGGAACTTGACGCTGTCGCGTGAAGCCTCAATCGGCGGCTGCAGCAAATACGCTACTGCTGCCACCTCCGACCTTGACTCGACTCCTCCTCAAGCGCATGTAAGAATGAGCAACCCTTGAGGAAGAATGGCTCTATAAGAGGGTAAATGCTATCCGGAAGCTGAGACCTAGGGTTGAGATTAGCGCGCCAGGTCACGCAATAGGTACATCAAGCCGCCCGACGCCAGGCAATAAACAAAGCTCAACTGGAGTGAAACCTTCTATTTCAATGCGGCAACTTCCGCGAAAGCACACTGTTCAGTACTAGACATGAAGTGCATTCCAATTTTCGACTAAAAAGCTGGTCGTTACAATGATCCGACAGGTTGTAATAAAGAATTATGTTCTCTGCGCGTGCGTGTTCTCTGCTGTGTTCTGTATTCCCTGCTTTTTTGTTGCGTTTGAAGTGCCAATGAGGGATGTGTATCCCTAATGCAACATCAGACGCTCGATTGTGGAAGCTTAACAGAGTACACTGTGGGGCCAGTTGGTCATACATAATCTGAACGAACAAACGTAGCGTTTAAAACAGGACACCCACAAGCCCGAATGTCCCTTCAGAGCCATTGTCACAGAGCGAAACAACTGGCAGGCACGTCTAGGCAGGTTCCTCCCGCGTCACCTGAACAGCCTTTGTACTGTGGACCCTTTTAAAGTCGCCTCCTCAGCCGTCTTAGTGGACATTCTACGGAGTGACGTGTGCGGTGCAAACTCTGCATTTTCAGTGGATATAAAGGAGCTTTTTTACTCGGTGCCGCACGATGAACTGTTCATTGCTGTGAGAGAGTGTATTGAAGAGGCGGGTGAGGTGTCTTTTCAGAATTCATGTGGTGTTAGTATTGAATCATTTCTGGAACTCTTGGCCCTGTACCTCAATTCTACAATCATAAGCTACAAAGAACATTTCTATGTCCAGAAACGTGGGATATGTATTGGCTCAAGTGTCGCCCCTGTGCTATGTGAAATTTTTCTTGCCAAGTTTGGACGTTTGCTTCAGTCTCAGTTGAACGATGAGCGCGTTGTACGTGTCTTTAGATATGTAGATGATTTCCTTGTTCTTCTCAACCTTTCGTCTAGAGATGACTTGAGTGTAGTTGCAGACTCGATTTTAACCCGTTTCAAAGGTATCATGAAGTCACTGAATTTTTCCATAGAACTTCCGGCTCACGATTCCATTCAGTTTTTAGATATCCACCTGTATTTTAATTCTGTTGGTCATTTTTGCTGGGCTTACGAGCCACGGTCCAAGAAAGCGCTTCTAACCTTACGACTCTTCTCATTCGAAGCTCATTAAGCGAGGCATAGCAGCCACATGTCTCAGGTCGGCGCTCCTGAAGTCATGTCCGCACAAAGTTGGTAGTAGTTTTGACAACCAGGTTCGAAGACTTAAAGAAGCAGGCTTTCCTGGCGATGTTCTTGTGGCTGTCGCAGAAACTCTAAAGAAAAAGTTGCACAAAGCAAGAGAACACACACAGTTATCTAAGATAAATGTACCCGGACAACAGAAAAGGAAGTTTGAAGTTATGCCCTATGTACACAGGGTCTCGCACAACTTGAATAGAGTGGCAGCAAAATTTGGTATTGATGTAGTATTTTCAGCTCCCCTCAAGCTTGCAAAGCTTTGCGCTCTGCCAGATCATGACAGCGCCAAGAATTCAGGGTGTAGCACAAAACACAAGAAGCCACACGTCTCATGCGCCACAGATATTGTTTATCAGATCCCTCTACGCTGCGAAAGTGTGTACATTGGGCAGACGGGCAGATGTCTAGACGTGAGGCTGAGTGAACACGCATCTTCGCTTCGTCAGCAAACTGATGAGCACTTGCCAAAGCATTGCAAGAGCTGCCCAGGTTGCTTTCCCTCTTTGAACCGCACGAAGATTTTAGGAAGGGGTAAAGATCAATTGGCGAGGGAAATACTGGAAGCTCATTAAATATCATAACGCGGTAATGACACGTGCATTAGCACACCATCTATTTATCTAATGGAAAAAGAAAGAAACTTTCTAAGACGCACTTAATGTTTGTAAACAGTCTTCATGACCGGTGGCTATTCCACGCCTTTTCGTCTCCTTTTTTTTGCCGGTTTTTTCTAGTTTATCACAGTTTTGTCATTCTTTCAAGTTTGCGCATGCGTGTCTTTGCTAGAGAAGGAATGTGTCTTTCGTTTATCGATTTCATTCAGTTGTAAGTTGTAGCCCCGTCCTGTCCTCATCTTTCTGTGTCCTGTTTTAAACGCTACGTTTGTTCGTTCAGATTTGTGGAGGCTAATCAGAAAGAACGCATAGAATGCCATCGATGGCATGTGTGAATTTATTCCGTGTTCTTGATGCCCAGATAGCTATGGAACGCAAACTGCTTCTACGTTTCAAGCGGTTCAGTTACTTCTGCCACAAAATTTTACATCATATTGGGGGAAATCAGTAATAGTTACCACTTCAGACACATTTGTTGTGATTTCTGGTCTGCTTGCAACATCCGACGGTATTAGGAATTCAATCGCTACCTAACACAGTTGTCCGGAAATGTTTAATGTCCAGCAATAAATACTAACTATATGTGCAGTGACATAGACCAGGCTGGCAATCTTTACGTGCGACTGCAAATTGCATTTTGGGACAAAATCAGGGGTCATACAAACAAAGGGAAGACGAACCTCCAGTAGTCATTGTATTCAGTCTGGAGGCGTATCCGGAGTGGAGGATGCTGAGCAGGATGAACAGCGAGACTCCCTGGCACACAAAGTACAGCACGTCTGCCAGTACGCCATCCACGGATAGTGAGAAAGGACCCGGAATGTGGAGCTCTGCATGTGGGTTGTCAGCGAGCCCTGTAAATGAAACAAATAATTCAATTGCCGTTCCTAAAATTTCTTCAGGTTTACTACATCTTACGGTTCTCACAGGCGCATACACATTGCATGCGTTTACAGAATTCTTCCGAGTTATGCACGTGGACAACTTTTTTGGCAGTGCAGCAGAGGCCAGGCAGTAAAGGGAAACGGACGGCCTTTTCTACCCGCGCTGTGTTGGTGGATTGTTCATTGTTCGGGCTAGGAAGGCAGAGCGGTGAAAGGGAGCTGAATGATGAACAACACGGCAGGGGTACGAAGCCCTTCTCCTTCCCTTTCCTGCCTAGCGTCTACGGCATTGCCAAAAAAAGTTGTCCGCGAGAATAGTAAGGTTAATTTTCGCAACATTTGGTTGTAAACGTTCCAATTAAGCTTCAGTAACATCCCATACCTGATAGAAGCTAGAAACCTTATATTGATTAGTTGGCCAGCCCTTAAATTCGCGGAGCACGAGAAAAAGAAGCGCTTAAACTGAGCATTGGGGCGTTATTTGAATTTGTGACGATATATATATATATATATATATATAGCGAAGTATACGCTTCGTTAAAGGAAACATATTTATTCGACTCGCGGCTAGGTGCCCGCATTTTTCCACGAAAGTTGCTGCACGGTCACGCACCCTGTCGAGCCCTCGGAGCTGGACACGCCTGTCAATATGCAAGCCTGTGGTGCTTAACAAAGCAGAGGCCGCATCTGGACGTTGTATTTTCTTACGGAGTACCTGTTCATCGCACTTTTAAGCGTGAAATGCTTTTTTTAGTTCCCGTTGTCGGCAGTGTGGTGACGTCACGCCGCGACCGAGAGCCAACATCCGGGCACTGAATTCCACTCATCCGGGCACCGAAACGAGAGCATCCGGGCACCTTATGAGATTTAGCGAGACTCTCTAAGCCCTCCTACAGGACCGGCATACAAGCGCCGGTAGCTTCGCGCCGAACGGGTGGTGGCGTTCCTCCCTTCCTGTACGGTGCGGTTCGGATGTCCACCGAGATAAGAGAGAATTACTGCGCCATTTCCTTTCCTCAAAAAGCGTTGCGTTCAAAGGGCAACACATCGCGCCGAACGGGTGGTGGCGTTCCTCCCTTCCTGTACGGTGCGGTTCGGATGTCCACCGAGATAAGAGAGAATTACTGCGCCATTTCCTTTCCTCAAAAAGCGTTGCGTTCAAAGGGCAACACATCGCGCCGAACGGGTGGTGGCGTTCCTCCCTTCCTGTACGGTGCGGTTCGGATGTCCACCGAGATAAGAGAGAATTACTGCGCCATTTCCTTTCCTCAAAAAGCGTTGCGTTCAAAGGGCAACACATCGCGCCGAACGGGTGGTGGCGTTCCTCCCTTCCTGTACGGTGCGGTTCGGATGTCCACCGAGATAAGAGAGAATTACTGCGCCATTTCCTTTCCTCAAAAAGCGTTGCGTTCAAAGGGCAACACATCGCGCCGAACGGGTGGTGGCGTTCCTCCCTTCCTGTACGGTGCGGTTCGGATGTCCACCGAGATAAGAGAGAATTACTGCGCCATTTCCTTTCCTCAAAAAGCGTTGCGTTCAAAAGGCAACACATCGCGCCGAACGGGTGGTGGCGTTCCTCCCTTCCTGTACGGTGCGGTTCGGATGTCCACCGAGATAAGAGAGAATTACTGCGCCATTTCCTTTCCTCAAAAAGCGTTGCGTTCAAAGGGCAACACATCGCGCCGAACGGGTGGTGGCGTTCCTCCCTTCCTGTACGGTGCGGTTCGGATGTCCACCGAGATAAGAGAGAATTACTGCGCCATTTCCTTTCCTCAAAAAGCGTTGCGTTCAAAGGGCAACACATCGCGCCGAACGGGTGGTGGCGTTCCTCCCTTCCTGTACGGTGCGGTTCGGATGTCCACCGAGATAAGAGAGAATTACTGCGCCATTTCCTTTCCTCAAAAAGCGTTGCGTTCAAAGGGCAACACATCGCGCCGAACGGGTGGTGGCGTTCCTCCCTTCCTGTACGGTGCGGTTCGGATGTCCACCGAGATAAGAGAGAATTACTGCGCCATTTCCTTTCCTCAAAAAGCGTTGCGTTCAAAGGGCAACACATCGCGCCGAACGGGTGGTGGCGTTCCTCCCTTCCTGTACGGTGCGGTTCGGATGTCCACCGAGATAAGAGAGAATTACTGCGCCATTTCCTTTCCTCAAAAAGCGTTGCGTTCAAAGGGCAACACATCGCGCCGAACGGGTGGTGGCGTTCCTCCCTTCCTTTACGGTGCGTTTCGGGTGTCCACCGAGATGACAGACAATTACTGCGCTATTTCCTTTCCTCAAAAAGCCTTGCGTTCAAAGGGCAACACATCGCGCCGAACGGGTGGTGGCGTTCCTCCCTTCCTTTACGGTGCGTTTCGGGTGTCCACCGAGATGACAGACAATTACTGCGCTATTTCCTTTCCTCAAAAAGCCTTGCGTTCAAAGGGCAAGGCATCGCGCCGAACAGGTGGTGGCGTTCCTCCCTTCCTGTACGGTGGTGGTGGTGGTGGTGAAAACATTTATTTCGAATGAACTGGAGGTATGTTTGGATCAGCCCGTAAGGGACCGATCCTTACAAACACTAGGTGGAGGTCCCTAGTATGGGACCCCAGTGGCGGTTGCCGCCGCCCGGGCGCGCCCGACTAAGGCCCGACGGTGCGGTTCAGGTGTCCACCGAGACGACAGAGAATTACTGCGTAATTCCTCAAAAAGCGTCGCGTTCAAAGGGCAAGGCATCGCGCCGAACGGGTGGTGGCGTTCCGTGGACTGCCTGGCAGCGCTACAACCCGCTGTCGCGTTCCACTCCTAAAGGCAAAGCGTAAGCATAATGAATTAGCAATTAATTAATATTTAGTCATTAATCAGAAATTAGTCACTAATTAGTAATTTGTCATTACTTCGTCATCAGTTCTGTGCGACGTAATCCAGTGGTGACGTCATCAGTGTCACATAGGCAGTAGTAGTAGTAGTAAAAGACTTTCAATCGACCATAATTTACAGGCCGAGCATTTCGACCGCCTGGGCGACCAGAAGCCGCTGTCCTTCTTCCCCTTCAGCGCCAAGCCAGTCGAGCCAGGTGGTGATGGATAGAGAGGGTGGGGGGAAGGAACCCGACTGCTGAGCAGCCGGGCAATAGAAGAGGCAATGGGCCAGGTCCACATAGATACAGGGGCAGTTGGGACAGGAAGGGTCCGATCGATAGCGATAGAGGAAGAGGCGGGACGGGGTGATAACTGCATTCATCTGAATGTGCCGAAGAAGGCGAGACTCCGGCATCGTGTGTGATGAATGAGGGGGAGGGTAAAGGCGTTTGTCGAGGCGGAGCTCAAGGTAGACCTCTTTTATGGTGCGGCGAAGGGTGAGTCTCCCACCGTCCTCCGAGGGCTAGGGCCAGGGGATCAACGGTGCCCGGAAAAGTGTGTCGCGGGCGAGCTGATGGGCCAGCTCATTGCCGTCAATCCCTGAATGCCCAGGGACCCAGCGGAGGAAAACGATGGAAGGCTGCAGTGCGGAGACCGCTCGTTCGACCTCCTGTTGGAGAGAAGGGGTCAGGCTGCGTTTCTGTATGTGGTGTATAGCGGCTTGTGAGTCCGAATAGACTGTGTACTCTTGGAGAGAGGGAAGGAGGGAAAATGACTGGAGGGCATGCGCAATGGCGAGGACCTCGAGGGACAATGCGTCTGGAGGGTGTAGATACGGCCCGCTGGTGTGGGCTTCAGGAGCAGGGAGGTGTGGATGGTACAGGGCGTAGCCGCCGAAACCTCGAGGAGCCACGAAGGAGGCATCCGTGTAAGCTACACCCTGGGTATCAAAGAGAGGGGAATGGTGCTGTGCGGCCGCATGACGACGTCCGGCGTGCAGGACGGGGCACATGTTGGTCGGGAGGAGAAGGATACGAAGATTGGGAGCGGGGGTGGGAATAGGAGAGGTTAACGGGGAGATTGGAATGGGCGAGATACCCGCTTGAGTCAATAACCACTGACCCTGACGGGTAAGGGAAAGCCGGGCAAGCTACGAGTCACGATGGCGACTGAGAAGAGAACGAAGAGGATGGCAGAGGCCTGTGGCAAAGAGCTTAGTGGTAGAGGTAGTGATAGGGAGGTTGAGAGCTGCCTTGTAGAGGCCCACAAGGGCAGTCTCGAGAGCGTTAAGTTGAGTCTGAGTGAAGGAAGCGTAAGGTGCAAAGTACAAGACCTTGTTGAGGGCCAGCGCGTGGGCAACTCGGCACGCGTGAGCCTCGTGGAGACCTGAGCGTCGAGTGACCACGCGCCGCAGGAGGTGAGTTACAGAGTGGCAGGTGGTGACAGCGCGGTGGAGGGCTTGCACATTCTTAGCCGCATGCAAAGGGAAGCCAAGAACTTTGCACTGTGTGACGACAGGAATGGGAGAGCCAGAAAGGTGGAGAGAGACGAAGTGGTTGTGTGAGCGCTGGTAGGAGGAATGGTTGAGAAGGAGAAGCTCGGATTTCTAAGGAGCAGGAGAGAGGCCAGCGGTGGTGAGAAAGGAGTCGATGAGATCTAGGTCACGTTGCAGCGTGTCCTGTACGTGACCGGGAGAGCCAGATGAACACCAGAGAGTGATGTCATCGGCGTAAAATATATGATGCAGGTCGGGAATTTCAGCTAGCTGGGAGGCGAGAGGGGCCATAGCGAGATTGAAAAGGGTAGGAGAGAGAACAGCACCTTGAGGAGTGCCACGGGTGAGGTGGTGTGGGTTAGACAAGTGGGAGGAGTGCCTCGGGTGAGGTTGTGGGGGTCGGACAGATAGGTGCTGTTCTCTCTCCTACCCTTTTCAATCTTGCTATGGCCCCTCTGGCCTCCCAGCTAGCTGAAATTGCCGACCTGCATCATATATTTTACGCCGATGACATCACTCTCTGGTGTTCATCTGGCTCTCCCGGTCACGTACAGGACACCCTGCAACGTGGCCTAGATCTCATCGACTCCTTTCTCACCACCGCTGGCCTCTCTCCTGCTCCTGAGAAATCCGAGCTTCTCCTTCTCAACCATTCCTCCTACCAGCGCTCACACAACCACTTCGCCTCTCTCCACCTTTCTGGCTCTCCCATTCCTGTCGTCACACAGTGCAAAGTTCTTGGCTTCCCTCTGCATGCCGCTAAGAATGTGCAATCCCTTCACCGCGCTGTCACCACCTGCCACTCTGTAACTCACCTCCTGCGGCGCGTGGTCACTCAACGCTCAGGTCTCCACGAGGCTCACGCGTGCCGAGTTGCCCACGCGCTGGCCCTCAACAAGGTCTTGTACTTTGCACCCTACGCTTCCTTCACTCAGACTCAACTTAACGCTCTCGAGACTGCCCTTGTGGGCCTCTACAAGGCAGCTCTCAACCTCCCTATCACTACCTCTACCACTAAGCTCTTTGCCACAGGCCTCTTCCATCCTCTTCGTTCTCTTCTCAGTCTCCATCGTGACTCGCAGCTTGCCCGGCTTTCCCTTACCCGTCAGGGTCAGTGGTTATTGACTCAAGCGGGTATCTCGCCCATTCCAATCTCCCCGTTTACCTCTCCTATTCCCACCCCCGCCCCCAATCTTCGTATCCTTCCCCTCCCGACCAACATGTCCCCCGTCCTGCACGCCGGACGTCGTCATGCGGCCGCACAGCACCATTCCCCTCTCTTTGATACCCAGGGTGTAGCTTACACGGATGCCTCCTTTCGTGGCTCCTCGAGGTTCCTGCGGCTACGCCCTGTACCATCCACACCTTCCTGCTCCTGAAACCCACACCAGCGGGCCGTATCTACACCCTCCAGACGCATTGTCCCTCGAGGTCCTCGCCATTGCGCATGCCCTCCAGTCATTTTCCCTCCTTCCCTCTCTCCAAGAGTACACAGTCTATTCGGACTCACAAGCCGCTATACACAACATACAGAAACGCACCCTGACCCCTTCTCTCCAACAGGAGGTCGAACGAGCGGTCTCCGCACTGCAGCCTTCCATCGTTTTCCTCCGCTGGGTCCCTGGGCATTCAGGGATTGACGGCAATGAGCTGGCCCATCAGCTCGCCCGCGACACACTTTTCCGGGCACCGTTGATCCCCTGGCCCAAGCCCTCGGAGGACGGTGGGAGACTCACCCTTCGCCGCACCATAAAAGAGGTATACCTTGAGCTCCGCCTCGACAAACGCCTTTACCCTCCCCCTCATCCATCACTCACGGTGCCGGAGTCTCGCCTTCTTCGGCACATTCAGATGAATGCAGTTATCAGCCCGTCCCGCCTCTTCCTCTATCGCTATCGATCGGACCCTTCCTGTCCCAACTGCCCCTGTATCTATGCGGACCTGGCCCATTGCCTATTCTATTGCCCGGCTGCTCAGCAGTCGGGTTCCTTCCCCCCACCCTCTCTATCCATCACCACCTGGCTCGACTGGCTTGGCGCTGAAGGGGAAGAAGAACAGCGGCTTCTGGTCGCCCAGGCGGTCGAAATGCTCGGCCTGTAAATTATGGTCGCTTAAAAGTCGTTTACTACTACTACTAGACAAGTGGGTATCTACTCGAAAGCGAGCCACACGTTTAGAGATAAATGAGCGGATATAGGAGTACATGCGGGAGCCACAATCCAAAAAGGCGAGTTGAGAAAGGATGTGATCGTGGCAAACACCGTCAAAGGCCTTGCGAACATCGACGGTCACAAGTGCGTAAATTTTAGTAGGTGTAGGGGACAGGAACGTTTGCTGAAGAATCAGAAACATGTCCTGTGCACCGACGCGGCGTCGGAAGCCAATGAGAGAATGGGGGAGGAACTCCCGTGCCTCAAGAAAATCCGAGAGGCGAGTCAGAGCCATTCGCTCAAGGGTCTTACCAACGCACGACGTCAGGGAGATTGGGCGGAGGTTAGAGAGAGAGGGAGGTTTGCCCGGTTTTGGAATCATAGAAATAAGGGAGGATGTCCAGGAGCTCGGCAAGCAGCCGCTCTCCCCGGCCTCATTGTAGGTTTGAAGGAGGAATTTTTTGGCGCAGTCAGGAAGGTTGCGAAGTGTGGTGTATGTAATGGCATCCTCACCGGGAGCCGAGCGTGTAGAATTAGCAGCCATAGCAGATTCGAGCTCCCGGAGAGTGAAGCATTGGTCCAGATCGGGGTTAGGTCCACCCGAGTACACCGGGTAGGAGGGTGCCAGAGGGGGCGGGAGGTAGAGAGAGGCGAGTTGATCAAAAACTTCGGAGGGAGTCCCCTGAGTGAGGGCTTTAGCTAGAGTGGGAGCAAGGGCAGGCTTAGTGCCAAGGAGCGATTTAAAGAGAGACCATGCGGATCGTGAGTGCAATGCAGAATCAAGGCCATCACAAAGAGCACTCCAACGAGAGTGCTCGAGGGAGGCGCAGTGGGCGACGATTTCGGCCCGCAAAGCAGTGATCTGGGAGGAAAGTTGGGCATTGTGTGGTTGGGAGCGAAAGGAGCGTTGAAGACATTTACGGCGACGCCATAAACGGAGAAGGTGAGGATCTGGTTCTTGGATTGGGTAACGAGAGCGAACGCGACGGCTACTGGACGTGAGCACATAGGCAAAGTGGTACAAAAAACCGAGGAATGAAAACAACGATTACAAAGATGAAAGGCAAACAGAAACCGGATACAGCTGACGAGGCAAGGCGGAAGAGATTACCCAGACACTCAAAGGAAACGACTACGTCCACATGGACCAGTGCACAGTATGTGTTGTGTGGTGTGGTGTGTTGAACACTAGACCCATTTCAAGATTTTGACTAGTACCATCTACAACCAATGTGTTATGCCCGTAAACATTTCATGCTTACTCTACTCTCGGTTACGGGAGAGGCAGAGATTTTTTTTTTTTGCGTGTCGGTCGCACTCCCTCTATATTTTTTTATGTGTATTTTTCTGCTATGTGCTTTGTGTTTCTCACCTGTTCTGTGCCCACCCCTATAAAATGGGATGTAGTAACAAAGTAAAATCACTCCTGAAGAAGATGGGTATTCCGATCGAAACGTCGAGTCGGATAAATATGTTTCCTTTAAAGAAGCGTATACTTCGCTATATGTAAGCAGTCAAGTACTTCATGCTCTCTCAACCTGTATATATATATATATATATATATATATATATATATATATATATATATATAGGTTGAGACCTATATACATCATACCAGCTTACATCTTAAACAACATTGAATACCTGCAAAACCGTGCTGTTCGCTTCATCTTTTCAGATTATTCACGCTTCACCACTGTCACAGCATTAAAACAACGTGCCGAGCTGGAACCGCTATCATGTCGACGCCATTTCGCTCGCCTAACCTTACTTCACAAATTGTATCACCATCCCACCCTCCACAACGACTTCTTTTTGTCACACCCTGCAGTCTTTCCTCGCGGCGACCACGATAACAAAATAAAACGTATCACATGCCGTTCATTGCTCTGCGCGAAATCATTCATTCCTCGCACTATAATAGATTGGAATAACTTGCCATCACACATAGCTAATGAGGTAAACCTACAATCGTTTCAGCATTTGTTAAAGGAAACCATGGACTAACATATTTGGTATTTTTGTTGTATTATGTGCATTTAGTATTTTATTCTGCGTTGTTTGCTGTGTTATTTGTGTACATTACTAGCTTTAATTCATCATTACGTGTATTTTGTTTCAAGTGCTTGTGTCATATTGTTATGCTTGTATCGGCCCCCCTATGTAATAACCTCACACGGGGGCCCTTAGGGGTATTGTAAATAATATTATATATATATATATATATATATATATATATATATATATATATATATATATATATATATATATATATATATATATATGCGCCCTTCGTCAGAATGTCTGGATCGAGAGGGATGGCACAATACATGTAGGTAAGAACAACGCACAGGATAATGCACCCAAAAAAAAATTCGATAAAGAAAGTATCAGGCTCATGGCCGAGTTATGCTCGTGGCAGGCCTCGTGTTTCTAATGAGGCTGCCGAAGCAGTTTTGCAAGGAATTCCACAAGGCAACAAGTCGGACAATGGCCTATCGGATAGCGACGACGACACTATTGTCGATCAAAACTTCAGTGTAACACTTGAAGAATAATGCACGGACGAAACCAGCGATGACGACAGTCCGGCAATGGTGACCTCTAAATTTATTTGGGCCACCCACGAAATTTAGCCCACCGGGCCTTCAAAATTTCACTTCGTGCGAATTTCACCAACTTGCTGTTCAAACTAGTTTGAGTATGGTGATCTCAATGGTGTTCTCAAAATTTAGGTGGGCTACACATGAAATTCGGTCCACTGTACTCCCGAAATTTGACTTTTGCCGAATTTGACAAAAATTGCTCTCCAACGAGAGTATGGCCAACTCAATGGTGACCTCCAAATTTAGGTGGGCCACCCCCAAAATTTTACTTCGACCGAATGTGATAAAAATTGCTGTCTAACCTAATTTGAGTACGGCAAACTCAATGGTGACCTCCATACTTAGTCGCACAAGTTTCACAGCTATATCTCAAGTTATTTATGCCATGCCCACTGGGTGGAAAAATAAGGCTAGAGTCCCAGTGTCCATTATATTGGACGCCATGCTGAGCTGAAACTATTAGTGCTACTCAAAAAATATATGTGAGTTGTTAATCTGTTGCACGTATTAACTGTCTCGAGAAACACTGCACACATCAGCCAATAATACTGTACTTCCAGGACTATTTAGAAAAGCAAGCTGTTTTACGCAATACCTTTAAGCTGAAGGGCATGAATGTATATATTCAAAACGATGTTTCTACCGACCGACACTTTAAGGAAGTGAAACTTCTCTGGAAAACTGCTAAGGTGGAAAAAGAAAATGGTAAAAAGGTTGCACTGATAAACAATAGGCTTCTAATTGATAATAGTTTCTTCTTATGGGATCGCGTTTTAAACGAACATAGACTAGTCGAAACGATAGGCAAAGTATTGCCCGAGAGATGGCAGTTACAGCATCCAACGCTTGGGCTGCGCATGCTTTCGCTGAATGCTAGAAGGTTAGTGAACAAGGTCGATAAACTGAGAACATGGGTTCTTTCTTATAATCAGCATATTTTAGCTGTGACTGAAACGTGGCTGCTCGATGGGATTCACGAAGACGAACTAATTCCGCCCAGTTCAACTTATTTAGTCGAGACCGTGGTCCGCGTGGTGGGGGCGTCGCAGTTATCGTTGGGGCCAACACCCATGTGACCGTACCGGGCCAAATCCCTGAACACGAAAGCTTGTCTTTGAAAGTTTCCCTGCGTGGTTTTCAAATGTTGCTATGCGCTCTTTATCGCGCGCCGGATGCTCCTGAGTAATTTCTTGAGCAACTGCATGAGCATATCTTAAGTCTACGTACCAGCAACATAGTTCTAACTGGTGATTTTAATCTCCCTCATCTCGACTGGAAGCGCCCGCTATATGGAAATTGAAAAAATGGCGATATTTGGTTAGACATTATGTTTGGATCAGGTATTGACCAAGCTGTAAATGTGTGTACTCGCGAAAATGCTGTGTTAGATTTTGTTTTTTTCAGCCAAAAGCTCATTGATGGTGCTAATAACGTCGAACCTGGTATTTCCCATCACTCTGTAGTATTTTTTTTTCTTGGACAATAAAAGAGGCAATTAGCCCCCAGAAAATATCGAAGGTCGTCAAAAAAGCCTTTTGCCGCGCAAACGACACGGCCATTATTGATTACTTGGCAGATCACCTTGACGATAGAATTGATGAAGATGTTCATGGGTGATGGAAACGTTTCGTAAGCGCTGTTCAGTATTGTACTGAGCATTTCGTACCCACAAGACAAGTGAAAAAAACAACAAAACCGACAAAACACAGAAATGATTCACATCAGCCGTAAACTAAAAACAAATGCGAAAAAAAGTCTGAAAGGCAAACACAGACCTTTAATCATTTTAAAGCGCAACTTAGGTAAGAAAACTAAGATTGCAAGACTGCATTACTTCAACGCAACACTTCCTCACTTTTTGAAGAGTGAACCGTCAAAATTTTGGCGCTATCTCGCTCAAGGCAAAGACGATGTTGAAGAACTTCTAATAAATACTAGATCAGTTATGCAGAGTAAGGAAATTGCGCAAGTTTACAATGGGTGCTTTCAAACTGTTTTTTTCGTCGCTCAGTGAACATAATCTCTTAAATCCACATGGCGCTTTGGAGGATCTGCCTGTCATATCGCTAGAAGGGTTCTTAACGTTGTTACGCAAACTGGATGAAAAGAAGAGTCCAGAGGCAGATGGTCTTCAGAACGCATTTTTAAAGCGTTACGCAGCAAATTTTGCACCTTTTCTAGCAAAAGTTTTTCAAGCTTCTGTAGAAACCGGCAAGGTCACAGATGATTGGAACAGAGCTCGTGTCATACCATTACACAAAAAAGGAGAAAAATTTACAGTGTGTAACTACAGACCGTTTTCGAGTACGTGCACTTGCTGGAAGCTATTAGAGAATATTCTAGCGGATTACATTTGGTCCTAACTGAAAACATCCTTTCACCATATCAGCATGGGTTCAGGAAAGGGATGTCTACTGTTACGCAATTAGTAAAAAATGTACATGAATTTGCAATGGCTCTTGATGTCTCCGGCCAGGTAGATGTACTATTATTTGATTTCTGCTATGCATTCGATAAAGTTGTTCATTGAAAATTACTGTCTAAGTTAGAACGGATTGGTCCGCCTTGTTATATCATTAAATGGACAAGTTGTTACCTGAAGAACAGAGGTCAGTTCGTGGAAATTAATGGAAATACTTCCGATGTACACAGGGCAACATCTGGGGTACCGCAGGGCAGTGTATTAGGCCCTCTGCTTTTTTAATGTACATTTTTGATTTAACCCAAGTTCTTCCTGACTCTGTGTCTATTCTACTGTTTGCAGATTACTGTATTGTTTATAAAAGTATAACATCAGTTAGTGACCACAAGCTATTAGAACAATCTGTTCTTTCCATAGAACAACGGTGTCTTGATTGGGGTATGGAGCTTAACACGCAGAAAACAGTTCTTCTTAGACTTTCTCGTAAAAAGCATGTTAGTTCATTTCAGTATCGCTTGAACAACTGTTCTATTTCCGAAGTTTCTAACTACAAATATACTGGTGTAACTATTACAAATAATCTATTGTGGAGTATCCACATTTCAAATATTGCTTCATCAGCTCTTGCAAAACTTTGTTTTCTCAGGCGTAAACACAAAGATGCTCCGTCCAATCTAAAACTTCTGTCTTACAACACGTATATTAGGTCTAAACTTGAATATGCTTCGATCATCTGGGACCCTCACAGCAAACAAGATATTTATCGTCTTGAGCAAATACAGAGAAAAGTTGTGAGGTTCATCTTTGATAAATATAAAAGAACAGATTCTCCCACTAAACTTATGATAGCCAACAACATTCCACCCCTAGAAAGTCGAAGGAAGATGATTCGTCGGCTGTTCCTATACAAAATCTTGAACAATCAACTTTACCTCAGTCCTTGTTGTGCCCTGCAATAGTGAAACATTTCGGCCCCAAAATTGATGGGCGCTGCCCTCACTGTGGGGAAGTATCCGATACCTTCCACATGGTTTGGGCCTGTCAAAAGAATTCTTCCCTTCCGGCCAATCCTTCCCCTTCCCGCGAGGCATGGGAGGCAGCCCTGCTCAACTGCTCGGGGCTGGAGTCTCAAAGGGCTCTAGTCCAACGGGCGCGAGTAGCCGCCTTGTCCAGCGGGGTCCCGGACTAAGGAC
This sequence comes from Amblyomma mixtum, assembly GCF_055824585.1. Classification (NCBI taxonomy): domain Eukaryota; kingdom Metazoa; phylum Arthropoda; class Arachnida; order Ixodida; family Ixodidae; genus Amblyomma; species Amblyomma mixtum. The sequence goes on from NC_143016.1 coordinate 194,840,630, forward strand.
TCCACCTATGTAAAGGGCCAGTTTTGGTCTGCAAACTCTCCTTTTGTTTATTAAAAAGTTTTCACCACCACCACCGCCATGTGTAAAACAAATCTGCACTAGACGAGCACGTCCTTACCGCAGCCACTCTCTACAGCCAGTTTTTGCAAGAACAAAATCTTTTATGCCCAGTTTTTATCCCCGGACAATTTTTGACTGGAATTGCCTTCCAGGAAGCTTAGTTGCATCCTCAAACTTTGACCAGGCACTGCAGCAATATCTATTTGGTTGATGGTATGATCCATTGATTTCACGTCTTTACAGTTTTCTTTCACGCTGTATTGGTGAAGTTTTTACTGCCTTGATGTATAGATCACTTTCGACTTCTATTTGGTGCTTTACCGTCATTTCTGCTACTGAATTTTATGTCGTTCCTTTGCCTCTGTCACTTTTGCGGGTGACTTCATTTTCATCTTCCTTGTACGGTTTCATGTTTTCCACTCCTGCTAGGGCCAAAATACTGACCTGCAGTATTTTGAAATAAATGAATATCTCACTTTTCACCTTTCGATTCCTACTAGCTTATTTTGAAAGCCTACAGAAAATTTGTGAAATCAAATGCATCCCGGGTCTCAGGAGGGTAGAGTCCGGCAAAGAATGCGAGCAAGACAAGTATGTACAATTACAGGCAATTTGTTATTTTTCACACATACTCCTCCGTTAAGAAATGCTCCACTAACACTTCTTGATTGTCATGAAGGAAGCATTGTGGTGGATGAAATAGATGGATACAGGCTCGACTTGCTGCGCCAATGCCTGGCTCTTAAAGACGAGGCCTACGCAAGTATTTCGCGTGGTTGTCAGAGCCGTAGGAGGCGTTGCGAGCGAGAAGAACGGAATGTTCTCCAGCGTAAGTGGTAAGAAATTCCTTGAGCAAGGTGTGTTGCGAGGCGAGTTAGTTGAGGTACATCTTGTGAAAAACAGCTCTTGCAGACAGAGTATCAGAACGAGAAGGATGCACAACTGCGCTATGTGTCCTTCTTGTTCTGGTCCTTTGTCTGCAAACGGTGTTTTTCTCAAGAACAACAGAACGGAAAGCTGGGCTAATTGTAGGTTGTTCATGATGAAAATTTGTGGGCGCGAACAAACAAAAGAGAGAGAAGAAACCACAGGCGCTTGTCCTGTGGTTTCTTCTCTGTCTTTTCTTTGTTCGAGCCCACAAATTTTCATCATGATCTTTTCTCAAGAAATTCCTGTTTGTCTTTGTATGTACATTAACGCTCCCACCCACCCTGCCACTCTGGCAGGTTACAGTTAATGGTTGATCGCGAGAATGCGCTTACCGTTGTCAGCGTTGTTACCGTTGTCAGCCCACCCTGGCAGATGGTAGTTGACGGTCGGTAGCGGGAATTTGTTCACCCAATGAAAGCTGCCGCCTACTGCCGTAGTGCCGCGTGTCTGCCACAACGTTGTCAGCGCTGACTCGTGCAGCCCACGTCTCTCTCTCACCACCCCACGTACCTATACGCGCGAATAAGGCGTCCGCTGGCCCAGGGAGCCAGTTATGCGCGCTTCCTTTCCTTAAAATGATCGGAGTGTAAAACGTTGTCAACGCCAACACTAATGAGCAAAATGAACCTCGACGGCCTATGGCTTCAGCGCCGCGTTTCCGGCACAACGTTGCCAAAGCCTGCAGCCCACATCTCTCTCTCATCATCCCACGTAGTACCTGTTACCGCGATTCAGGCATCCACTAACCCAGGGAGCCAGTTATGTGCATTTCCTTTCCTTAAAATGATCGGAGTGTAAAACGTTGTCAACGCCAACACTAATGAGCAAAATGAACCTCGACGGCCTATGGCTTCAGCGCCGCGTTTCCGGCACAACGTTGCCAAAGCCTGCAGCCCACATCTCTCTCTCTCTCATCATCCCACGTAGTACCTGTTACCGCGATTCAGGCATCCACTAACCCAGGGAGCCAGTTATGTGCATTTCCTTTCCTTAAAATGATCGGAGTGTAAAAGGTTGTCAACGCCAACACTAATGAGCAAAATGAACCTCGACGGCCTATGGCTTCAGCGCCGCGTTTCCGGCACAACGTTGCCAAAGCCTGCAGCCCACATCTCTCTCTCATCATCCCACGTAGTACCTGTTACCGCGATTCAGGCATCCACTAACCCAGGGAGCCAGTTATGTGCATTTCCTTTCCTTAAAATGATCGGAGTGTAAAACGTTGTCAACGCCAACACTAATGAGCAAAATGAACCTCGACGGCCTATGGCTTCAGCGCCGCGTTTCCGGCACAACGTTGCCAAAGCCTGCAGCCCACATCTCTCTCTCATCATCCCACGTAGTACCTGTTACCGCGATTCAGGCATCCACTAACCCAGGGAGCCAGTTATGTGCATTTCCTTTCCTTAAAATGATCGGAGTGTAAAACGTTGTCAACGCCAACACTAATGAGCAAAATGAACCTCGACGGCCTATGGCTTCAGCGCCGCGTTTCCGGCACAACGTTGCCAAAGCCTGCAGCCCACATCTCTCTCTCATCATCCCACGTAGTACCTGTTACCGCGATTCAGGCATCCACTAACCCAGGGAGCCAGTTATGTGCATTTCCTTTCCTTAAAATGATCGGAGTGTAAAACGTTGTCAACGCCAACACTAATGAGCAAAATGAACCTCGACGGCCTATGGTTTCAGCGCCGCGTTTCCGGCACAACGTTGCCAAAGCCTGCAGCCCACATCTCTCTCTCTCTCATCATCCCACGTAGTACCTGTTACCGCGATTCAGGCATCCACTAACCCAGGGAGCCAGTTATGTGCATTTCCTTTCCTTAAAATGATCGGAGTGTAAAACGTTGTCAACGCCAACACTAATGAGCAAAATGAACCTCGACGGCCTATGGCTTCAGCGCCGCGTTTCCGGCACAACGTTGCCAAAGCCTGCAGCCCACATCTCTCTCTCATCATCCCACGTAGTACCTGTTACCGCGATTCAGGCATCCACTAACCCAGGGAGCCAGTTATGTGCATTTCCTTTCCTTAAAATGATCGGAGTGTAAAACGTTGTCAACGCCAACACTAATGAGCAAAATGAACCTCGACGGCCTATGGTTTCAGCGCCGCGTTTCCGGCACAACGTTGCCAAAGCCTGCAGCCCACATCTCTCTCTCATCATCCCACGTAGTACCTGTTACCGCGATTCAGGCATCCACTAACCCAGGGAGCCAGTTATGTGCATTTCCTTTCCTTAAAATGATCGGAGTGTAAAACGTTGTCAACGCCAACACTAATGAGCAAAATGAACCTCGACGGCCTATGGTTTCAGCGCCGCGTTTCCGGCACAACGTTGCCAAAGCCTGCAGCCCACATCTCTCTCTCATCATCCCACGTAGTACCTGTTACCGCGATTCAGGCATCCACTAACCCAGGGAGCCAGTTATGTGCATTTCCTTTCCTTAAAATGATCGGAGTGTAAAACGTTGTCAACGCCAACACTAATGAGCAAAATGAACCTCGACGGCCTATGGCTTCAGCGCCGCGTTTCCGGCACAACGTTGCCAAAGCCTGCAGCCCACATCTCTCTCTCATCATCCCACGTAGTACCTGTTACCGCGATTCAGGCATCCACTAACCCAGGGAGCCAGTTATGTGCATTTCCTTTCCTTAAAATGATCGGAGTGTAAAACGTTGTCAACGCCAACACTAATGAGCAAAATGAACCTCGACGGCCTATGGTTTCAGCGCCGCGTTTCCGGCACAACGTTGCCAAAGCCTGCAGCCCACATCTCTCTCTCATCATCCCACGTAGTACCTGTTACCGCGATTCAGGCATCCACTAACCCAGGGAGCCAGTTATGTGCATTTCCTTTCCTTAAAATGATCGGAGTGTAAAACGTTGTCAACGCCAACACTAATGAGCAAAATGAACCTCGACGGCCTATGGCTTCAGCGCCGCGTTTCCGGCACAACGTTGCCAAAGCCTGCAGCCCACATCTCTCTCTCATCATCCCACGTAGTACCTGTTACCGCGATTCAGGCATCCACTAACCCAGGGAGCCAGTTATGTGCATTTCCTTTCCTTAAAATGATCGGAGTGTAAAACGTTGTCAACGCCAACACTAATGAGCAAAATGAACCTCGACGGCCTATGGTTTCAGCGCCGCGTTTCCGGCACAACGTTGCCAAAGCCTGCAGCCCACATCTCTCTCTCATCATCCCACGTAGTACCTGTTACCGCGATTCAGGCATCCACTAACCCAGGGAGCCAGTTATGTGCATTTCCTTTCCTTAAAATGATCGGAGTGTAAAACGTTGTCAACGCCAACACTAATGAGCAAAATGAACCTCGACGGCCTATGGCTTCAGCGCCGCGTTTCCGGCACAACGTTGCCAAAGCCTGCAGCCCACATCTCTCTCTCATCATCCCACGTAGTACCTGTTACCGCGATTCAGGCATCCACTAACCCAGGGAGCCAGTTATGTGCATTTCCTTTCCTTAAAATGATCGGAGTGTAAAACGTTGTCAACGCCAACACTAATGAGCAAAATGAACCTCGACGGCCTATGGTTTCAGCGCCGCGTTTCCGGCACAACGTTGCCAAAGCCTGCAGCCCACATCTCTCTCTCTCTCATCATCCCACGTAGTACCTGTTACCGCGATTCAGGCATCCACTAACCCAGGGAGCCAGTTATGTGCATTTCCTTTCCTTAAAATGATCGGAGTGTAAAACGTTGTCAACGCCAACACTAATGAGCAAAATGAACCTCGACGGCCTATGGCTTCAGCGCCGCGTTTCCGGCACAACGTTGCCAAAGCCTGCAGCCCACATCTCTCTCTCATCATCCCACGTAGTACCTGTTACCGCGATTCAGGCATCCACTAACCCAGGGAGCCAGTTATGTGCATTTCCTTTCCTTAAAATGATCGGAGTGTAAAACGTTGTCAACGCCAACACTAATGAGCAAAATGAACCTCGACGGCCTATGGTTTCAGCGCCGCGTTTCCGGCACAACGTTGCCAAAGCCTGCAGCCCACATCTCTCTCTCATCATCCCACGTAGTACCTGTTACCGCGATTCAGGCATCCACTAACCCAGGGAGCCAGTTATGTGCATTTCCTTTCCTTAAAATGATCGGAGTGTAAAACGTTGTCAACGCCAACACTAATGAGCAAAATGAACCTCGACGGCCTATGGCTTCAGCGCCGCGTTTCCGGCACAACGTTGCCAAAGCCTGCAGCCCACATCTCTCTCTCATCATCCCACGTAGTACCTGTTACCGCGATTCAGGCATCCACTAACCCAGGGAGCCAGTTATGTGCATTTCCTTTCCTTAAAATGATCGGAGTGTAAAACGTTGTCAACGCCAACACTAATGAGCAAAATGAACCTCGACGGCCTATGGCTTCAGCGCCGCGTTTCCGGCACAACGTTGCCAAAGCCTGCAGCCCACATCTCTCTCTCATCATCCCACGTAGTACCTGTTACCGCGATTCAGGCATCCACTAACCCAGGGAGCCAGTTATGTGCATTTCCTTTCCTTAAAATGATCGGAGTGTAAAACGTTGTCAACGCCAACACTAATGAGCAAAATGAACCTCGACGGCCTATGGTTTCAGCGCCGCGTTTCCGGCACAACGTTGCCAAAGCCTGCAGCCCACATCTCTCTCTCATCATCCCACGTAGTACCTGTTACCGCGATTCAGGCATCCACTAACCCAGGGAGCCAGTTATGTGCATTTCCTTTCCTTAAAATGATCGGAGTGTAAAACGTTGTCAACGCCAACACTAATGAGCAAAATGAACCTCGACGGCCTATGGCTTCAGCGCCGCGTTTCCGGCACAACGTTGCCAAAGCCTGCAGCCCACATCTCTCTCTCATCATCCCACGTAGTACCTGTTACCGCGATTCAGGCATCCACTAACCCAGGGAGCCAGTTATGTGCATTTCCTTTCCTTAAAATGATCGGAGTGTAAAACGTTGTCAACGCCAACACTAATGAGCAAAATGAACCTCGACGGCCTATGGTTTCAGCGCCGCGTTTCCGGCACAACGTTGCCAAAGCCTGCAGCCCACATCTCTCTCTCATCATCCCACGTAGTACCTGTTACCGCGATTCAGGCATCCACTAACCCAGGGAGCCAGTTATGTGCATTTCCTTTCCTTAAAATGATCGGAGTGTAAAACGTTGTCAACGCCAACACTAATGAGCAAAATGAACCTCGACGGCCTATGGCTTCAGCGCCGCGTTTCCGGCACAACGTTGCCAAAGCCTGCAGCCCACATCTCTCTCTCATCATCCCACGTAGTACCTGTTACCGCGATTCAGGCATCCACTAACCCAGGGAGCCAGTTATGTGCATTTCCTTTCCTTAAAATGATCGGAGTGTAAAACGTTGTCAACGCCAACACTAATGAGCAAAATGAACCTCGACGGCCTATGGCTTCAGCGCCGCGTTTCCGGCACAACGTTGCCAAAGCCTGCAGCCCACATCTCTCTCTCATCATCCCACGTAGTACCTGTTACCGCGATTCAGGCATCCACTAACCCAGGGAGCCAGTTATGTGCATTTCCTTTCCTTAAAATGATCGGAGTGTAAAACGTTGTCAACGCCAACACTAATGAGCAAAATGAACCTCGACGGCCTATGGTTTCAGCGCCGCGTTTCCGGCACAACGTTGCCAAAGCCTGCAGCCCACATCTCTCTCTCATCATCCCACGTAGTACCTGTTACCGCGATTCAGGCATCCACTAACCCAGGGAGCCAGTTATGTGCATTTCCTTTCCTTAAAATGATCGGAGTGTAAAACGTTGTCAACGCCAACACTAATGAGCAAAATGAACCTCGACGGCCTATGGCTTCAGCGCCGCGTTTCCGGCACAACGTTGCCAAAGCCTGCAGCCCACATCTCTCTCTCATCATCCCACGTAGTACCTGTTACCGCGATTCAGGCATCCACTAACCCAGGGAGCCAGTTATGTGCATTTCCTTTCCTTAAAATGATCGGAGTGTAAAACGTTGTCAACGCCAACACTAATGAGCAAAATGAACCTCGACGGCCTATGGTTTCAGCGCCGCGTTTCCGGCACAACGTTGCCAAAGCCTGCAGCCCACATCTCTCTCTCATCATCCCACGTAGTACCTGTTACCGCGATTCAGGCATCCACTAACCCAGGGAGTCCGTTATGCGCACTTCCGTTCCTTAAAATGGCACAACGTTGTCAATGCCAACGCATGCTGCGCACACCTGTCACTACCGCCACGTAGCGTAAAGCACGATTGAGGTGTCCACTGTTCCAAGAGGGCAATTATGCGGCTTTCCTTTCCTTTCCAAGCTATAGCTCCATTGGTTTCTCAGCTTAAAGCGCGACTAAGGTTTCCACTGCTGGTTTATTTATTTATTTATTTATTTATTTATTACACATACCTGCAGTGCCCGAGGGCATTAATGCAGGGGGGGGACACAACAACATATGCTCATTTGGCCGAAAGTACACATAATAACTGAAATACAATCACACAACTAATAGATGAGGGAAAACATGCACTGAAGGAAGACAACCACGCTCCAGAAATAAAATAACACTAATGAAATGAAAAAGACATGCGTAAGACAACTGCGCGCCACGTCACACATCAGATAAAAATGCGCGGAATTGACCTTCCGTGCAGCACTCAGTGACGCCGGTTGGTAGCCTGTTCCACTCATTGATCGTCCGTGGAAAGAACGAGGTTTTGTAAACATCAGTGCGACACTTAATCTCTGGGATCCTCCACTGATGATCAACTCGTCTAGAAAAAAAGTGAGGTTGAAGCAGATACCGGTCTTTGTCAATGCTCAGTTTTCAAAATAGATGCGATGCATAATTTGTAATCTCAAATGTTTCCTACGGTTAGCTAAAGATCCCCAGGCAAGGTAGTTTTTAAGAGACGTGACACTAGTTGAGAAGCTGTAATTATTGGACACAAATCTCGCAGCATTATTTTGGACGCGCTCGAGCATATCACAGAAGTAAGCAAACTGGGGGTCCCATACAGGGCAGGCATATTCAAGAATTGGTCGGATGTAAGTGAAATACAGGAGTTGTTTGACATTAGACGGTGCTTTATTGAAATTTCTTTTTAAGAAATTAAGCATTCTGCAGGCTTTAGATGTAGTGTACTCAACTTGCCTCGTCCATGTTAGGTTAGATGACAAATAAACGCCGAGGTACTTATATTCAAGTACTTTTTGCAAGGGAACCTTATGTAGTGAGTAATATGTTTGTAATGGGGAACGCTTTCGAGTGAAAGAGACAAATTGGCATTTTATGGCATTCAAAGACATTTGCCATTTTGAGCACCAGGACTGGATGGAATCCAAATTTTGCTGTAGTTTTAACGCGCCAGAGGAACTTTCCACAATGTGGTAAACGACACAATCGTCAGCATAGAGCCGAACTTTACAGGTAAGATCCAAAACAATATCATTGATATAAATCAGAAAAAGAAGGGGCCCAAGAACAGACCCCTGCGGTACACCTGAGGAAACGTTTACATAACCTGAGTGCGAACCATAAAACAAAACACGCTGCATGCGGCCCTGAAGATACGAATGAAGCCAATCGATGACACTGGGGTGCAGACCAAGACAACTTACCTTATGTAGCAATAGTAAATGAGGTACAGAGTCAAAGGCTTTCTTAAAATCTAGAAATATGCAATCTATTTGAGAGCCACGGTCATAGGAAGAAACCAGATCATTACTAAACTCAAGCAACTGAGTACTACAGGAAAAACCTGACCTAAAGCCATGCTGAACTTCTGTAAAATACCCATGAGAGTCAAGGTTTTTTATGACTGCGCTATATATTATGTGCTCCAACGTTTTACAGCACACACTCGTTAAAGAAATCGGTCGGTAATTAACAACAGAGCTTTTTGAACCACTTTTATGCACTGGTACCACATTAGCATTTTTCCAGTCATTTGGCAGAGATGCCGACTTAAGTGATGAGCGGAACAAGATGACTAAGTAATAAGATATTTCATTCGCGCATGACTTTAAAACAAAGTTAGGAACACCATCGGGACCACCAGCAGAAGATGAATTGACATCACTAAGAAATTTTGACACACCTTGGTGAGTAAATACCAATTCAGACATGGTTTCAATGACAGATTCACGAGTTAAGGGAAGTTCTCCGATGTAGTACATTGGCGCAAAAGAAGACTGAAAAAAAGCATTAAAGCAGCATGCCTTATCGCCATCATTAGTAATAACTTCGCCATCATGATCTAAATTTGGTATTCCGACTTGTTCACGTCCGTTGTGTTTCAAAAACGTCCACAATTCCTTAGGATTATTACGCGGTTTTGATCCCAAGTCATTTAAAAAGCTATCCTTAATTAAGAGCTTTAATTTCAGTTTTTAGTGTACTGCCAAGAGCCCGAATCGACTGCAATACTGCAGGGCACCGATTTTTTTTTTTGTATGATTCTAGAAGGCGATGTTTTTTCCTGATCAGCCGTCTGGTTTGCCTTGTGATCCACGGTTTGTCGCGGCGGCGCTTTCCGGAAAGGCTTTTAGATGGGATATATTGGTCAATTAGGCATTCCAGCTTATTCTTGAATACTTCCCAAAAAGGAACTACAATCTAAATTCCGGTTAAGATTAATAAATTCAGGAAGGAAAGACGCAAGTTCGTTCCTCATTGATGTATAGTCTCTCTTATTAAAAAAGAAAACCTTTCGTGGTCGGCCTCTTGAAATTAAATAAGGAAAATGCCGAACATTAGCGACAACACAAGTGTGGTCGCTTATTCCCGGTATGACCACAGTGTCACGCACTACTGAAGGCCGGTTGCTGAAGAGTAAATCTAACACTGAAGATGAGTGCTCAGTTTCTCGTGTAGGTTCATTGACGTACTGATATAGGTCATTAGTTGTAATTAATTCATAAAAGGATGAAGATAATGAAGAATGATTCGCATGAAGAGGTATGTAGTCTACCCATTTGAAATCAGGTATGTTAAAGTCCCCACCAAAAAGAAAGTCATTTTTTAAGCTGAGCAGAAATTCAGACAACGAACTGAAAGCGTCAGGGTTGGTAGCGGAAGGAGGACGGTAGACAGAGCCAATAGCCAAATTCTTTTCATTGTTTAGGCGAAGATTACACCATACTGACTCGCAACCAACTAGAGGCGCTGTTATTAATGAAGAGCTAAATTATTGGTCAATAAGTAAGAACACCCCTCCACCATGCAAGTGTCGATCGCTACTGTACGCGTCATAACCGGTGGGAAATACTTCAGAGCTGAGAACGGAATTATCCAGCCATGATTCAGTGCTAATTATAACATGAGGTTTTACAGACGAAACAAGAGTAGCAAGCTGATCAGTTTTTTTTATACTCCTGCAATTCACGACGAGAGTTATCAATTCAAAATTTAACGACGCCAAGGGCACAGATTGAAAGGTGGGCACGAGCAGCGGAGCGGGCAGTTGCCTCCCTCTCTGTCATTCTCGAAGCTCGACGACACGGTCATGTTCAAAATCATAGACAAAACACTTTTTGTTGCTGAGAAGCTTATCAAATCGTAGCTTGGAAAAAAAAGCCAGGTCACGCGCGTATTGTGAAAGCATGAAGCGTGCCTTTCTGACTGCGGGCGTGAAGTCTTCGCGTATGGCATACTTAGTGTCCTTTAGCTTAAAGCCGCACGATAAGATATTGTATTTGACTTCATAACTACAAAATTTAACGACAATCGGTCGGTGCTTTCTTACACCAAAGCGACCTATTCGATGAGCCCTTTCGATGCTTTCAGGTGCAATATTTTGGTTAAGATGAGACGAGAAGAAGCCGAGAAGTTGCCGTTGACCTTTACAACGGTCAACGGCAACGGCGACAGCGAGGCCGCCAAACACAGAAACGGGCGCCAATGAGCTGCGCTCTAAAATGAATGGGCAAAAAAATTTCTGCGACAAGCAATCTCTAAATTTTTGGGGGGGATCAGTTCGAGAAGAAATATAATGTGGGGCCTTCAGGTACAGTTTCGTCTATTCCGGTGTTACCGCTATATACACTGTGTAAAAATTTCAATCTCAAGAATTTTCCCTTTAGGACAGGGGCTGCCACCCTAGCTCTGTTTTAATGTTTGTTGTGCTGGAGGCAAAGTTATAATTTTCAGTGACGTACTGCGCGGTTCCGAATTCGTTCTAGTTTTTTAACCAGGTTATGCGTATGTGGATCCCTGATTGTGCGTGCATATTCTAGAATAGGCCGCATATGAATGAGACAGAACGCTTCTTTGAGGGTCATACTGCAGTTTTGATGTTTCGTTTTATTAAATTCAATACAGCGCTAGCTTTCTTAGCCAAGTAGCCCGCATGCTTGCGCCATGAACAGTAAGACAAGAAGTATATGCCTAGATACTTGAAACTATCAATGCGTTTACGGGAGTTGCAATTAATATGGTATTGAGAAGGGACGGGCTGTCATTTTCGCGTGAACTGCACGTGACAGCACTTCTTTATATTGAGGCGCATTTTCCACATATTACGACATGATGCCACGTAATTCAAATCACTCTGTAGAGTTCCAACATCAACAGAATGGCGGAGGCATCTGTAAATTACACAATCATCAGCGTACCACCGTATACGAGACTAGATTCCCTCAGTAAGATCGTTATTATAAATTTCAATAAATTAAAAAAGTAGTGGCCCTAACACTGGTACTTGTAGCACACCGGACGTCACATCAACAGCTGAGGAGGAGTATGTGCCGTTAACCACAACACATTGAGGTTTCTTTTGATAGGTAATTCTGTACCCTCTGGCACACAGAGGCGGGTAAACAAGGAAAAAGCATTTTGTGCAATAATAGAACATGTGGAACGGTGTGAAATGACGTTTCAAAGTCCAAAAATATAGAACCAACTTAAAGGCTTTTATTGTAGGAAACAATTGATGTCATTTGAGAACTCGCACAGTTGGGTCATGGGTGAGAATTTTGATCTAAAACTATGTTGGTATTGCGAGAAAAAACTTCTATTTTCTATGTGGTTCAGTAATTTGCTATACATTATGTGCTGTAAGAATGTGCAACATACACTTAACCAATTGTTTGCTGGATGACCTAAGAATAGGTACTATATTCCAGTCTGATAAAAGATCATTGTCATACAGTGACTTATTATACAAACCAGATTAGATATAGCGTCTGCCCTTGGAGCAGAAGATGAATTAAGACATTTTAGTAGTGAAAACACTCCGCTCTCCGAAATTACAACAGCAAGCATGGGTTCAGGAAGAAACTGCGTAATGAGGGGGAGGCTTTTTTTGTAGCACTCTACAAATACTGATTCGAAGTAGTCATTAAAAAGTGTCGCTTTACCAGAGTCATCATTTACAGTAGTTTGACTGTGTGAAATAGTGGGTATGCCAACCTAATCTTTGCTGTAAAACTTGACAACCTTCCCTACTTCCTTTGGTTTCGTACACAATTTTTCTTTCAAATTAACAAAAAAAATAATCTTAGCCTCTTTTATCAGTTGTTCTCAGAAGTAGCCAAGTTGCTGAACTGGTCCCCCCCACAACATCCGCCCCCCCCCCATCCCTGCAGCGCTGATAAAGTCGACGATTTCTATTGATAAGTGCCCGTATGTGTTTATTGAACCGTGGTTTATCTTTTCGGAATTTTCCAGTAATAATTTTAAAAGGGACATGTCGGTGGAGGAGAGAAGCAAGTTAAGAATTAAAAAGGTTCCACTGGCTGTTCGCTTCCATAAATTCAAAGCCGTCTTCAAACTCAGGAAGATCCAGTTTTATTCCTGCAGAGTTGACTTGATCATATAAAAAAACCTTACGTAGAAGCGGGTCCTGAACTTTTAACGGGTTGCAGAGAATACTACCGATAACAACCTCATGATCACTTATGCCAGGAATTGCAGCCACTGAATTCACATTCTCGGACTTATTACAGAGCACAAGATCAAAAATGGCAGAGCCTGAGCCACTGTATCTTCTAGCAAAATAAAACACTGATGAAAACCACAGTCACTCAACAGTTTATAAAATGCTGAAGGTAGCCTGAATTTACTTCTTGAAAGAGGCAGTTTATTTTTCCAAACAATTTCAGAGAAGTTAAAGTCCCCTCCGAGAAGAGAGCAGTCAGATCTCAAGAACGACAGAGCATAAGACAGTGCTTCAAACTGCCGGGAATTAGTACAATTTGGAGGCCTCTAATAGGATCCAATGGAGATGTGGAGTGCATTTTGCAATTCAGTTCTGCACAGTATAACTTCACAAGAAGGGCCACTGAGCGAAAGTGGCATGCTTTTTATTCTTTTGTCCACAAGAATAAAAACACCGCCACCGCGAGCATTGCGATCTTTGGGATAGACGGTAAAATGCAAGGGAAATATTGTAGTATTAAAAATTGAGTCGTCTAGCCACAATTCAGTGCTCAGTACGACATCGGCTTCTGTTGTGGCTAGCAAAGAATTCTCGGTTTTTTTTTATGTTTCGACTGCTACATCAAAGAACTGAAGTTCTTAATTTTGAGTCGCGGTCAGTGTGACAGCAGATTTTGATTGTTATTGTTGAATGCTGAAAACCACGACAGAAGTATTGTTATAGCCGAATGTTTTCCTTCCTACAGTCAATTTGTTGAAACGAACCTAACATTTTTTTCCACAGCATATCTAGGATGCTGCAATTGTAGCAAATTAGAGATCACTGCGGCGCCCACATTTGGAGAATGCGAAAGCACTGACGCCTCCTCGGCACTCCTCGCCTCTTTGCCTCTCTTTATTTATTACTTTAGGTAAATTATTGCTTAATTCATTATTTATCAACCAATTGATAAATTATCCTTCAATTAATATTGATCAGATGGTTAACTATCTGTCAGTTGATTATTCAGCTATCAATTGATTAACTACCGTTCAAAACGATTAACTTTTGGTCAATTGGTTTAGGTTTGGTGTATGGGGTTTAACGTCCCAAAGCGACTGAGGCTATGAGAGACGCCGTAGTGGAGGGCTCCGGAAATTTCGACCACCTGGGGTTCTTTAACGTGGACTGACATCGCACAGTACACGGGCCTCGAATTTCTCCTCCAAAGAAATTCAGCCGCCGCGGCCGGGATCGAACCCGCGTCTTTCGGGCCAGCAGCCGAGCACCGTAGCCACTGAGCCACCGCGGCGGCGTCCTTTTGGTCAATTGGTCAATTATCTGTCCAGTGATTAATCATAAGCCAATCAAATAATTATCAGCTCATCAATTAACAATTTTATACAAAGATGAATTTAGTAATTGCCACTAAATTCATTATTTACTATTTCTTAACCTTATCGGTCGATGATTGCTTACCCATTTCATTCTTTAAATTCAACGCCTTAATCGCTTTTCCACCCACTTACTATATACCCATCCAAACCATTCGACCTTCGATTGCTTTTTCTTCCAATTAATTAATTACTCCAAATCAATAAAGTGTTTTAATCGATTACTTTGGGTTTCATTCACTAAATACATTTCAATCCATTTCAAACTTATTTTTTTACTCATTTGGTACGATTGCCTGCTACTGCTTGCCGTCCGCGCTATTTAGACATTTTACTCTAATTATAGGCTGCAATTTTTACCTAATCATTTTAGTACAAATTTCTCTGGCGCGTCATCCTCACACCGTACGCTATCGATCACAGCCATTCGTTTGATGCTGCCGCTACTCAGAACGTCACAACTGCTGCGGACACGTTTTGTGGACATGTTTTGGTGACGCGACAAAGGCGCATAGCATTTGCATTAAAAGCGTTCGCATTAAATGGGGTACCGGCGCATGCAACTGACACGTACACGAGAAAAGAGATATTTGCGCCTGTCCATGTCTGACGTCTATTTGCATATTGCCGCGAATCTTTGTAGCGTTTGTTTGTTGTGTTTATTTGTTCATGCTTCAAGGCTGCCGGCACGTCGCTTTATCGCTTCGTTTGTGACGCAAGACGCGCCTAAATTTATCTCGATTGATCGCATCCAGGCGGAGCCGATTCTACTTTGTGCCAGAATGTTTAGTCACTTCCGAAGCTTTGTCTCGAATGTTCGCTATCAGCTTTAAATAGAGCACGGCCGACAGCGGCGGGCATTCTGCTCGACGACCGCCGAGCACGCTTGTTGCTACGCCGCCGCCGAGTGATTCAGTTCTTTGCGGGTGCAAGTCAGCCCGAATAGAGAGTTTCGTTTCGAAGACATTCTCGCTGTGTTCCTGTTCGCCGGACTGCAGTCACTACTACGTGATATCTGGTGGAGGTGCTAACGGATGTCCCTGTCGCCCTCACCGCCTGGGAGCCGTCAAAGCAACCCGAGCCGTCTCGAAGAAGATCCCGAGAAAGCCGCAGAAGCCGTCCTAACCGAAAGCGAAGGGCGAAGCAGCCGTCGTCTCCAGAGGCGTCCACCAGAATTCGGACTGCTACCGGACCGCACGCGAGCGATGAAGGACTCCTCAATTTCGACGTCAGCCATGGCTACGACACCAGCCCCCGTTATTTTACACCATCCCCGACTGCCGCCCACGTTCAACGCTTCACCGGGCGAGGAACCCGAGGAATGGCTAGAACAGTTTGACCGTGTCGCCGTCTTCAACAGCTGGGATGACCAGACTAAAGTAAGCCACGTTTTCCTTGCCCGGGAAGGACCAGCCAGAATTTGGTTCGAGAACCGCGAAGCTTCCCTGGCGACGTGGGAATCATTCAAGCGGGAGTTTCTGAAGGCATTCTCAAGCATCGTCAGAACAAAAAGCTCAGCTGCTTTTACAATCACGCATCCAACACCCGAATGAGACCGTGACCGCGTACGTAGAAGACATGAAGCGCCTTTTTCGACGTGTCGATCCTGACATGACGGAGGAGAAGAAGGTGGAGCTTCTGAAGCGTGGTGCTAAAGAGGCACTTTTCGGCGGTTAGACCCGCAATCCACAGAAGACGGTCGCGGAATTCACCAGGGAAGTAGCCGCCATTGAGAAAACCTTGGAAGCACGAGCCCGTCATTTTCCTCGACAGTGACCTCGACTGCCCTCTCGAATGGCACAGCATTCGGAGGCAACTTGCGGGATGTTATCCGCAAAATTGTACGGGAAGAGCTGCGTCGCCTGCTACCATCACCCATCGAGCCTCAAGTAGCGACCCTTGAGGAAATCGTACGCGAAGAAGTGCAGCATGCGCTTGGCACCCCGTCATCTTCGCCTCCAGCTGAAGCTCCAGCCTTAACCTACGCCGCTGCACTACGCAGTCCTCATCCCCAAAGCGGTAGCTGAAGTCCGCCTCTTCGACGTGAACCAGCTATTCCCGAACGCCGCCTCCCTGCCCCCGCCCGCCCAGTCTACGAACGACGCCCAAGCCCCAGGAAGTGCGACGCCTGGAGGACTTCCAACAACCGCCCGCTGTGCTTCCATTGCGGCGAAGCCGGTCATGTACTTCGGCACTGTCGGTACAGATGCATCGGCCTGCGAGGTTTCGCTATCGACGCCCCACGACCATACCCCGGCCAGCGACCACGGGAAATCGACGACTACCTGCGCAGAGGGGAGTACGTGCCGTCAAGCCGTCTTTCCCGCTCCCCGTCACTGTCCACCGCACGCTTTGCATCACCGGGCCGCAGCTACGCAGCGGCTGTCCGAGGAAGGTCCCCTAGCCCCCGTAGGGGAAACTAAACAAAGCAACCTGTGGAGGTCAGGTTGCTTGCCGAGGAAACAACGAAGATCCTCCAGCGACCATGCCGTATGAAGACGCCGCACCTACTACGCCAACGACGCAAACAACAACCTGGACCACAACGCGAACCGCCGTCAAAACTACGCCGCCATCAAGAAAAGCTTCGACCACAAGCCCCATCCACGATTTACATTTCCGACGAAGCCGTGACCCGACGCCGAGGATGACGTGCAACGCCAGAGCCATGACATCTGACTTAGAAGTCGGATATCCTCCGAATTAGAAGTCGGAAGCGTCTTTTGTATCCGCTGGCTTCCCCTCTTTCTTACAATTTCAAGATGCACCAACTGGGCCAACAGCAAGTTGTAATGCAACTAGGATGCTGTCTATAGGCTTGCCCCGTACTTTATGGAGGCATGGTATGTGCTTAAAGGTCCAGCTTAAGGTAAGGAGAACGGAGTAGGATATGGGAAGAAAAATTATAGGTGTAACGTTAAGCGACCGGTAGCGAGCGGAGTGGGTGACGGAACAAACGCGGGTTAATAGTATCCTAGTCAAAGTCAAGAGCAAGAAATGGGCTTGGGCAGGGCATGTAATACGTAGGCGAGATAACCGCTGGTCCTTAGAGGTAAGGGAGTGGATTCCAAGAGAAGGCAAGCGTAGCAGTGGGCGGCAGAAAGTTAGGTGGGCGGATGAGATTAAGAAGTTTGCAGGGATAGGGTGGCGGCATCTGGCAAAGGACAGGGTTAATTGGAGAGACATGGGAGCGGCCTTTGCTTTGCATGGGCGTAGTCAGGCTGATGATGATCATCATGCAGACAACTTGCGAGATAAGAGAACACGGGTTGCTGTGAGAGTGCACAAGAGGGTCACACACCTATAAGAAGTAAGAAGTAAATAAAAGACTTACGCAGGCAGCAGGGTCTCAGGGCCGATGGAATACGTCCGCAGTCCTCTTGGAGAAACTTGCCGGATCGTTGCTGCGGCGCATGCATGAATTCGCACACTTGCGCTGCCGGCTCCATGTTGACTGCGTGAAGGACAGCCTCTCCCAGCGCGAATGGAGGCCAGAGCATGAAGGTAGGACGCTGCCACCAGGCGCGGTTACTCTTTTCCATAGTAAAGTACATCAGTCCGACCGGTGGCCCTGAACGACAACGCGCACAGATCGGTACCATTACAACACGTAACACCCGGGTCCATGCCGTGACTAGTTGGGCATGCATGTCAATAATTGTTCGAGCTGTTGGCGTTCTTCGGTTTCGGGCGGCTTTAGTAGCCAGCTATGAAGAGACTCTCCGTGCAGGGAAAGAGACTGTTTTTTTTTTAGAACGCAGCTCTTAGGGACCCGTTCTTGCGTTCCGTGTCGCAGGGAAACGCCACCTGCGACGGCGAGTGCAGCAATGGACAACCAGAAAGTGGCGTCGACGGGAAGATACCGGAGGGTGCCTAGTATCGTAACAACGCACTTTCCAGCGGTGGCAGGTCGCATGTGAAGAGGCGCGCACAAAGTTCACATCACCGAATGTGGTAATCCTAATGTCAAGTGCTCTCTATCAACAGTCCGTAAACAAGCGCCTAGAAAAGAGTATTGCTTTCACTGCGAACGGCTGCGGACCTTCGTTTTTCCGAAGTAAACTTAATATTCGATGTTTTGAGGTTTCTACAGACTCAACTGCTTTCTCGACCGGACAAGCCGCCATTGCAAACTGAACCTGGCAGCGTTTAATGTTAGAACCGTATCCAGTGAGGATAGCTAAGTAGTGCTGTTCGAGGCACTAGCGGGTATTGAATGGGATGTCATAGGGCTTAGTGAGGCTAGGAGGACACATGAGGCGTATGCCGTACTACAGAGCAGGCACGCACTGTGTTATTCTGGATTAGAGGACAGACAGGAGCTAGTTGTGGGATTCCTCAGGAATCAGGGCATAGCTGGCAACAAAGAGGAGTTTTATAGCATTAACGGGAGGGTGGCAGCTATATTCTGGATAACGCAGTAGGAGGGTGACACCATAAAATTTTGAAAAATATTTAATGCATGAATGCCATTACAAAATCAAAGACACTGCAGAACATTACTGTGCTAAGGTAATTTTTCCATTCTTTTTGGTGCCTCATACACTCGATTTTTCTATTGTTCAATTCACTCCTCATTCATTCACCTATCACACTAAAGTGATCACAGCAGTTAACTAGCACTGGCTGCTATGGCATTTGTGGCTATGCCAGTTGTTCATGTGCGAATATTTTAATCGCATTAGTGTTGTGCTCAGTCTCTCAGCCCGGTTCAAACAAAATTTACATGCCGTGAAAGCCTTTACATTTCAAAGGACGTGTCTAAAGGGCAAAAATGTAGTACTTTTGGTATCTGTATTTGCAATAATTTTCCTTCCCACTTTGAACCTACGCTACCAGGAGAGAGATATGCAATATACTTTTCGAGTTACTGCGCAGAAAAGTGGTCTCCTGCACTTAGGACGCTACACACTCAACAATATTGCACCCTTCAGGGCACAAAGCATCTTACACCCTTACAACGCCCACACTTTTCGTGAAAAGGGTGTTGTCATAATGCAGTCAAGGTAGACGCTTGGACATTATGGTTCGACATTATCGGTGCAGAGCATGCGACCAGGACGAGAAGGTGTTGCATAATCCCTCCACGTATAGCCTGACGTGATTAGAAGGTAATCTCTTCAGGCTAATTCTACTCGAAATGGAGTAGTGTAGTACAGTTCATTATAGCAAGAGACCAGTAGTGTAGCTTAGTCGACCCCCTGATTCCTTCGTCTTCGATCTCTATTTTTGTTGGAGAATAAGTCACCACTGCACCAGCAAAGGTTTACTGGCGCTGGAAGGCCGAAACGAACGCGACTGCCTTGAGCGGCTGAACAGGGTAAGCGAAAGTGGACGCGCATTACCTCCGATGACGAACACAACCAGGGCGCAGGTGAAGGCGCCGGCCTCGGAATGCAGAAAGTGCGCCAGCAGGTACGCCTCGAAAATCGCCACCGGAGCGAATGCCAGCACAATCACGAACACAGCCACTGCGAACAGTTGCACAGCCCTCATGACTCCTCCAGAGGAAACACGTTTTGGCCAAAGAAGATGAATACACTCTGACCCCCTATGAGACAAGGTATTGGTAGGGGTGTCTATAGATTGTCCGAAATCAGGATGTGTATGGTTGCAGTAGCTCTCGAAAGATGCACGGTTAACTCAAGGCGACATGAGTGAAAACAGCGCGAAAGAAGCTCGAAGGTGAAACGAAGAAGGGACAGGAAAGAGCCGTTTTTCGTTTCGCCTTCGGGCTTCTTTCTCGCTGCTATCACTCATGTCACAATGAACCAACTAGCCCAGCAAAAAGTTCTGCTTAACTCAAGCCCTTTCAGAAAATTTTGGTGGTCATAAGCAGCAGGTGTCCGAGCTAAGTATAAGAGCACGAACATTGGTAGTACTTTTGTAAACGCATTAAGGATAAATTCTAGACCGCTGTACACTTGCTCTGAACAAGCAGTACGTATCAGTCACCTCTATCACTTAGATTTTGTATTAGATGGCTGCAGCACACACACACTTGAGATCGCGCTTTGGTTTCGATTTCAAGGTCAAGCAGGCTTCATACACAGGATGGCGAAATCACTGAGTGATGGCATGCAAGCCCATTAGAACTGGAGCGGATACTTGAGCTCCGCCTTAAGGGTATGACGCAGTACTGGTAATGGGTTAATGCCCATATATGTGACATTAGACATCCTCCACATTGCATTCACGAGTTGTCATGACGTCAAAAGATTACGTGGCCTAGGAAGCCCTGCTGCAAGGTCATGCAAGCTCCACAGAAAGATCAGCGACATCCTGAGGGCGGGCTGAAAGGAGGCGCACCGAAACGTTGTTCGCTTTTGACGATGATAGGACAGACATTCGTATCGCGTGAGCGCAGCAGATCCTGTAGTGTTTTTCTCGCCAGAAATGCAGCGACCATTTAAAAGGAACTGTGGTACTTCGCATTTACTGTTTCTTATAAATTTCACATTATGCCATTCAAAGGGTCTTGTAGAGGGAGGGTCTTGAGTACGTGACATTGTTCCATACAAGATTTCGGCTAAGAAAGTGCCTTTGAAAGAAAATTTGACAGTGCAGTATGAAAACGAACGCTATCTAACAAGTGCAGACTGTCCCAAAAATGCAAACTGTATAAAAGCAACTTAAGGGATTTAATGATCATCTTCACCTCCCAAGGATTTTCTTTCTTTAAATTAAATGGTGTTCCTGCGTACGTAGTTCCTTCATGAGAAACTTCTCAGTAAGATTTCTTTGCAGTTTGGTCGCTTCTTTTTCAGAGTTCGAACTGCGGAGATAATTTGCAAACAGGCAGAAATATGCTGAGCACTAAAAATGGGACTAAAACGAACACCTAACGAAGAAGAGATGAGAGAAATGGGCTAGAAGATGATTTTCCGCCAACGGCAGGTTTAGTATCACTTTGCCTGTCGATCACGGCTTGCAAGGATGGAATAATCGATATTCCATCCTTGAAAGCCGTGGTCGACAGGCAAAATGATACTAAACCTGCCGTTGGCGGAAACTCATCTTCTAGCCCATTTCTCTCATCTCTTCTTCGTTAGGCGTTCGTTTTAGTCCCATTTTTAGTTTTCAGCATATTTCTGCCTATGATAAGGTTCCGCACATTAAGCTCATACAAAAGCTTTACACTGCCGGAATCAATCCTAATATTATTGACCTTATTAGAGCCTACTTAGAAGACAGATTTCAGTATGTTCGTGCTAACGACGAGTACTCTAATGAACTTCCGGTTTCATCTGGTGTTCCGCAAGGATCAGTTCTGGGGCCTAACCTATTTTTAGTTTACGTAAATGGCATAATTAATGTGGTTGATTCCGAAGTTAGAGTTAAACTATTTGCAGATGACTGCGTTTTATATTCCTTAGTTAACTCCACACCGGACGAAATTAAGCTTAACAGTAACCTGCAGAATATCTCAAACTGGTGCAACCAATGGGGTATGTTTCTTAACGTCAATAAATGTTCCGCACCTAGAATTTGTAAAAAGAAAACTGTTCTGATACATCCATATTGTATAGCTGGCGTACCACTTCCAGAAACCTCGTCTGTGAAATACCTTGGAGTTCAGATAACTAATTGCCTAAACTGGGATGCTCACATCGATATTACATGCGGGAAAGCTCTGAAGACTCGGTGGTGCTTGAGGCGTGAACTGCGAAAGGCCGCAAAACATGTCAAACTGGCAGCGACATACTTCTGTTGTCGGCTCTGTCCTTCCCGCAATTAGCCACTCGATTCCGGCCACATACCAGCCTGGTACGCGAAGCTGTTTAGACACCTCTGCACGCAACTAAGTACAGCTGTCATGTCACGTGACCAGTGCACCGGTCAAGTGCCAACTCCAGGCGCATCTGGGTGAAGCTTTCGTCATTTGAGCGCACACTGTTTATTCAAATACACTCTAGCGCAGCAAAAGACGAGGACACAAGAGATGGGAGGCGAACAACACGAGCACTAACTTCATACAAATTTTATACTCCTGAAGCATCACATTTATACGCCAGAAAACAGGAATCACATGTGCCAACAGTATCAACTGATACTGTTTATGGGCCTAAATAAACTGCAACCACAGCAGAATCCCTGTCTGGCCTCAGTTTAATCACATAGCAAAACAATACATGGGTACATCATGAGCTTGACCTAAAGGGAAAGACATGGAGAAGCCATGTTTAACCAAGGGCACCACCAAGGTACACCACAAGCCGTGCTAAGGCGTAGCCAAGGTGTACTGCTTTCGCAACTTACCAGGCTTAAACAACGCTCAGCCCCGCCAATTTTTTGTTTCCTCCACTACGTCCTTTGTTTCGCGCTGCTTTAAGATGAATCCGTTCTAACTTGCCCACTTTTCTGTTCTCGTTATAAACTTTCTCTAAAAGAAAGGTCAACATGCGTAGTTGAAGTTGCGTGTATTGAGAATCAGCGGGATAAGGGACAGCTTTCGCGCCAACGGAAAAACAGCGCCATGAGCTATTTTGAAAGTAGATGCACTATCTTGAAAAGTACGTTAGACGGATAGAAAATATACACGGAAAAACCAATAACGGCAATATTCATTTTCTGAACAAGAAACTTTCTCGAAATTACCTTTTTTTCTTCAGTAAAAGTGCAGAAACTTTTCCAACTCCCTTCGTATTGTACGCACTGTCAAGGTAGGGTCATTATTGTCATCGCATCAGTTTTTTCCCCTAAATAAGCCAATGTTTTGGCAGCGGCATTTGATGCGTTACTCGTCAGGCGAGGCCATGGCTCGGACACTACTTGAAGGCGTGCCCTACACTGCCGCATTCCCTGTCTGGCATTGAAGGTTAACCGTGTTCTGATTAGTTTTCAAAGAATGCAATGGTTGTGCCGGTAGTCGCGGGGCGTCAGAGGTGCGGAGTCTGTCTAAGCAGAACGTCCAGCAATCTCAAAACAAGCCAGCCTCAGCACAAGAGCTCCTTCAAGGAAAACCCCTCACCAGTGGTAGTGAAATCCAGCTCCGCGTACCAGAAGGAGTAGATGGCGAAGCAAGCAGTGAAAGGCACCAGGTAGTGGAACAGCAGGTCGAACAGGAAGTGGGACGCCACGTAGAGTTGGCCCGAGATGCCCGTCATGAGCTGCAGCTCGCGCGCCCCGCAGAGCTTCTCGGCGATGGGGAAGAAGACGACTGGGCACACTGCCAGGCACACAAGGGAGGGAGCCAGGGAGTACCAGAACAGCATGTTGGTCCCAATCTGTCCGATCAGCTCTTCCAGGCGCTGCTTTTGGGCTTCGGTGGTCACAGGGCGGGCACTTTTCTTCTGGCCATAGAAGGACACTCCGGCGGTGATGCGAGCACTCGCTGATTGTGAGGCAGCACGCAACATGGCTGTGTCGATGAGGTTCAAGAGCACAGGGCACGCCACGGGACTGGCAGGGTTGTACCAGCCTTCGATGCTGCAGTGTAAAAGAGTGAAAGCTGACGAGCAGGCCAAACACCTTGTTCAATGCTGCCTGTTTCAGCGCTGCAACAACTACACAAAGAGCTTCCCTTATTCAGCTAAGTCCGCCTTCGCTCCTCCTGACACTATCCTCGTTCAAATCACACATAAGCAGGCTGCATGTTCTTCGTTGGGATGCTTATACCCTCCCGAAAAACTTGGGGAATACATCAGCATGAAGATGACGTCAGCCTCTTTTGCCCAGTCGAATCTAAAAAGAAGCAGTGTGCTTTCGACCTTCGCGGCTTCACAAACTAGCCCACGCTTTCTGACAAAGTGCGATGACAATGGAGGTACCTTACGTACGTCGCAAACAGCAGGCCCCGTCTGCAATTGCATCACATATTCGTATACTGGAGGTCTCTGAATCCTGAAGCATCCAGCTTACATTTGTACTCTGTAAATGAATTGCGGCTAAGCAATGATTGGCAACACCGCGATACACCACAGATCGGGCTATCTACGCACTTCTAGGAAGACGCCATGCAAAAGTGAGCTTCACCTGTCCTCTCGCTAGCAGCGGCGATCATTTCTTCACACCAAGACTGCGAACCTACATCACCTCCAGTGGAGAGGCCGCTTTGAGCGCTCGGCGGCGAGGGACGCTCTTCGCATCAAGTGCGCCAGTTTTTATAATTTTCCGCGGGCTGACACCACCATCCCACTTGCTACCGCCTCTATCCTCATCGCCAAGATCTGTGCTTCGCCCGGATACCACTTTCGTTCAGGTGGGCCAATTTTCCGCACCCTGAGAGGTGTTTTGACTCGCATCTACCGCGCCGTCTCGCTAGGTCTTGTTTCAATAGGCCAGCGCCCCTCGTACTTTTCAGCCTTCAGCCTGAAAAATTGTTTGGTCACACTGCTGCGTACTCCCGAACATTTGACCGCATTACACACGAGAAACTGCACTGTGAGTTTTTATTTACTGCATGCAAACTTTTCGCGCTATGGCATGGTACCTAAGTCATTTTGCTTCACCTTGTCGTGTGCTATACAGACTAGATTTATCTGCATATGACCACTGGCACATGTTCTGAGCCTCGTCTTGCAGTTATCGCATACATAAGCACGTCCATTTCGTTCGCAAGCCACCTTCACGGGTTCCCAGCATGCTTCATGATCGAGGCACCTTTGTACCCTCTTACCGTAACATGTTGTTTACTGGGCGGTTAAGAAAACTGGATGAGCGATTTTCTAGTGCAGAAATTTTTGGAAGCCGTGGGAAAATTTTATGAAAGTGTCTCAGCTCAACGTAAGCAAGTTTTGGTAACCAACGTAAGCAAAA
The DNA here is from genome assembly GCF_055824585.1 of Amblyomma mixtum. NCBI lineage: Eukaryota > Metazoa > Arthropoda > Arachnida > Ixodida > Ixodidae > Amblyomma > Amblyomma mixtum. The sequence goes on from NC_143016.1 coordinate 194,865,645, forward strand.
CCATCTTTGTACTGCTGCGAATCGTATCGCATAGTCTGTGATTTGTTCGTACTGGAAAATTACTTTAAATGGTGAATAAGTTCTTAAATACTGGGCGAGGAAAAAAAAAAATTTTCAAAACCAACTGAAATGTTTTTAAATAAGGCGCCATTTACGTAGTTATTTTTTACCCTCCTAAAAGAGCTAGCAGGCACGAGTTAGCAGACTGCTGCCGCATATTTTGGGGCCACTGCAAATACAAAGCTGATACCTATGATACCTACATAAAAATACCTATAACGACTTCGCAGCTAGCATATTCCTTCATAAAGTCAGCAATAAAATTCCAATCCGGAAGGGTATCAGGCAGGGAGACGCAATGTCGCCAATGCTATTCACCGCTTGTTTACAGGAAGCGTTCCGAGGCGTGGATTTGGAACAGTTCGGGATAACAGTCACTGGAGACTACATAAGTAATTTGCGATTCACTGATGACATTGTCTTGCTAAGTCACCCAGGAGATGAGCTAAAAAGCATGATCAATGATTTAGACAGGCAGAGAAGAGGGGTAGGCCTTAAAATTAACATGCAGAAAACCAAAGTAATGCTCAACAGTTTTGCAAGGGAACAGCAGTTCACTATTTGGTAGCGAGGTGCTAGAAGTGGTAAGGGTCTTAAATTTAACACACTGGAAACGCAGAAAACGCCTACTTAGGGCAGGTAGTCGCCTCTGATCCGGATCATGAGAGTGAAATAACTACAAGGATAATTATGGGGTGGAGCGCATATGGTACGTTCTCTCAGATCATGAATGGCAGTTTACCAAATTTCCTGTGGAGCACCTGTGGGGCAGAAACGTGGAGGCTAACAAAAATGGTTCAGCTCAAGTTAAAGACAACGCAACGAGCTATGGAAAGAAATATTATAGGTGCAACGTTAGAGGGGGTGAAGGAACAAAGGCAGGTTAATGACATTCTAGTCGATGTCAAAAAGAAGAAATAGGCTTGGGCGGGGCAAATAATGCGCAAGGAACCAATTAGAGACAAAGAACGGAGGGATTTTCTTCTTTTTTAGCACATAATGGTCCCTTATAAATAAAAACAGATTACTGAGATTTCGTCACGATTGCTTCATTCCTTCCGAAGTTACACAGGTGTAATTTTTATGGAACGCTTGGTCCTCCCCATAGCACATGTGGCTACTACGCTCCACTCCTACTTGGTGGCATCAATTTTGTTAATGTGTTAATGATTTTTATGGAGGCTGATCTAAGACTTCTTGAAGGCCCTCATGAATCTTTTCTGGCTATAACTGGCACCGCAGTTATTCTAATTTATGCGGGAAGCTTTCTCCTTTTTAAAGAAGCATCAGACACGATTGAGCCAGACTGTATGCGAACCGCAGGTTGCTGCATGTCAAGGCGTAGGTAATGACGATTAACGTTCTACCAAAGCAAACATAGTCAACATGCTTGTCTCTAGCAATTTGGTAGATTGTTCAGGCGTTCGCAGTTGCAAAGTTGAGCTTTCGTGGCAAGAGCCACTCCCACTTTTTGTCCCTGATGCCAATGTAGCAATAGTTTACTGGATACGAAAGGTCGACACGTGTAATGCCACTGTAGTAAACATTTTCCTGCGCTCCAGGCACCTGCCGCTTTACAAAACATGCAGGCTCAATGCTGCTATAATGGGAGACCATAGTGACTACACTGTTGCGCGCAGACTTGAATAAGAGCGCGTAGCCTACATTATTTAAGCGAGAACAAAGTTTCCAGGCTGCTCTATTGCACTGTTTTCTTTAGGCCGAGTGGACACTTCTTAAACCCATTTTGGCGAACGCTTACTGTAACCCGAATTTCCTCCCGGCGGAGCGTTACAAGAATGTCTTGACTGGTAAAAAAAAATGCCAAAAAACATGAAATGCTAACTAAGCGTTTAAATTGCCGCAGGCAACGACAGGACAACACGGGCTTCCAAAGTTTTTTTTGCCAAGCTGAAGGACTTGCCCCTGTAAGTGTCAAATGCATAAAAGTAACCATCTGCTCTGTAGGACATCCTGTTCTTTTAACTAAAACTTTACTATAACCAATTAAAATCGCACCATCGTTATATTCAGGATAGCAAGCGACAAGTACAGCTGTGTCTAGGCCTCGCTCAGCAGGAAAAGTGGTTCCTTTTCGAAAAATTGCCAAGAACCGTGACATCTATGAACCTGAAGAGATAGGCGCCGTTTTGCACACAGGAAGACGCAGCGTACTAAAGAAAGTACATTACCATATAATTCATCATAACGCAAAATCCAAGATGCGGGGCATTCAAAGCATCCACTCTTTACTTTCGTCTTTTGTGCTGCTCTATACTTGAAGCTGGCGTAATATGTACATAAACGCGGCCGCGATAAAATCATAAGCCAGTGACTACCGGTGCAGTTCGCGGAAAAAATATCCTCAGTTTCACCATGAAACGATGACATACTTAGGCGAGGAAACGCGCATTATTAATTCATTAGCGCCCAGCGTACTTTTAAAAGTACAGTTAATTTTTTTTATGATTCCAACACAAAAGATTGAATTTTTTTTCAACTAGGTCATGATTTTGTCACCAGGGGATTGGCCGACGCCCCTTAACTAAGAATTCGCGTTTCCTCTTTGTTGGGCTCGACGCGCCGTCTGCAGCGACGACAGTGGCGCCAGCGGGACTGGGCTACGTGAATAACGGCCGGTTTCAGCACGCTGAGTGTGTGTGTGTATTTGTGTACGCGTTTGCTTCCGGTGTCCCGTTCTGGGAATTGTTTTGGTCGCGCACACGTGCGCCCGCCGGTGGCTCCTTACCCTCTCCTTCGAGGTCGAGAAACGGCCGTCGCCCCCTCCTTCTCGGCCGAGAGACACTGCTGGCTAGCCTTTGCGGCAGCCTTTGTCGGCGGCTGCGGCGGTGGGAAAGCGTGGCGGCGCAACCAGGGGACGGAGGCCCCTAAATCGGCTGTCGGCGGAAACGCGTCTGTTTGGGTTCTCAAGTTCGCTCAAAACCGACAGCGGACCGACAACGAAAGGGAGTCCATCACGGTGCGAACGGCTCCGGCTTGACAGCGAGAATGTGTACATCACCTTAGTTGCCGCCAAAGGACTCCTAATTCCACGGAACGATGGGTGAACAAAATACACAAATCGACCATCTGTGCGTGGGAGGACCGGCGAGAGTGTGAATGTCCCGCCTTTTTGTCACGGTGGCGAGAGGGTGATGTTCCGCCCTTTTGTGGGCGGGTTTCGTCAAGGAATGTGATTGGCGATGTTCGAACAACCAAGTTTCCCCCAGATAGGTACCTAGGGAATTGAAAATGTATAAAACGTGGCTTCAGTGTGCTTCTAGGTGGAGACTCCTGATAACCTGCCTTGTAAATAAAATCGTCTATCTTGTCTGGCAGTAACCGGCTGCATCTTATTCCGCACGTCGCTGGAGAGAAGAACTTCGGAGACCATCCCGAGGTACGAACTACATAGCACTAAACATTATCTGGCGCAGTCGACAGGATCTCCAGCGATGGGCGAATGAGAGCAGCAGCGGTGGACGGCGGACGAGACCGGTGGCGTGGACGGCGGACCCGAGAACGTCACTGAGGAGCCAGCGGCCTGCCGAAGCGAGTCCCTCCAGACCTGTGGAAGAAGAGAGCACCGCGGAGCGACTCTTCAGAAGTCAGGCGAGTGCCTCTTGGTTTCCTGTCGGGCGCAGTTGATGACAATGCCATATAACTTGCGAGACAGGGAGGTTAACACCACAGATGCGGAGTCGGACGGGGTAGAAAGCTTGCAGGAGTTGGCGGTGACCAGTGACGCGGTGGGGGATCTGAGTAGCGCCATGGCGGAAACAGCGTCGGAGCAGCAGATGAGAATGCTGGAGCTTCGATTTAAAATTGCTGAAGCAGAAAAAGAAAAGCAACGATTAATTCTGGAGAGCCAGAAGTTGCGAGCCCAAGAGCGGGCTGAGTCCCACGAAGAAGGTAACAGCGGAGCGCTAGCTGTGGATAGGTCAGAGGAGGATAGGCGCCTAAAATATGCATCCTTATTGAAAGGAGTACTAGCACCGATGCCGAGTCGGGAATTCCTAGTGCCCGGGTGGTTTGAGGATGTGGAGGCGACTCTTGATTCATATGACGTCCCGTCTGAGTGGCGGGCCGGGCTTGTCTTGCCACAGTTGAGTGAAAGAGCACGCGGATTGCTTTCTACGTTGACAGCCGAAGAAAGAAAGGACTATAGAATAATGAAGCAAAGTATTCTAGATGGATTGAGGTTGTCAGCAGCAGAATATAGAAGGATGTTTGAGGGATCGGCAAAAGCAGCAGATGAGACATGGGGCCAATTCGCAATCCGGCTGGGAAACTATTTTGAATACTATACAAAAACCTCGAAGGCTACCACTTTTGCAGAATTAAAGCAGTTAATGGTCACAGACAGGTTGAAGGACTGCTTAGCAGCTGAGGCACGGGCTCATATTGTTGTCAATGAGAATCAGAGGTTCCTTTCTCCAGGCGAAGTGGCCAAGCTGGCGGAGAGTTTCGATGAAAGCGTGAGATGCAAACCAGGGTCAGCAGCTCATTTGGGAGGCTATCGAAAGAGGCCGAGTGGGGACCAGAAGGAGCGGGCCGGTGCAACACCTCATCAAAGGGAGAATTTTCTTTAAGAGGAATGAAAGGACGGTGCTTTGAGTGCAAGTCACCAAATCACTTCGCTAGAGATTGCCCTCTCAAAAGGACAGGGGATAAGGCAGGCAGACGAGGCCAAGAAAAACCAGGAGACCGCGCCGTGGTGGCTAAAGTGAATGCTCCTTTGGAAGAAATAGCTCCCGCGAATGAGGTTGGCATGCAGGAAACAGAGAGGGTAGGTAGGAATTGCCTCGAAACAGTAACATTGAAAAGTTCGGAACAAAGCATTAATGCTGTGATTGATTCCGGGACTGAAATGACTGTTATCAGGCGAGCTCTAGTGCCGAAGTATGAGGCAGCTGGTTCCACAATAAAGCTGAGGGGAGCTTTCGGCGATGAAGTAAGAGCTGAGCTTGCATATGTGCCTCTCAGAGCAACAGAAGGTGCACCGTTTGTCTCGTTCGACAAGGCACAACCAGCTTTGCTATGTGCGCTGACAGACAAACTGTTGGCCGGAATAGACGCGCTCATAACTCCCGCAGACTACAGACAACTCCTTGAAGAAAGGGCAGTTGTAAACGAAGTTGTTTCAGAGGCAGAGACCGAAGGCGGTGAAAAGGAGACGACAGAGCAGAAAAATCAGCAGACGGGTGCGTCCTTGGCGGTTACGGGAACAGACGAAGAAGCCGAGAAAAGGCAGAGCGTGCGGCAAGTTTTCCGTGAGGCTCAGGAAAATGACTCGTCGCTGCAGGAGGCTTGGAAGCAGGCTAGAGCTGGCACACATGGAATGATAATCCAGGATGAGTTACTATATCACCAGGAGCACGTAGTGGGACGCATGTGCACACAGTTGGTGCTGCCATCGCATAAACGACAGGAAGCACTAGTGAGGGCACACGATTCGCCTTGGGCAGGCCATTTGGGAGAGCGAAAGACTTTGCAGCGCATAAAAATGTCATTTTATTGGCCGACCATGGGCCGGGAGGTCAAGGAGCATTGTCAGTCCTGCCACCAGTGCCAAATCAGGGCCCCTATGAAAACACAGGACCGCGTACCCATAACGGCATTGGCCAGGCCTAGTGCACCATTCCAGGTGGTATACATGGATTGTATCGGTCCACTGGATCCACCATCAGCAAGGGGACATCGCTACGCACTATGTGTAGTTGATTTGCATACTAGATGGCCTGAGGTTGTTTGTTTGAGGTCCTTAACAGCTAAGGCTACCTGTGACGCGCTCACCCAGATATTTTCCAGAATGGGAGTGCCAGAGACCATATGCTCAGATCAGGGCACAAATTTTACATCAAATTTAACGCAAATTATGCTGCAGAAAATGGGAGCGACTCCCAGATTTTCCACTCCCGATCATCCACAAAGTAATGGACTGGTAGAGCGGTGGAACGGCACTTTTAAAAGGATGCTGTTTTACATTGTAAGTGAGCATGGACGCGAGTGGGATCGAATGGTGCCATTCCTGCTTTGGGCTTATAGAGAGGTGCCACATACCATCACGGGTAAATCACCGTTCGAGCTTATGTATGGTAGGATGCCTGTCGGCCCACTGGCTATACTGCAAAAGACGTGGTCAGGAGACTGGGTTGTTCCCGACTCATTGGCAGTGCCAGCAGCAGACTATCTCGAGAAATTGAGAAATGATCTCGAGGAAGCCAGTAGGGAAGCGGCAAAAAGTAGCGAGCTCACGCAGCAAGCTTATGTGGGGAGGTACAACTTGAGGACCACCGACAAACAATTTTCTCCAGGTGACCAGGTTCTTTGGCTGGAGAAAGAAGGCGATGGGAAGTTAATGGCACACTGGAAAGGTCCAGTAACAGTTGTGGAAAAGGTGCGGCCATATAGCTATACGATTGAGCTAAGTGATGGCACGCGCCGATCAGTGCATGCAAATAAGCTTAGGCCATACAACGCGAGGGTCAACACTGTAGGCATAGTATTTGAAGGCGACACGGAGTTTGGAGAACTTCCCGCGTGGTCAGATACAACGACAGCAGTTGAGCAGCTGGAACGGGTAACTCTCAGCCATTTAGATCGGCTGCAGCAAAGGCAGGTAAAGGAACTAATCGGGAAGCACTGTGAGGTGTTCAGTGATAAACCTGGCCGCTGCAACATGGGAGTGCACAAAATCAAGCTAAAAGATGGGGCGCAGCTGAAGCGTGCGTACCCTTACAAGGTGCCCATGGCACTAAGAAAGGAAGTTGACCGACAGGTGGCAGAGCTAAGGTCGTGGGGTTTGATATATCCGATAGAAAGCTCCCATGCACATCCCGTGGTGTGCGTTGCTAAGAAAGATGGCAGCGTCAGGTTATGCTGTGACTATCGTAAGCTGAATGAAGCAACGGAGCCCGATGCGTTTCCTATGAGCCTGCCAGGTGACCTAATTTACGAGGTAGCGCAGGCAAAGTACATAACCCTGCTCGATATGCTAAGAGGATATTGGCAGATTCCGTTGGACGAAAAAGCCCAGGAGTACACAGCATTTGTCACCTCATCTGGACAGTACGCTTGGAAGGTTATGCCGTTTGGACTGCGAAATTCGGCAAGCACCTACCAAAGAATAGTCAATCAGATCCTTGTACCACATCGTGAATATGCGTGCGCATATATAGATGACATGTGCGTCTTCTCGCAGACATGGGAAGAGCACCTCGAACACCTGGGAAGGGTACTGGCTTCGCTAGCGGCCGCAGGGCTCACAGTTAATGTCACTAAGTGCCATTTCGCGCAAAAGGAAGTGCGGTTTCTGGGTCATATCGTGGGATCAGGAAAACACGGCGCAGATCCAGAAAAGCTTAGAGCCATTCAAGAAATTCCTGTACCACAAACAAAAAGGCAGCTGCGTAGCTTTTTGGGGCTAGCAAATTATTACCGGGATTACGTTCCGGAGTATTCAAAGGTGGTGCTACCACTGACGAACCTGACTGGAAAGCGCGTGCCTCAGAAGATACCGTGGAAGGAGGATGCCGAGGGTGCTTTTATAAAGGTAAAGGAGTGTTTGACAAAGGCCGCAGCGTTGAGCACACCCGATCTGAACAAAGAGTTCATTCTGGCCACTGATGCTTCAGATTATGCCGTCGGAGCATGTCTAGCACAGTTGGATGACGAAGGAAAAGAGCAACCCATTTCATTCCTGAGCAAGAAATTAAGCCCGGCCCAGTCACGATGGGCTACAATCGAGAAAGAGGCCTACGCCATCATTTGGGCGCTGGGAAAGCTTGACACGTGGCTGTTCGGTGCACGAATCAGGGTAATTACCGACCACAATCCCTTGAAATTTCTTACTCTGACCACGCCACTAAGCGCGAAGCTGACAAGGTGGGCGCTGGCTCTCCAGAAGTATAACATTGTAGTGGAGTACAAAAAGGGGTCTCTAAACGCAAATGCCGACGCTATGTCGCGTATGGTCGCCAATGACGAAAGCGAGTAAGATACCGTCGTCCGTTTTCGCGGCCTCGGTTTGCGAGAAGTATGGCATTGTTGGGTGCTGCGTTGGCGGGGGACCGAGGGGTACTTGTTGACAGATGAAGTGGGAGCAATGCGTCGAGCTCCTGTGATTGTTGTGTGCAGCAAGTTCGAAGACTGTGCCGCACAGTTTTGTGGGGAGGTGTTGGGCTCGACGCGCCGTCTGCAGCGACGACAGTGGCGCCAGCGGGACTGGGCTACGTGAATAACGGCCGGTTTCAGCACGCTGAGTGTGTGTGTGTATTTGTGTACGCGTTTGCTTCCGGTGTCCCGTTCTGGGAATTGTTTTGGTCGCGCACACGTGCGCCCGCCGGTGGCTCCTTACCCTCTCCTTCGAGGTCGAGAAACGGCCGTCGCCCCCTCCTTCTCGGCCGAGAGACACTGCTGGCTAGCCTTTGCGGCAGCCTTTGTCGGCGGCTGCGGCGGTGGGAAAGCGTGGCGGCGCAACCAGGGGACGGAGGCCCCTAAATCGGCTGTCGGCGGAAACGCGTCTGTTTGGGTTCTCAAGTTCGCTCAAAACCGACAGCGGACCGACAACGAAAGGGAGTCCATCACGGTGCGAACGGCTCCGGCTTGACAGCGAGAATGTGTATATCACCTTAGTTGCCGCCAAAGGACTCCTAATTCCACGGAACGATGGGTGAACAAAATACACAAATCGACCATCTGTGCGTGGGAGGACCGGCGAGAGTGTGAATGTCCCGCCTTTTTGTCACGGTGGCGAGAGGGTGATGTTCCGCCCTTTTGTGGGCGGGTTTCGTCAAGGAATGTGATTGGCGATGTTCGAACAACCAAGTTTCCCCCAGATAGGTACCTAGGGAATTGAAAATGTATAAAACGTGGCTTCAGTGTGCTTCTAGGTGGAGACTCCTGATAACCTGCTTTGTAAATAAAATCGTCTATCTTGTCTGGCAGTAACCGGCTGCATCTTATTCCGCACGTTGCTGGAGAGAAGAACTTCGGAGACCATCCCGAGGTACGAACTACATAGCACTAAACATTATCTCTCTTCTAAGTATTTCATCTTTCCATGGTGTAATTTCTCGATGTGTGTCAATACTAACGTTGTTATCACACTGCGAAATTGTTAATGACTATAGCCTTATCACAGACGACTACGAAATACTTAGCGTTAAAAAAGATCAAAATTTGTTTGCAGTGGAGTATCGCCCTCCCGCCGGTAATGTTCGCTTATTCCTTGAGTTCTTTGAACGCTTTCTTTCTTAATCAAATGACTCGGCATATACATTAACAATTGGAGGGGATTTTAATATAGATCTATGCAAAACGTCTACCCAAGGCATAGAGTTTCAATCACTACTCGAGTGCAATGGTTTTTATAATCTCATTTCAATGCCAACACGAGTCACTTCATCATCGTCATCATTACTTGACTTGTTCATTACACACTCATCTGATAAGATTGCAAAGTCAGGAGCTCTAACCTGCGACATTAGCGACCACCTCCCCACATTTTTGTTCTTACTACGTGTAAGCAGACACAGATGAGCATGTATCGTTCTATATCACCTGAAGCATTAGAATATTTCAAGGAAATCATTAGACAGACTAATTGGACTGACATTTTTGACATTTTAGATACTAACACAGCATATGAAACATTTTTAGCCAGATTCCAAGCAATATATGATGATTGCTTCCCTCTTAAACCTTATTGTCAGCACACAAAGGCTCGGAACCCATGGATTGCGCGAGAGTTGATGAGAAAAATTAACCAGAAGAAGAAACTATATCAGGGCTTCACAGAAACACGTGATCCGGTAAAATGGCTGGAATATAAAGCTTTTCGTAATAAACTAAACAGCGAAAAAGAGAAATCAAAAAAGGACTACTACCACCGTATTTTTAACGCAGACTGTCTGCGGAAGAGCGATAAAGTAGGGAAGAAATTAAACAATTTATTAAACCCAACGAGCACCCCGCGCATTGAGAGCCTTATCATAAATGATGAAGAGACACATGGAACAGAACTTTCCGACTGTTTGAACAATTTTTTGCCGAAATAGGTGGAAACAGCGGGCGTAGCAGATCAACCACTCAAATACCAATAAATCTTAAAAGCATATTTCTTCAGCCAACCTGTGCAAGCGAAGTCAGTAATGTATTCCAAAGCCTTAACAACAGTCGTAGCACGGACGCAGATGGTTTAGAGATAAGGCCTATTAAATATGTAATTGATCATATTGCACCTTTGCTAGCACATACATTTAATTCAGCACTCTCAGCTGCTGTGTTCCCAAAGAACATGCAATTAGCGCGTGTTATCGTAATTCATAAGGGAGGTGACAGAAACAATATAAATAACTACCGTCCAATTTCCATTTTGCCAATATTTTCTAAAGGGCTCGAAAAAACAATTAATATCCGAATGGACATTTTTTCTCAAAAACATAGTCTGTTAACTGAATGTCAGTTTGGATTCAGGAAAGGGCGTTCCACAGAAAGTGCTTTGCTGAACCAAAAAAACATTCTTAGAAAGTATGGAAAAGAAACTAATGACTTTGGGAATCTATATAGATTTCAGCAAAGCCTTTGACCGTGTTAATCACAATCTATTAACAGGCAAGCTAGAAAAGTATGGTTTCCGTGGTACATGCACTCGACTAACGCGTTCGTACTTATCCTCACGCTCACAGTTCGTTGAAATTAATGACCATAAGTAACAAATCCGATCTATACAAAGTGGTGTGCCACAAGGCAGCATCCTTGGTTCCTTACTTTTTCTATTTTATATAAATGACCTAGTGTTAATTGATAATTTGTCGAAATTTCTAATCTACGCTGATGATTGTAACATATTTTTTAGTGGAAGAAGCCTGTCTGATATTCTACCACTCGCAAGTTCAGGTTGTTTTCGGTTGCAGGGGTGGTCTGATACTAACCTCTTATTAAATGAATCAAAAACAAAATGTGTTTTGTTCCGTGCACCCAGTAAATGTGTGGAAATGCCAGAAAGCATTATCATTGGTCCATATAAAATTAATAGAGATGTGTGTGTGAAAACACTTGGAGTTATTTTCTCTGAAAACATGCTATGGAACGACCACGTCGATCATCTTTGCTGCAAAGCGCGAAAGGTCGTTGGCATTCTCAATAGAAATCGCCATTTATTTCCTGCCAAAATTAAACAGCTTTTATGTAATTCTTTGTTCCATTCTGTGCTCAGTTACTGCGCACTGGTGTGGGGAAACACCAGTGCACAAAATTTAAACAAACTAACCTTACTACAAAAAAAAGCTGTTCGAGCAATAGAAAATGTTTCATTCAATGCGCATACCAAAACTCTTTTCTGCAAATACAAAATCATGAAAGCCGATAACATATACAAGCACAAACTAATAAAAAGTTACACCAGAGCGAGACAGGGCAAGTTAGATACACTCCTCTCACTCGCTAATCTCCAGAAACAAAATTACGTATACCCTTATCGATATAAACTGCCTTGGAAAGTTCCTGTCACGCGCACAAGTTATGGCCGCCAACGCATTGAATACACTCTCCCCCACACACTCAATGACTTCGCGAAGCAAGATATAGACATTACGGCACTTAACAAAAACGACAAAATGCAGTTGTTTGTTAGCGACCGTTAGTGTGACTAGAGACTATTCTTAGATACTTTCTTTTTCATTGTGATTTTTTTTCATTGCGAAATGAACAGAAATTAAACTGTTCCAGTGCTGTCATTGTTGCCAGGGTGGTTGGAGCTTTGTCAAGCTGCTATTGTGCAGCTCTTTCTCCTACCCCCCTTTTTCGCCATGTATATTTTATTTTGGCGGAAATAAAACTGGTTGATTGATTGATTGATTGATTGATTGATTGATTGATTGATTGATTGATTGATTGATTGATTGATTGATTGATTGATTGATTGATTGATTGATTGATTGATTGATTGATTGATTGATGTTTGTTTCCCAAAAACTGCGCCGGTATCCGCTGCTTTATAATTTTTTCGCGGCCACGTTTATGTACATATCACGCTAGTTTAAAGTATACAGCAGCATGAAGGATGTAAGTAGACAATGGATGCTTTGAATGTCCCGCATCTATTTTGTGCTATGATGAATTATATGCTGCTGTACTTTCCATAGTACGATGGGTCTTCGGACAAGGACATAGATCTTATGGTTCATTACGATTCTTTTAAGAAAAAACCACTTCGTCTGCTCAGCGAGGCCTCAGAGATTGCTGTACTTGTTGCTAGCTATCCTGAATACAACAATTGTGGGATTTAGTTGGGTATAATACAGTTTTGGTTACAATAAAGTTTTGGTTATAAGATCTGGATGTTCAGCACGGTTACCGTCATGCATCTCACACCTAGTTTAGGAAGCCCTTGTGTTCTGGTGAAACTTTTGTAAGCACGCGTTGTCCTGTCGTTGCCGGAGATGATTTCAATGCTTAGTGATCATTTCATCTTTTTCGGCAATTTTTTTACCAGTCAAGCCATTCTGATAACGCTCCGCCGGGAGGAATTTCGGGCTACAGGAACCGTTGGCCTGAAGGGGTTTAGTAAGTGTCCAGTCAGCCAAACGAATGCCACGGAATAGACGCAGCCACGAAAAATTGATTCTTGCTTCAAAGTGTATGTTACACAGCGGATTCCAAGAGAAGGCAAGCGTGGCTGACGACAGCAGAAAGTTAAGATTATGAAAGCTAAGATTAAGAAGTTTGAAATGATACTGTGACCGAAGCTATCATTGGACAGGGTTAATTGGAGAGGCTGGGAGAGTCATTTGTCTGGCTGTGGGCGTAGTGAGGCTGAGTCATGTAGCTAGCAGTTGATTCTTAACTGCTAGCTACATGACTCCAGTTTCAATCTCATGCGCGACTCCATGAGCTGAACTACAAACCCTGTCATTACGATCCGAAAAATGTATTTCCAAATACTACATTGCCGGGCTTTACTGCCACACATTTCTCTTTCTACGGACCTCCGGTGTTTCTTGGATTTCAGCATATACCGCGACTGATGCGACTGGTTAGCATAAAAATTCAGTCTATCTCGTCGTGGCAGGCAAGGGGAAGCGTGTTCCATGGCTCCACCCTCACTCTGTCTAGTGCAGCATAAAGATTAAAGGTTGGTTATCAAGAAAGGAACCCACGCAGTGACACACTTTTTCCTTTCTCAGCTTTCCTTGGCTACTCTCGCCGCTTCTGCGACCCGCTTAGCGAGAGCAGTTCTCCGAAGGAGAGGAAGCAGCTTCAACACCGATTGGGGCCACATGCACGACCGCTACCATTTTTGCGTCGACATACGGGCGAACGCTCCGCAGTTGGGTGCAGCGCGTACCGGCGCCGCATCCTCTTCGAGGTGAATCCTAGTCACGTGGGTCGCAGTTAGCCGCACTCGCCGCGGTGGCCTAGCAGTTACGACGCCGCGCTGCTAAGGCTGAGGACGCGGGAAGAACGCACGGCCGTGTTTCCACGCAACCGAATTGACACATTTATGTACTACTGTGCGATGTCCGTGCAATCCTTTACTGCGGCATTTATTGCTTTCACTCCCTCAATCGGCGGCGGCTTCGCGCCAACGCAAGCTCGTTCAGGCAAGAAGGTTGGAGTACTCTGTTGTGGGTGAACATATTTCTCCTGAACAGCTCTCGATTACCACATATGCTGTACATATGTACATACATGCTGTACATATGGGCACATATGGGACTGGAAGTAAGAACAAAGGGGTGGTAGTCCCATATGTGCATCGGCTGTCTCACAGATGGAAGAAGAAGATAGCGGCGAAGTTTGGGGGCAAGGTCTTGTTTTCAGCGCCTAATAAGCTGAGCAAAGTTCCGGCGTCAGTGAAACGCAAGAAAGAAAACGGCAACGCCACAGAAGGGTGCGGAGTCCGTCATGCCACTCAGTTTGTGCAGTGCAGGGTTGGAGTCGTTTACAGGATTCCGTTCTCGTGTGGCCATTTCTACGTGGGTCAAACAGGCAGGTGCCTCAACGAACGCCTTTTGGAACACGCTAATTCTTTGCGTGGCTCCGGTTCGTCAAAACTGGCTGCACATTGCAAATCCTGCCTATGCACTCCGTACTTTGACAACACTGTTGTGCTGTATCGCCATAAAGAACAACTGGTACGGGAAGTAGTAGAGGCGTATCATATCTGCACAGAAGGTGACTCATGTGTGAGCAGCACTTCGATAGCCTTGTCTAAGCGCGAGATATATCTGTTGGAAAAGCGTGGGAGCCTGTAGGTGCTTACCTTTCGCCAATGGTTTTTCCTTTCTTTTTATGTTAGTAGTTTGCGATGACGACGTGAGCCTGTGACGCAGCGATTAGAGATATGTGGTTTATATTTATATGTGGTTTTCCGATTAAAACAGTCAGTTGTAAGTCAGCGCGTGTTCGTGTCTCTCTTTTTCTTGGTCCTTCGTTTTAGTTGCGCTGTTTCGTTCCTTAAAGATGCAATACAAACTCGCCCACTATGCTATGTTGCTACGGTTTAGAATTCCTGCCGCAGCTAGGCTCTAACTAAGTTTATGCTGCACGAAACGCCGAAATGTAGGACGCCAACAGGAACACTCTGCAGCAAACGAGTCGCATGATGCCGACAACCACAAGTACATCTGCTACTGCTTCGACGTCGACGGCTTTTAGACCGAGCAGCTGCATATGCTGTCTCGTAAAATTCACTCCGCTGGCAGAAAGCCACCTCTTCGCTCTCGAAGGGTGGCCCTTCCCCGCAATATAGAAAACTACCATATAACAGTCGTGCGGACAAAAGGCGTTGAGCATCAGGCTTTCAGCCCTGGAACACTAACACAGTGATCGAGTGCCCACAATACCACCAACGCCTTCTTCAAGGTGAGCGCTCTCTATTGACATCTATTGAGGTTTGGACGAGGCCCAGGGGGCGCACCAGGCCCAAAAGCCCGGTCCCGCCGCGCTAGGCCTCGCGCCGCATGGCGCTGCAAACTCCCCTACTGTGGCCAGCATGGAGGTTCAAGTGCACGGCACGGCACGAATGTGCCATCCATGCCAGTATGACCCTCAGGGCTAGACCGAAGTCCTGAGAGCCCATGCGTACCACCGGGAAGCCCGAAATGCAAACCAGGGTAAAAAGGATAACCCCTCCATGCTCATCACTATAGATGGGCAGCCGGTGCCACAAGTGCGCAAGCTCGGTGTACTAGGCAGGTTCCTGCAAGACAACGGGCTTAATACGGAGACTATCTCCAAACTCACTGCCACCATGCACCAGATCATTCGACTGATAAAACGCATAGCCAATAAACATCGCCGCATGCCCGAACACGATCTCCGAAGAAGGGTAAAGGCATTCGTGATAAGCCGGATGCTATACTCACTGCCCTACCTCTACCTTACCAAAACAGAGACAGGAAAGGTAGATGCACTAATCAGACACCCCAACAAGGCGGCCTTAAATCTGCCTAAACGCACCCTCACCTTTCATGGGAGTCCAAAACACACTGAGTGAGCGGACGCAAGCACACCGCATAGCCCAGACAGACAGGCTGTCTTCCACTACCACTAGAAGCCACATTCTAGCCTCACTCCCGCTACAACCGATCGGTCCACCTCCCATTAACCCACACAAGGTACAGCAATACGTCAGGGACCATCTCACTATTCACCCCGTACCTAAAAACATGCATTCAATCCGCCACCAGGCTCGACGGGCAGCCCGCGCCTTGCATAAAGCACATGAAACTGAACGAGACATACTCTACGTAGACGCCGCACAGTACTCCCAACCCTCAGTTTACGCCCTCTGAGTACTCTCCAACAACCTAAAACACACGACATCAGGCTCAATTCGGGCAATCACCTCAAAAGAGGTGATGTCTGCGTTTTACTCCATAGTTGACTCCAAAGCGGACCAAATTAAGCTTAACAGTAAACTGCAGAAGAACTCAAACTGGTGCAACGAATGAGGTATGTTCCTTACCATTAATAAATGTTTGGTACTTATAATTTCTGAAAAGAAAGCTGTTCTGATATATCCATATTTTATAGCTGGGGTAACACTTCCACAATCCTCCTCTGTAACATACTTCGGAGTTCAGATAACTAATAGCCTAAACAGGGATGCCCACATCGATAATACTTACCGGAGAGTTCTGAAGACTCTGTGGTGCTTACAGCGTAAACTGCCGAAGGCCCCAAAAGATGTGAGACAGGCAGCGTATAAGGCTTTGGTGCGGCCTCGTCTGGAATAAGCCTGTTTTGTATGGGACCCATTTGCAACCAAGGATATTTACAAATTATAGAGAGTGCAAACGACCGCAGCCCGCTTCATTAATTTGCAGCAGATACAAACAGACAGTGTAAGAGTTATGATCAATTTTATTGGCCGAAATTCTCTTCAGATAAGGCACACTGAAGGAAGGCCAAAATTTTTGCGCCTATTATACAATAATCTGAATAAAATAAACACTAATGATTACATTACTCCTGTTTCGGGAGCAAGTACGCGTTTTAACCATAAACAAATGCTGCAAGAATTTCGTAAGTACTATAATACAGTTAAACGCGCATTGTTTGTCAAATCAATTGCGGAGTGCAATGAATGGCCTCCTGTGTAGTGAACAGAACAAATGTAGAAATGTATGTTAATAATCTGGGAGCCTTTTGTATGTGAAACTGGGTTTTTTGCTTTTTTTTCGCATTATCTCTTTGCTTTTGCATGACACTCTGGTATATCATGTATATTTTTCCCTTGTATCTGTGCTCACCCCTGCTTGGAGTCGAGCGACTCCGCAGTATTAAATAATTAAATAAGAACCCATACTCTCACCCACTGTGGCGACACACAACACCCCTTCCACAGCATCCTCACTGCCGCCCATAAAAATAAACGCTATTCTGACTCAACCAAGCTGATCTTAAAAAACTTGGTAGCGAAATTTGACACTAAATTGATAGGCCTTCAGTCGCAAATCACAGCCAAATTCACAATACTAGCCAAGCAGCTACCTCCTCTTGCACCCTCCTACCTCCTCTCTCTCCACTAGCACGCTCTCCTCGCAAAGTACGACTCCATTTTAAATGATGAGCTGGGCACTATTACAGGCGAAAGTGGAGAACTATACTTCAAACCCGGTCACAACACTAAATTTATCAAAGCAAGGAACGTTCCATTTGCTTTGCAAAGAGCTGTGGAGTCTGAGTTCTCCAAGATGTAAAAAATGGGTATCATAAAACCGGTCCCCAAGTCAAACTATGCAACTCCTGTGGTACGCCTAATCAAGAAGGTTTGGTTTGGTTTGGTTTATGGGGTTTAACGTCCCAAAGCGACTAAGGCTATGAGGGACGCCGTAGTGGAGGGCGTTGCAAAGGTGCGTTCGTTCGGAACATCTATAGCAGACCGCAACAACGCAAAGTCACGTTCGACGAAATCTTTCACAAAGCGAAGCGAATAGCGAGCGCATCTCCTTTAGTGGTGGCAGGGGATTTTAACGCGTACAGCTACCAATGGGGGTATCATAAAGAGGACGTAAAAGCCCTAACCACACTCACAGACCCGCTGGACCCGACTAGAAAAGGAAATAGTGTCTCTCGAGACACGTGTCCAGACCTCTCGCTAATCCGGAACGCTAACAAATACGAATGGCACAATACAGAAGAAACCCGCGGCAGTGACCACTGTATCCAACAAATCCTATTAGAATCAAATCAATTACGGAAAAGGAGGGGAGAGGCTTGTCTGACCGAATGGACCAAGTACAGGGAAGTGGAAACCCCGGCACTGGGTGTCGACGCGGCAAGCTATGAGGATTGGGCCAAAACGCTAATTGAAACCAAAAATCGCTTCACACGCAAATTTCAGGCCACCGGCGGCACCCCGGCAGTAGACAACGAATGCTTACGCTTGTGGGAAGCCAAGAGAGCTCTAACCAAAAGAAGGAAAAAACGAAAACATAACCGTAAGCTTAAAATTAGAATTGCCCAGCTAACCAAACAGGCGGAAGAGTACGCGTGGTCTCTCGCCAAAACCAACTGGATATCTAAATGTGATTCCCTACAAGATACCCTCAGCACGAAAGGTACATGGAGCTTCCTCAGGTGCCTTATTCAGCCTAATAAAACCAAAGGCGAAAAGAGCAGAAATTTAAGGAGGGCACTCCACAACTTTCAAGGCAAAGACGAACAACTCGCCGACAAACTGAAAGCAAGGTACTTATGTACGGCTGTAGGCGATTATGAGGAGATAAGGACATACACCGGAGTGGAAAATTCAAAGTTGGACACAGACTATACCCTCCAGGAATTCTAAGCCGCCCTGATGAAGATGAGGCGCAGATGACATTACTTTCTTGTCGCCCCGGGGCAGCGTGAGCCAGATGGAGGAGGCTATCCAAGAGGCCGCCTCGGTAGTGGAGATTACGCTCGGAAGTGTGGTCTGGAATGCGCTCCGAACAAATGAGAACTCCTACAAATTAAAACGGATAAAAAACTTAGGTGAGAACATGCAAATTTGCGTTAAAACCCCTGATACCAGTGGTGGAGGCGCTTTAGGTATTGAGATTACAGAGTAATATCCGGGGTAACAATGCGACGGCCTAGCAGAAAATAAAGTCCACCTGCGAACAAATTAGTCGGATGACTGGCAGGATATCCGGCAAGCATGGTGGACTTCTCGAAAAAGAAACTATTCCCCTGGTTCAGGCGTTTATCGTAAGTCGCGTGGTGCATGCGGCGCCCTACCTCAAGCTGAGGAAGAGCGACCGCGGGAACCTAAACGCGATGATTCGGGCGGCGGCTAAAAAGGCGCTAGCACTCCCTGCCAAACCCTGCTCCAACATGGTGTCCACAACTCAGTGGAGGAGCTGACTGAGGACCACAGAACAAGCCATATTGCCAGGCTGTCGGTGTCCAGAGCCGACAGAAAAGTCCTTCGAGACCTCAATCTTGCGCTTCTCCCCACCAGCGAACGAAAAGTCGACATCCCGAAGGCATGTGAAAATGCTTTGTATGTTAAGCCGCTCGCCAAAAATATGAATTGGGAGATAATCGGAGGAGGCGTGAAGCCAAGGCAAAATTTATTCAAAATTACTACTTGAATAAGACAGGCATACCGGGTGTCCCAGCTAACTTGAACCAAGGGTTTAAAAATGAAATATTGGGGTCAGGAGAGTGAAACTACCTGCATATTGGTGACAGGCATTTGGCGCACCACAGGAAATTTTTTGTATTGCAATTACTTAACTAGTAATTAAAATAATTTTTTTAAAATTTTTAATATTGACTTTAGACACTAAGTGTGATTCGCAAAGTTGGAGAGCACTTTCAGAAACCCCCATTCCATTATTCGCCATAAAGAAAACCTTACGTGTACCTCTTTTTTCGAGCTCGAAAGAAAGCCCGCGAAATACAAAAAAAACCACGTGACGAGCGCATTCGCGCGCCGCGATCGTGCTGCTCTCAACCGTGCTTTCAGTGAACGAAATCAGCTCCGGTATTCATTCGGCGGCCCCGTTTCAGAGGCAGGCCGATATCTTGGTGGTGGTTTCTTCGGCCGTGTCAGCCAGTTCGCGCGTGACGGTGTAAATTGCAGCGAGTGCGCTGCGCTTTGCAGTCGCGATAAAGACTGCCAAGCTCGAAGTTTTCAAATGAGAGGAGTTTTATTTGCCAGTTGCAAAGAAAATAAAAGTGGCGGTTTATGGCTTGGCTGTGCGGCGATGACAGCCGTGGCATGCGGTTGTCCTGACTCCATTTCATTTCGGTTTCTTACCAATTATAAAAAGTGCTCGAATAGGTCACCTTGTGCGACGATACAGCTATGGCATCTTGTAACCAAATCAGCCGTTGCATTTCGTATGACAGCCTCAGGCATGTTTAAACAGACTTCCGTTATTTTGTCTTTAAGGTCTTGCGGTGTGGAAGTTGGTGTGCTGTACACCTTGTCCTTGATATGACCCCACAAAAAGTAGTCCAGAGGTGTCATATCAGGAGACCTGGCTGGCCAGTTCACGGGACCTAGTCGTCCTATCCATTTCTGCGGGAACGCTGCGTCGAGCCAGGTCCGAGCCTTGGCGCTGCTGTGCGCGGGGGCGCCATCGTGTTGAAACCACACATTTGTGGCCCTGGCGAGCGGTAGATCCGAAAGGAAGTCGTCAACGGGTCCTCTGAGGATATCATTGGTGTAGCGATCTGCTGTCAGCGTCTGGTCGAAAAACACAGGCCCGATCAAACTACCGTCGAAAAGTCCACACCAAACACTAAATGACCACTGGTACTGGTGCTGCGTCTGTAAAACCCAGTAGGGATTTGAATCGCTCCAGTAATGAGCATTGTGCAGGTTCACCTGTGAATTGCGCGAAAAACTAGCTTCGTCACTCCATATCACTTTGTTCAAAAAATCCGGGTCGTCCTGCATCTTTATCAGAATCCAATTAGCAAAATCGGTCCTGTTTTGGAAGTCCCGTGGCAACAGATTTTGATGAAGCTGTACGTGGTACGGATGCAGGCGGTGTTTGCGCAGTATTCGCCAAACTGATGACCTGGAGACTCCGGTATCCTCGCTCACGCTGCGCACGCTTGCTTGGGGTTCCAGAGCGAACAGCGATAAAATATGCGTCTCGAAGTCCTCGTCAAAAACAGGTGCTCTGTGTCGTGTGGACGTAAAACTGCCCATCCGTCGCAGCGTCTCGAAGGCACGCAGGATCGTTACTGAACTTGGCCGCCTGCCTGGGTGCCATTGTTGCATAAGGTCTGCAGCGCGCCTTCTGTTCCCATGACATGCACCTAGAGCCAGAACCATGTCTGCTTTCTCTTCATTTGTAAACGGCATGTCTGCAGTGCTAGTAATCACTACACCAAAGATTCAGTCTCGCATGAGAGTGGCATAAGAAGAGCACACGACAAACTGTGCTTCACCGCTGCTTCCAGCTTTCAAAATCCTCATTAGGAAACTGCAACACACAGCCGCCAACACCTCGCGGCGAAACATTATTCCCTGTATTTCTCTTTTGCTTCTGAGTTACAAAGCAGACTCGCCATCTCAGTATCTTATCAGATTGGGACTAAGTCGTCGTCGCCGGGTGCCAACTAGCTGACGCGGACGAAAAACCCCCGCCAAGATATCGGCCTGCCGCTGCAACGGGGCCGTCGAATAAAGGCCGGAGCTGATTTCGTTCACTGAAAGCACGGTTGAGAGCAGCACGATCGCGACGCGCAAATGTGCTCGTCACGTGATTTTTTTTGTATTTCGCGGGCTTTCTTTCGAGCTCGGAAAAAGAGGTACACGTAAGGTTTTCTTTATGGCGAATAATGGAATGCGGGTTTCTGAAAGTGCTCTCCAACTTTGCGAATCACATTTAGTGTCTAAAGTCAATATTAAGAAATTTAAAAAAATTATCTTAATTACTAGTTAAGTAATTGCGATACAAAAAATTTCCCGTGGTGCGCCAAATGCCTATCACCAATATGCAGGTAGTTTCACTCTCCTGACTCCAATATTTCATTTTTAAACCCTTGGTTCAATTAGCTGGGACACCCGGTATAGTATATTATGAGGGAACAAACTGTAATTTTTATTTACTTTTTCTAACATTTCTGGGAGATTTCCATGTATTTGTATTTCCATGTATTTATTTGTATTTCTCGTGATCATTTATGAAAAGAAAAAGTGCTGATTATTCATGCGTGATCCGTGTACTGCCGTTTTTCAATGCCTCTTCCCATTGTGCATATAATTTTCACTGTCCTTTTTGCATACTTAAAATAGTGCTTATGCCTGTTCGACTGCTTGTCTGCGACCAAAAACCACTCCAGTAAAAATCCGTGAAAAAGAGATTGACAGTATTAATAAATAAATAAATAAATAAATAAATAAATATACTACGTGGATGCAGTGCGTCCAACCGAGGAGGGCATCTGCACCAATGCGGTGGTGCACGACAGAAAGCAGGTGAACGGGCTCTCGGTAAAACGTAGCGCCGCACTAATGTTGGAGGAGGTGGCGACCGCACTGGTCGCCACCCACTCCGACGCAGCGTACATAATGTCGGACTCGCAGCAGGCCTGCCGAAATTACGTGTGGGGTAGGATAGCGCAACTCGACCGCAGAATACTATTCGCATTTGAGAGCAATTCGGATTCGGCTATGAGTAAAAAACAGACAGCATGGGTGCCCGGTAACCATGGCGTTGAGGGGTACGAAACCGCTCTCGCGGCAGCCCGAGCGTTCCTTCCCCCGGGTTCCGCTCAATCCCCCGGTTTTGCCGCGGCACTCAAACCGATTGCGCCAATCACTTGCGCAGATATTACAAACCATTCACGCCTCTGCAGGAGGGTACTCCCGGGACCCGCCAAGGGTCTCGACAGAACAGAGGAGTGCCACCTTAGACGGCTTCAAAGCGGGTCTTTCTCAAGTCCCGCCGTACTAAAACATGTGGGCCCGACATTCACGGGCAGGTGCAAATTCTGTAGGCCGTATGCTAACCTATATCACATGGTGCGGGCCTGCCAGTGGGCAGTGTGGGCAGTGTGACGCCCATGAAAAGGCGGTACCTATTCTGCATGGTCGGTGTTGCTGACTAAGTCGAAGATGAGGAGAACAAGGCTGGTGGCGTCTCGTGCTCGGCAAGCGGACCCAGCTGTTTTCAATCCTCCCTCCCGGTCTTAATAAACCGCTGGGCGTAACATCTTGGTGTAAGGTGCCGGGTATATTGGTTCCCCGAAGACAGATCCTCTGCTTCAACCTCGTCGGAGTTATCGCCTATCTGGTCTGCCGCTTTCTGTGCTCATGATGTCCCTGGACGGCGACGCTCCACGGTCACTACCCAGCAGTTCATGGCACCATTTACGGGAGCGACAGCCGTTCGCAGGCTTAACCAACGGGTGAGCCGCTACAATAAGTAGAACTCTTCCGCCCGACTTGCCATGGCCGACAGTCATGGCCCTAACGTGGTATGACAACCACGAGGATTCATTTACGACATGGGACCGCTTTGTAGCGGAGCTCAAGAAGTGCTTTGGCGACTCTGTCACGAAGAAGAAGCGGGCTGAACAAGCGCTTGCGGAAAGGACTCAGCTTCCCGGAGAGACCTGTACAAAGTACAGTGAAGAAATCATCAAGTTATGCAAGGTCGTCTCTCCTGGCATGACAGAAGAGGACAAAGTTGGCCGCCTACTTAAAGGATTTGCGGAAGACATTTGCAGGCCCGTGTACTGTGAGATGTCAGAGCACGTTAAAGAACCCCAGGTGAACGAAATTTCCTGAGCCCTTCACTACAGCTTCTTTCTTAGCCTGAGTGGCTTTGGGACGTTAAGCTCCAATAAACCAAACCAATCAATTTTCTTATCGGCAAAGCAAATCTCGAGTCCGTGTCTGACGTCATCCAGAACTGCCGCACGTTTGAGACATTGAAAATGCGTCGCATCACAGAGAAATTTGGACGTTTGGCTGCACTGACGACGGTAGCAGACGTAGACACAACATCGTCGTGTGATCTGACTTCCACGATCCGCCAGATAGTGCGCGAAGAGTTGACCAGGTCGCTATATCTCACTCGGAATTTTTCAGTGCTCCCTTCTCAGTATCCCACGCAGAATAGGTATCACCTTTTCATGGGCGTCACAATATAAATATAGCCGTTATAAGTCAGTCAACTAGAGAGAGCTGGAAGGCCGCCCTGTCCAGCTCGGACCTGGAGGCCGAGCGGGCCCTGGTCCAGAGAGCACGGGCAGCGGAGGGCCACTGGCGTCCCGGTATAGGGACTACCACCAAGCTCAACGACCACCCACACCTCCCTTTCCCTATTCAGTACAGTGTTGCAATAAATGTTTTCTCCTTCTCTCCTCCTCCTGGCCCTCTTCAACAAAGACGCCGAGGAGGCAGCCATAGCACTGGCCATTAGGTATCACCGTACGGAGACGGTCATTAGTGACTCAAAATACGCGATCACCGGCTATCAGACGGGCAGAGTGTGTAAACTCACCACGTTCCTACCGCTGCTTCATGGAGTCCACCTGGGGGGACATTGGCCTAACGACGACAAAAAAGGCCTAATAATGTTTATTCCTTGTTCCTCCTGCTCCTCCCGGGAGTATATGCTCTCCTTCAGTGAGCTGACCTAGGCATATCACGACCAACGCCAGCTATACCTGCCCACCTCTCCAATCCCTTGACAATTAGCACCAAATATTATGACGCCGCCTCCAGACCCGCACACTTTGCTCCATCTATTTGCTCTCCCACATCTACACGGGAGCATATACCCCCTACTGTACACAGTGGACCCACCCCTGCACTACTCCTACCCACATCCTCCTTGAATGCCTTGCGGACCCTTCTTTGCGGTGCCCGAAGTTCCTGACCACTTTGGAGGAATGGTAGACCCTACTGCGCTCGACGCACCCGGCCAGGCAGACGATCGCCACTTCCCGGGCCGCCCACGTCATGGAACTCCATGAACTCACGAACGTATAGTGCAGTGGGGTCGTGCGGGGACCCAGGAACCTACGTGCCCCAAATTCCAAGGTCAATAAAGTTACTTCTCTTTCTCTCCCACAATGTCAAAAAGGGAGAGGAAAGCCTCCGGGTGCTGGCCAGTGTTTCAGCACCAGGACTGGTCTTCGTCTGGGAAACGCTTTCATCTTTGATGGAGTTCAAATAGTTCCTTCTCTCAGAGAAGGAAGGCCACGTGAGGGAAGAAGCGCGTGAATTAGGAAGGGTGCTAGCACTGGGAGGGTGAATTTTGTCCAGGCATGATGGCTGCTAAAGAGCATTTACCGGTTGAACTGCGAAACCGTGAAAGGAAATAGGCTAGCTCAGCAGAAAGGAATCCTGGGGTGTAGAGCGTGAAGAGAGAAGGAACCCGGGCTTGAAAGCCTGTGTGTCGAGCTAAGACAGGTGGTTTAGTACGACTAGGTGCATTGGCCTGGAAAATTTTGATACAGGAATTAAGCAGCATAGCGAAACGAAATATCGGATATGGCCAAAAAAATGATATTGAAGGATAAAGAGAAAATGGGGACGGGTTCGAAAAAAAATGTTAGGGGTTTAACGTAGTTAAGAGAATAGGCGTACGAAAGCATGTGTTCATTCTTCGATTGGAGGGGACACTTAAGCTTGGAGGGGACACGCAATACTTTTAATGGGTCAATGCCGGAAGGTAGGGCGACAGGTGGCTAACCAGCAGATGATGTCCTCAGGCTGAATGTAACCAGCAGAGTACGGCAGCCAGCCAGCGCGAGACACTTCAACGTCTTTCTTCCCCAGTGCCACCTGAGAACATCAGGTGGCATTACTCCCCCTCCCAAAGAAAAAGAAAAATATAAAAGCGGGGCTGGAGCACGAGCAATGGAAAGAAAAAGAGCAACAGCACAAGCACAGAAAAATGTACAAGGGAGGTTGGCGAAGGTGTCCCACGCCACAACTAGCGGAACACTGAGCGTACAGTCCATTAGCGCGTGAAATACGGTTTCATGCGGACTACGTGCACTACCTCAGAGCGGGGTGGGCGACGCTGAGGCTGCACAGTCCCGTCAGAAAAAACTTCGTACGTCACTTCTGTGACGCGGCACAAATCTCGGTAAGGTCCAAAATAACGGCACATCAGTTTTTCAGACAAGCCTGGGCGGCGTACCGGGGTCCACACCCAAACTTGGTCACCGGGATGGTATTCGACGTGCCCATGACGGAGGTTGTAGCGGCGCGCATCCGTGCCCTGCTGCCGCTGAATGTGAATACGGGCAAGTTGACGTGCTTCCTCGGCGCGCTGAGAGAACTGCTCGGCGTCTGGCGTGAGTGGGTGGGCATCAGTGCAGCACGGAAGCATTGCATCCAGCATCGTCTGAACGTCACGTCCGTAGGCCAGACGAAATGGTGTAAAGCGGGTCGTCTCCTGGGTGGCCGTGTTGTAGGCGTACGTGACGTACGGGAGAATCTGGTCCCAGGTTTTGTGCTGCCAGTCTATGTACATTGCGATCATGTCGACGATCGTTCTATTGAGTCTCTCTGTGAGCCCGTTCGTCTGTGGGTGATAGGCAGTGGTTTTACGATGGCTCGTGTGACTCAGCTCGAACACGTCGCGCATGAGCTGTGCCGTAAACGCCGTACCTCGATCAGTGATTACGTGGGACGGTGCGCCATGACGCAGCACGATTTGTTGCATAAAAAACTGGGCGATCTCAGATGACGTGCCGCGCTGCACCGCCTTAGTTTCCGCATACCTTCTTAAATAGTCGGTCGCGACTATGATCCATATATGACCGGCCGGTGACACAGGGAATGGACCCAGAAGATCAATGCCGACTTGATCAAACGGCGTCCGAGGCGGTTCAATAGGTTGGAGCAAACCCGCTGGCTTGAGAGGAGGCGCCTTACGACGTTGGCACGCGCGGCAGCCTCCGACGTAACGTTGGACGGCGTGAGAAAGTTTGGGCCAATAATACGCCTGGCGCACGCGTGAAAGCGTGCGGGCAAAGCCCAAGTGGTCGGAGGTCGGCTCATCGTGACAAGCAAGAAGGATATCGGCGCGGAGGTCTGCCGGAATGACGAGGAGATGCGCTCGGTCAACAGTGCTGGAGTTTTTCTTGAACAAAATGCCGTTCCGGAGGCAGAAGGCCGGCAGTTTCCTAGAAAATTGTCGGGGTACTTCAGAAGCTCGGCCCTCTATAGATAATCAATGATAAGTCTCAGGTCTGGGTCAGCTCGCTGTCGGGTCATTAAGTCTAAGTCGCTGACAATTCCAATGAAACCACTCTCGTCCTCTGTGCTATCATCGGCTAAGCCGACGGGTGCGCGAGAGAGTGCGTCAGCGTCTTCGTGCGTCTGGCCAGATTTGTGCACAATGGTGTAGTCGAATTATTGGAGGCGGAGGCTCCATCGGGCTAGGCGCCCCGATGGGTCACGAAGATTGGCCAGCCAGCACAACGAATGGTGGTCGGTAACTACTTTGAACGGGCGGCCGTAGAGGTAAGGACGAAATTTCATGGTGACCCACACAATCGCCAGGCATTCCTTTTCTCTTCCTTTTCCTTTTCTGTCGTCGAATAGTTTGTTTCAGCGCGAGAAAGCGTGCGGCTTGCATACGCGATGACACTTTCCACGCCACCTAGGTGTTGCACGAATACAGCGCCGCAGCCGACGTTCCTGGCGTCGGTGTGGACTTCGATTTCAGCCTCTTCATCACAGTGCGCAAGAACAGGTATTGTTAGAAGTCGTCTGCGCAGCTCGGCAAAAGCCTCCTGCTGCTCGGCTGCTCACACGAACTGTGTATCATCGCGCGTGATGTGGTACAGGGGTGCGGCAATCTTTGAAAAGTCCTCGATGAAGCGGCGGTAATATGCGCACAGACCCAAAAAGCGTTGCACGCTTTTCTTTGTTGTAGGAACAGGAAAGTCGGCGACAGCAGCAGTTTTCTCGGGGTCGGGCTTAACGCCAGCGGCACTCATAAGGTGACCGAGAAACTTCAACTCTTTGTACCTAAAGTGGCACTTCTCGGGCTTGAGCGTTAAGTCGGCCGATCGGAGGGCATCTAATACTGTCCTCAGGCGTTCAAGGTGTTCTGCAAAGGGTTCGGAAAATACGACGACATCATCGAGATAAACCAAACAAGTTTGCCATTTCAGTCCAGCAAGAACGGTATCCATCATCCGCTGGAAAGTTGCCGGCGCTGAACATAGCCCAAAAGGTAGCACTTTAAATTCGTACAGTATACGTCGAGGGTCGCGAAAGCCGTTTTTTCGCAATCCCGCTAGTCGACCTCTATCTGCCAGTACCCACTCTTTAAATCAATTGAGGAGAAGTACTGGGCGCGACGAAGTCTGTCGAGTGAGTCGTCGATACGAGGCAGCAGGTAGACGTCTTTTTTAGGGATGTTGTTCAGTTTTCGATAATCAACGCAGAAGCGGAGTGTCACATCCTTTTTCTTCACCAGCACGACAGGTGACGACCAGGGGCTGCTGGAAGGTTGACTGATTCCATCTGAAAGCATCTCCTTCACCTGCGTTTGAATCGCCTCACGCTCCTTCGGTGAGATACGGTACGGCTGCTGATGGATAGGGCGGGCATCGTCGGGCATAATGATGCGGTGCTTCAGAAGCGCCGTTTGCCGGACTTTCGAGGAAGAAGCGAAACAGGTAGCGTATTCGAGTAGGAGGGCACGTATTTCTCGCTGTTGAGTCGCCGAAAGGTCCGGACTGATGTCAAGAGCGTCAAGGGATGGGCGCACAGGTCTAACAGCTTCGAACGTGAAACATTCAGAAATCTCCGCCAAGGGGTCAACGAATGCGATGGCAGTAGCACGAAAAAGGTGCCGGGGCTCGTTAGAGAAGTTAGTCACCAGGAGCTCAGAGCAGCCGTCGCGGAGATGGATGAGACTTCGCGCTGAGCAGATGCCGTGGGTGAGCAAAAGGGACAGGTTGCCTTCTGCGACCGCTGTCCCTTCACGTAGTCCGTCGCAGTGAACACTCACAAAAACACTGGCGCGTGGCGGGATCCAAACGCTCTCGGCGGATATTCGAATGGCGGCGCGGCGTTGACAGTCCCCGGAGTGAACATCAGCTTTCTCGGTAGAAAATGTGACAGTGCACTTTCGGAGGTCAATAATAGCTCCATACCCCCAGAGAAAATCAACGCCAAGGATACAGTCACGGGAGCAGTCACGTAGAACGATGCAGCTGACATCAAATGTGGAGCTGCGAATTTGGACCCGTGCCGTGCACAGGACAAGCGGAGTTACGACATGTCCGCCAGCCGTGCGAATCTGCGTGCCGGACCATGGTGTAAATACCTTTTTAAGAAGGGCCGCTAGCTTTCCGCTTAAAATTGAGAAATCAGCGCCAGTGTCCACCAAAGCTCTAGCCTTATAGCCATCGAGAAGCACTGGTATATCCAACGAGAATCGATCTCTAGTTCAGGTACTGCAGTCGCTGCCTTTAAATCGCGGTCGTTCGCTGATCGCGTTGTCGGGGGGTCTTGTTCGCATCGATTGCCAGCGGCCTCGCCCCCGGAGGTCGCTCTCTCTAGTTTTCCCGGAGGAGGCATGGCGACCGTCTCTGCAGCATCCAGGAGGAGCTTTGGGGCTGTGGCGAAGGTCGGCGTGGTGATGGAGACCGAGACTGCCGCTGGGGAATTGTCGACATGCGCTGCTGGGCCACGTAGTCGTCGAACTCCCGCATTCGTTGACCGAATAGTGGGCGGGGCATGTCGACAGGGAACCCCTGCAGTCCAAGCTGTCGATACGGGCACTGCCGATACAGATGACCGGGTTCCCCGCACTGAAAGCACAGACGCCACCAATCTGGAGCACGCCACAGGTCCGTCTTCCGCTGGGCCGATCGTCGATTGTCGATGTAGTACGTGTCAGGGTGTGCAGAAAACAGTGAGCCTTGATTGGACGGAGGACACTGCGCCGAAGAGGGCGCAGGATGTCGCAAGGTTACAGCATACATGGGCCGACGGCACTCCGTGGGAAAAGGCGGCGGGTCAATGGACGGGAACGAAGGCCTCAAGGCTTGAACCTCTTCGCGGACGAGGATAGAGTGAGAGCCGGCCGTCGGCAGGGGAGCACCGAACAGCGTCTGGAGCTCTTCGCGAACAACGGAGTGGACCAGCTCGCGGAGATCAGGGTTAGCCCCGATGGTAGGAAACGGTCCTGTAGCCGAAGCGGTGAGTACCGGCCTGTCGTAGGTGGTAGACCGCCGCAGGAGCATCTTCTCCATCGTGACCGCTGCCGTAAGGAATTCAACAATAGTCCCTGGTGAACTGCGCACGAGGCCAGCGAAAAGTTGCTCTTTAACGCCGCGCATGAGCTGGCGCACCTTTTTCTCTTCGGGCATGGCCGGCTCAGCTTGCCGGAAGAGCCGAGTCATATCCTCCACGTACATGGCTACAGTCTCATTCGGCATCTCAATGCGAGACTACAAAGCCCGTTCAGCCCGTTCTCGACGATCCGTGCTGGTGTATGTCTCCAGCAGGCGTCGGCGGAACTCGTGCCATGATGTTAAGGCGTCTTCTCGGTTCTCGTACCAGATACGTGCATCATCCTCCAGACTGAAGAAGACGTTTCGAAGCTTGGCGGCGTCGTCCCACTAGTTGAACAAAGCGACGCATTCAAACTCGACAAGCCAGTCTTATACGTCTTCGAGCTGACTGCCATGGAATGGTTTGGGCCGTCGCGGATTCTGCAAGGTGTGGTAGGCTGCAGCTGGCATGTCATGTCGATGGGAGGGTGCTCTGGCAGACTTCAAAAGCCCGTGTTCTGGAGGTGGGCCTTGGTTTCTCCGGCTAGCACGGTGCACAGGGGTGTCCACTAGCGAAGGACTGGAGCCCAGGGTATCCGAAGGAGTATGAGACATATACAGGGATCTAACCCCGTACCTCCACCAAAATATGTAACGGAAGATAGGGCGATAGGTCGCTAACCAGCAGAATACGGCAGCCAGCCAGCGCGAGACACTTCAACGTCTTTCTTTCCCAGCGTCACCTGAGAACATCAGGTGACATTATGCAGAACTACATTCTTTACTTAACATTCATATAAGGCGGCGAGTCCTCACACCACTAGCAGCGATGTGGCGCAGCGGTTAAGCGAGGCGCCACTGCACTTGTAGATGGCTCTCTCTATCACAGCCAGGGGTTGTGACCCGCACGTCGCTCTTACTGAACATCGCCACCTCAGAGAATCTCGACTCGATACTGATATTGCAGGAAGACTGTGTTTTAGCACACACTACAAGAACCTCAGCACTATCGGCAACAAGAATCTCGACCGCATACTGCCACGTTTCATTGTAGTGTTTGTTCGTTCGCGCTCAAGGCCGCAGGAAAGGGCTGTTATCATTTTGTTTGTGACGCGAGAAACGACCAGACTAATCTCGATTTATCACAGCCATGAAGTGCTGCATCTAAGTTTTTCTAGATTACTGTAGATGACCTTGACCTGTTATCTCGAAGTTTCCTTGCTGGCTTTAAATTGAGCTATGCCGCGAGCCACGGGCATTCGTAGTTCAACGACTGACGAGCACGTTTGTTGCTTACGCCGCCGCCGAGTGATTCAGTTCTTTTGCGGGCGCAAGTCAGCCCAAATAAAGAGCTTCGTTTCTAAGTCTTGTTGGTGTATTCCTGACCGCTGGACTGCCGTCACTACAACGCGACATCTGGTGGAGGTGCTAGGTAGCCTTCTATGTTCCGAACACCCCCTACAAGTCGTGACGCCAGCCCTCTGAGTCATTCACCGAAAGACCTGACTCCAGTCCACCGCGCAAGCCGACGCCTGCTTGATATCAACCAACGTTTGATATCAACCCAGTATTACCACAGCGCAGACAAGACCAAATACGCAGTCTTCTTCAAGATTACAGTGATTGCTTCTCATCAGCATCGAATGTGAGACGAACCCGGCTTGTCAAGCACCGCATTGTCACAGACGAACACGCCCGACCACTGCGACAGAGCCGCTACCGCGCATCGCCGCTAGAACGCCAAGCTATCCGCGAGCAAGTTGAGGAAATTCTTCGTGACAAGGTCATTAAGCCATCGAGGAGCCCCTGGGCAGCACCAGCCGTCCTAGCGAAAAAGACGGCACCCTTCGCTTTTGTGTCGATTACCGCCGCCTGAGCAGCATTACGAAGTAGGATGTCTACCCCCTCCCCCGCATCGACGATACAATGGACCGGCTGTGCAACACTAAGTACTTCTCATCGATGGACCTGAAGAGCGGCTACTGGCAAATTGAAGTCGACGAAAGAGATCGCGAAAAGACTGCGTTCATCACACCAGACGGACTCCTCGAGTTCAAGGTGATGCCATTCGGTCTCTGCTCTGCCCCAGCGACGTTCCAGCGAGTAGTGGATACGGTGCTCGCAGGCTTGAAGTGGCAAATTTGTCTAGTCTACTTAGATGACGTTGTTGTCTTCTCCACAAGCTTTGAAGACCACCTCAGAAGTCTTCGGATAGTGCTGGAAACAATCAAGTCTTCAGGCCTAACACTGAAACCAGAGAAGTGCCACTTCGCCTACGAGGAGCTGCTGTTTCTTGGTCACGTCGTAAGCAAGAATGGAGTTCGCCCAGACCGTCAGAAGACGGCTGCGATCGCAGTTTCCACAGCCTAATGACAAGAAAGCTATACGCAGATTTCTTGGATTGTGCGCTTATTACCGGCGATTCGTCAAGAACTTTTCGCGCATTGCTGAGCCTTTGACCCAACTTACCAAGGCGGACGTGCCTTGGAAAACACCGCAAGAGGAAGCTTTCAAAGAGCTAAAGCGCCGCTTACGGTCACCTCCTGTGCTCGGGCACTTTGATGAAAACGCCGAAACCAAAATCCATACCGATGCAAGCAGTGTGGGCTTAGGGGTGGTGCTCGTTCAGAAAAATGCTGGAGAGGAAAAAAGTTATCGCGCACGCCAGCCGTTCACTGTCGAAAGCCGAAGCCAACTATTCGACGACCGAGAATGTCTCGCCATTATTTGGGCCACGTAGAAATTTCGCCCCTACCTGTACGAACGACCATTCAAGGTTGTGAGCGATCACCATGCTCTGTGCCGGCTAGCCAATTTGAAAGATCCTTCCGGCCGCCTTGCTCGTTGGAGCATGCGTCTTCAAGAATTCGACATAACTGTAGTCTATAAATCTGGCCGCAAGCATTCCGACGCAGACTGCTTGTCGCGAGCCCCCGTCGACGCAGCAAGCGAAGAAGAAGACGACGATGCTTTCTTAGGACCGGTAAGCGCCAGCAGTTTCGCGCAGCAGCAGCGCTCCGATCCTGAGTTGCAAAGCTTAGTTGATTACCTGAAAGGCAAGACTGCATCGCCTCCTCGACGATTCAAGCGCCAACTGTCGCCCTTCGTCATTCACAATAATGTCCTCCTGAAGAAGAACTTTGCGTCCAACAGGACAGTACATCTTCTTGTCGTCCCCAAGAATCTTAGGCAAGAAATTATGCAGGCATGTCATAATGAGCCGACTGCGGGGCATCTCGGGATTGCTCGCCCGTTGCACCGCATCCAGGAGAAGTACTATTGGCCGGGGCTAGCTGTCGACGTTTCCCATTATGTGAAAACGTGCCGTGAGTGTCAGCGACGCAAAACGCCTCCGATTAGACCAGCCGGACTCCTGAAACCCATACCACCTCCAACTAAGCCCTTTCAGCAAATAGGAATGGACCTCATCGGCCCCTTTCCGACTTCATCATCAGGTAACAAGTGGATCATCGTGGCCACCGACTACATGACCCGATACGCCGAAGCAAAAGCGTTGCCTAATGGTACCGCAACAGAAGTCGCAAAATTTTTTGTCGAACAAATTCTCCTGCGACACGGCGTCCCCGAAGTGCTCATCACAGACAGAGGGACGGCATTTACAGCGGAGCTGACGCAAGCCATTTTAAAGTGCAGCCAGACAAGCCATCGGACGACAACTGCCTATCATCCGCAAACCAACCGACTCACAGAGCGTCTGAACAAGACCATCGCAGTCATGCTCTCCATGTACATCGACGCCGAACACAAGACGTGGGACTCTATTCTGCCCTACGTGATCTTCGCCTATAATACTGCCGCCCAGGAGACAACCAGGTTTACTCCATTCCAGCTGGTATACGGCAGGAAGCCCACGACAACACTCGAAGCAATGCTCCCGCACGTTTCCGACGAAGACAACCTCGACATCGCCGCCTACCTTCATCGCGCCGAAGAAGCCAGCCGACTTGCGCGGCTTCGCATTCAAGACCAGCAGCACACCGACGCCCAACGCTACAATCTGCGCCGACGAGACCCGCATTACAAGCCAGTTGATGGGGTTTGGATATGGACGCCAGTTCGCCGCCGTGGATTGAGCGAAAAACTGCTGCGACGCTACTTTGGCCCGTACAGGGTTCTCTTTCGCATAGGTGACCTGGACTATGAAGTCATCCCCGACGGCACGACAGCATCTCAGCGACATCGCACACGCCCGGAAGTCATACATGTCGTACGCCTGAAGCCATATTATGAACGCTAAAGGACAAGATGTTTTCATTCTCCGTGATTGTTTTCATTTTAAAGCATCGAGACGATGCTTCTTTGGAAGGGGGGTAATGCCACGTATCATTGTAGTGTTTGTTCGTTCGCGCTCAAGGCTGCAGGAAAGGGTTGTTATCACTTTTGTTCGTGACACGAGAAGCGACCAGACTAATCTCGATTGATCGCAGCCATGAAAGGCTGCATCTAGGTTTTTCCAGATTACTGTAGATGATCTTGTCCTGTTATCTGGAAGTTTCCTTGCCGGCTTTAAATTGAACGATGCCGCGAGCGGTGGACATTCATAGTTCGACGATTGACGAGCACGTTTGTTGCTTACGCCGCCGCCGAGTGATTCAGTTCTTTTGCGGGCGCAAGTCAGCCCAAACAAAGAGCTTCGTTTCCAAGTCTCGTTGGTGTATTCCTGACCGCTGGACTGCCGTCACTACAATGTGATAATACGAAGTTATCGCTCTTGCTGTCCGTCAAACTGGAAGATAAAGAATTTCCGACTATGGCCCACGTTGCGTCATCCGGCGAGTCATCCAGGGGCATATTTACAGAGCCTATCACACAGGAAAGACGTCCCATGATATACTGGACGCTGTCGTAAATCGCAAACCAGACTGCAGCCTTCTGCACCGAAGAACCAGAATTCCCAAGATCAAGGTAACATCAAGGCAAGAAGAGTGTAAAATGAGAGCAGTACGCCACCCGCGACCACTCCAGCTGATTACAAAATCTCCTCGGAAGGTCGCGGTCACCGCCCCGAGTAAGAAGTAACATCAAGAGAAGGGAAGACACCCGCAAGCCGATGTCTTGCTTGGTGGCCGGGGTCCCCCATGATGAATCCGCAAAGCAGGACGGGAGCCATTTACTAGCCTTTTAAGGAAATTCTTAAGCCAATCGAAACATAAATAAGCGCCTAGATGCTACCCACCAGCGGATAACAACCAATCAGGCCGCCATTAGCAGCTTATTCAGCAATCTGATAAAATTGTCAGCTGGTAGCCCGAATCTTAGGGCTATGGACAAACAAACCATGCACACTACGGGCAGCAGCAATGGACTCAAACACCTTGCGACCTCGAAGAGGAAACCCCAAATTAAAAAAAAAATGGTGGAAGACCCTTCAGAGAAGGAAAAATTATAACAATGGTTAGTTCGAGCCAAAGAAATGGCGCAGTAATTGCACTCACATTAAAGTTGACACCCGAATTGCGCTGTCTGTCTGCCAAACTTTATTCATCTTACACAAGAGAAAGTTTTAAGTGTCCCAAAATGGGCCACCTCTCACAATCTCTAGGTGCGCTCCTCAGTACAGGAGTACATTGGCGACCGCCGTGGCTCGGGCTCTCTCGACCACGGCCTTCTGTCTCACCAGGTCGGAGTAGCGGAGCAAGGCTGCCTGCCAGTGCGCCCCGGGGGAGGGGGGGGTGGTGAGTTTTGGGGCAAGGTTCGGGGTACCATGCGGAAGATTTCCGAAGACTTCTCCGCACAGTACGGGCACTTTCCTGTGCATGCAGGATCAAAGTGCTTTAAAACTGCCGGGCAAAGCAGTGCTTTCGTGGAAAGACGGAGGAGTGTGCGTTCATCCGTCTTTGTAAGGCCCTTACAGGGCTTAGAATACATTGCGTGGCCTGACCGGTATAAATGAGTAATTTGCTGAAATGTGAGGGCCGGATTGGGTTCAGGATCGCTTTCGCAAAGGTCTGAAGGCGCTGCCCGGAGAGTGAGCGCGCGGGCAGCGGCATCTGCCATTTCATTGCCTTTGACGCCCATGTGAGCAGCCCATACGATCGTTCGAGACGCGGTGGCCCCGAGGTATTCGCTATTCTCAAGGATGCGGTACGCAAAGGAATGTGTCCCTGTTTAATAGGTCATGACTCGCGAGTCCTGGTCTGCGGCAGCTAGCGCAATGGCGACCTCCCCCGCATGTGTTATGGCTTGAGCTCGGAGCATTAGGCCGTTCACCAGGACGTTTTGGTGGACGACTGTGGCCATGTACCACCCCGCATGGTGATGGCCGGAGGCTTCTACGTAAAATATTCCGTGTTTGTTCCCATGGTGGTGGGTCAGTGCCTCCGTCCGCGTGAGGTGCCTGACTCTGCTTACCTACAAATTCATTCCGATCCTACCGCCTTTTGTCATAAGTATGTTACGAAAACACACACCTACAACACACGGCACATATGTTATAATAAGGAAAAAATAAGGAAAAGAAACTTATGTACAGAATTTCTACTTTTTTAAGCGACCGCCATCCTGCTGTAAACATTATTCAAGAAAGCAATTCTCTGAAACCTTTCAAAAAAAGCATCACCATGTATCTGCTGTCAGTCCAAGCATAACCACTCTTTTTGCTTTTATTCTGTTGTTTCTCGTAGTTCGTCCAATCGTAAGTAAATGTTCAATATGAAATAATGCAGTATCAATGTTAACCAACTGCTCTGTATTTGCATCTTGCTTTGTGTTTTTTTAAGGCACTCCAGTGGAAGCAAGAATGGCGGAGAATCGTTTTCAGCCATCCATTTGCCTTTTTGTCTACGCCCTAGGCAACTGTATCATTCGAGTTGTCTGAGTAAATACTTTGACTTTGACTGTTTCTTCTCACCTGTAATATTAGATGCTTCGTGTCCAAGCTAAAATTTGTTCCGTCTGTCCTGTGTGTATACGCTGTGCTATTCTTGACGACGTGGTGTAAGTGTCGTCTCTCTTTATTGAATTTCTTTGGAGGAGAAATTCGAGGCCCGTGTACTGTGCGATGTCAGTGCACGTTAAAGAACCCCAGGTGGTCGAAATTTCCGCAGCCCTCCACTACGGCGTCTCTCATAGCCTCAGTCGCTTTGGGACGTTAAACCCCATAAACCAAACCAAACCTCTTGGTTAATTAAATTCTGTTCACACTCATTTCCGACTAATGTGTCGTGCCTCCGGTCAGCAGTTGTTGAGGCGTGGTCTTTTCGCCGGTTAGCCACTCGGTCCTGCTTAAGATGTGGCACCTGGGTGGAGGTGTTTGTCTCTCCTCCCCTAGAATTGGTAACAGAGAATGTGGAGCCCATTGGAGGCGTGCTCCCATTTCGTGACACCACCACTCAGTTCAACGTCACCTCAAAAGCCAAACATCAGGTCACACTGCTCGTTCAACACGGGGTATACTAGCTGCACACAACGGTATCGGCAAGTAGTGACCTGAGGGGGGAACTGTGGTGTGGCCAGGTGGCGTTGCCGTCCTGACATCGATCCGACCGGTCACACGTAACGTAGGGTTACGTCGATTACGCTGCGTGGAGCAGCGCTACGCGCAGAGTAGAAGAGAGCGAGGATGAAGCGCGTGGACTCGGGATGTGGTTAGCCGGGCGCTCACCGTTCCCTGTCCTCCCCCATTTTCCCGCTTATCTGAAAATACACCCACCCCCGTAAAAACTTCGTAGAGCGTGCTGGGCAATCTTTCACCTCGCAGAACCTCGACTGAGCGCTTGGCCGGTTTCCCTCCTCCCCGAACACTAATGACTAGCCACGACGGAGACGGACACTCCTTGCACACGACCCGAACGGCTCCCAACTCAGGCCGCGAACATCCGGCACCGGTGAGTTCTAGGCCGCACCATAGTGAGCGTTTCCGGGTACAATCGGTAAATATGTCGAAGATTGGCTGACACACTATCAGTCCTCTTTTTGGCCGGCAGAGCCAAAAAGCAGAGGTTCGGGAATAACGAGGGCATACCATCTCCACGGGATAAATTCATGGGTGAGGTCGCTAAATGCTTTGGAGACTCCATATCCACCGCTCCCTTCCAACAATAAACGCCTTTTGGTCACAGGACTGCCGCCTGCCTATGCGGTATCTTCCACAGTAAGCAGAGTAAGGAAGACGGCGCTGTGTAGTGCGTCACAAGTTGCGAATGGCAACGTTAGGAAGCTTCCTTGGACGGTCCGTGGAGCCAGCCATCGGTAACGGCAGTTCGTTCACTTAGACTTCTGCTTTCGACCTAACCTTGGTGAAGTAGACAACCAAGAAAGATTGATAGCTGCTGCTTTCTATACCAGCTTCTAGGCTGAGTTTTAGGTGCAACGCAGTGGATGTATTCGTTTTCAAGATGTCACGACAAAAAAACACGCGTGCTGCCGTTGCCTGAATCGGGTCGTGAACGCCTATCCGCCGCGCACGGCAGAGCGAACATTAGGAACGCCAACCACGGCGGTGAGACACTCGCTATTTACTAAGCTTAACTATGCAGCCCAACGGCGACTCTGCCGGTGACGTGCCCCTTCGTTCCATACCCTGCGTAAAACACAGTCCGCCGCTCTCGCCTGTACAC
This sequence comes from Amblyomma mixtum, assembly GCF_055824585.1. Classification (NCBI taxonomy): domain Eukaryota; kingdom Metazoa; phylum Arthropoda; class Arachnida; order Ixodida; family Ixodidae; genus Amblyomma; species Amblyomma mixtum. Next base: position 194,904,008 of record NC_143016.1, read on the forward strand.
AATTCCTCACCTGCTGCCGTTGTCCACTACGCCGTAGGCGTAGTGCGAGTAGTACTTGACGAAATCCCTGCGTGCGAATGCGACCAGCTCCTGCTTGGCGTCCCCCATCCGAGTCACGGTGGCACCCTCGAGCTCGGCGAGTTTCTCCAAGTGGCGCGTGAAGTCGGTTTCTCGCTCAGCCTGCAGGAAGCAGCGCGCACCGCCGAAGTGGGCGCTGCTCTCCAGGTCGAGCCTCACGCCCAACCCCAGGTCGGCCGAGGGCGCGCCCGGCACTTTCCACCTCTTGCACAGCAGGAAAAAGATGCCCACCGTGAGAATCCAGCCCAGAAAGATGGAAGAGGGCGACCGGGTCCAGTAGAGATGTCGCTTGGCGAAAAGTGCGCGCAGCCGCTGAGAGGCGCTCGGAGTCGTGGTCACCCCGGTGCACGACGCCGCGGACGCCTGCAGCCAGGCTGCAGACCACGCTACCACTGTGCAAGGGCACTCGTGTATTTCACGGCATGTGATGCGGGCTATTAACAACGTAAATGAGAGACGCTATAGTTGTCATGCAAATGGGCGCTGAAATCACACGGCAGACCGTCGTTTTGCCTTTGGCCTCCATAGAAATGCAGTCGCGACTCGAACCTGCCTCCTTGGGCGCAGCCCATGACACTGAGCGACATGGGCGGAAAAACGGGCACTTTTCCCGCCATGGAAAAAAATAAAAGACGAGAACTAAACCTATTGCTGAAGTGAAATAAACTTGTTAATAGCTTTCTAATCATTTCATTCAAACCCGATGCAATAACGTCATCCAGGTAGGCGGCATTCCTGAATCTCTTCGCTTGTTTCCAGAACCTGTAGTTAGCCGTGTAGCGACAGGATATCGATGACTCTGGCATTAAAGACAAACCAACAATTGCAGTCTTTAGTGTTTTCTGAATGCTGCGATTTGTAGTTCAGCACAGCTTTTTTCGTACAGACGTGTCCCTTCTCTACTTGGATACGCGATTAAAAAAATGCAGTTGGTTATCAACCGGACGTTTCTCCTAAACTGTAGTCCAAGTGCGTTTGCTTACAACATATAGTTTAGAAGAAGTTCTATTTGGGCTAGATGGTTCATTGTACTCGAGAAAGGAAAAATAGTAGCACCGAAAAACACACACAGCTGAAGAACGACGTAGGGCAAGCGCTTTAGACTTTAATCTCTGAAAAGCGAGCATATCAACAGAAACGTAGGCATGTCCAGAAAGAAACCTCATGTGAAATCAACAGAACCGTTCAAGATATGAAATATCAGACTTACATACAAGTACGCGCTGACGTTCCAGACCACTGAGCGAAGTCTCGCTGTCGAAACCGAAATTCGACGTTTGTGCACTGTTGCCTGACTCATAACTTATGCTTTCGTCGCAAAAACGAAACCGAAACCGTTCAAAGTGCTCGTCGTCGGTTTTCGCTTTCGAGGAGCGCGCGGCGATGCGGACGCCATTTTCTCCGGCTGACGCTGCTGCGGCCGTTCAAAGTGTTATTTTTCACGGCGCCCCCTCATGTCGACGCACTAAAACCAAAACTGCAATCAAAATAACTAGCCGGAAACATTCCGGAAACATGCACCAACTAGCCCCACAACAAGTAATACTCTATCAAAATAACAGTTGTTCAGCGCAGAAACTGGATGGCGGAGCACGTCTACGATGCTCCAAAATAAGAATTTGCGCGGGCGCTTTGAATCGTTCATATATGAACGATAGCCTAAGGCGCGTAAGCGAAAGAGTTAAAAAGGTTCACTGATGGATAGCTGACAGAAATGTTTCAATCAAAATCAATCAATCAAAATCTTTATTTCAGTTTGTACACGCAAACTGGGGATGGTGCCAAAAAAGCAGTGAATGATACACCGCTTGACGGGCCACACCATCCTTACAAGTCAGCAGTTGGCACGAGGCAAAAAGAGAAAAAAAAACACTGTTGAAAAGTGGATACAAGTGCGCTTATGAAGAACAATGTATTATAGGAAACAGATATCTAGCAATTGGCAGTAATAATTATAATAAAAGACAGTGAGGTTATTACACAGAGTGGCATAGTACACCCAGACGTTTCGCATCACTGTAGCACAGATTGCTGAATAAAGCTTTTCCGGATGGCAGACAAAGACAAAATATTCACTTGGTAACTGAATGAGGTATTGAGGAACTTTGGCACAATATACCTTAACATACAGAATCCATAGTTAGTTCTGCATTTTGGTAGTACAAACCTACATTGCAATCGAATGTCGTACGATGATTGGCGATATGTCATTGGCACAATCTGAGAAATAAATGAATCACCCTTTTTTACCACTGTTTTGTAAAAACATGCAAATCTGTAGTCAAATAGTTTGTTGACAGGTATAATATTATAATGTAGGTAATTGTGTCTAGTAGGTGAATCATATGACCCATTGATGATTGCACGAAGCATTTTCTTTTGCAATGTTTGCAGTTTTAGGACGTTAGATACCGTTGTGTTGCCCCAGACAAGGAAACAATAGCTTAAGTGGGAATAGAAAAATGGATAATACAAAGTACTTTTAGTTTTGGTAGGTAAAGTATGCCTGTTACGCAACGTAATTCCGACGATTCTAGAAAGTGTTGATACAATGTTATTAACATGTGCATCCCATGTCATCGTACTGCTGAATGTTACACCCAATGATTTAAAGGTGTCCACATATTCGATCACACTGCCACTGAGGTATAGCGAGGGGCGGTGAAATAGTTGTTTCCTTTTAGGACGGAACAGTACTGCTTTAGTTTTCTCTTTATTTATCTTTAGTGAGTTAACTGATGACCATGCGGCAAGTGATAATAGCGTACGGTTTGCGGTATCTACTAAGCGGTGTACATCACTGGAAGAAAAGAATAGGCTGGTGTCGTCTGCATATATAATATATTTTGCATGGTTGCTAATGTTAGGAATATCATTTATATATATATTGAACAGTAGTGGCCCCAAGATGCTACCCTGAGTGACCCCATTCGAGATTCTTAGAATCTGTGAAGAGGAATGATTAATCACCACATATTGAGACCGGGAACTCAAATAAGATTTAATTAGGCTGATAGCATGCCCGCGTATGCCGTAGTGCTCCAGTTTTGCATAAAGAACATCGTGGTACGCCTCCGAAACCTCCCGTGCCTTACTATCACCTCTCCTTCCCAGAATCTTTATCCCATCAAGTCGTGGTTCACACTTTTTGCAGTGCTCACAATTTTCCCCCGCCGTATGTTCTCCCGCTCGGTGACACACCTTGATTTGAAGAAAATAGCGCCAGAGCATGCAAACCACGAAAAGACAAAGACGAGACACAAAGCGCTAACTCACAACTAATTTTATTGAAACCAGGCAGCGCCTTTATATGGCGAAGTATCACTGAAAAAGAGGGAGGAGGGCAGGAAAGGTAAAGATATCAAAGCGACCATCACAGCGAGCACACATGAGCAAGCGGTAACGAAAACAAAAACAAAAAACAAAAAGTTAACAAAGATTATTTAAGGGCGGCATCTAAGAATTCGAACTCGGATGAAAAAAGTGAAACAGATGGGCTGCTGACACACCTATTGCCAAGTTTTCTTATGTGAAAAGCCTCCTAAGAAGGCACGTGAATGTCTGGAGGCTTTTCACATAAGAAAACTTGGCAATAGGTGTTTCAGCACCCCATCTGTTTCACTTTTTTTATCCGAGTTCGAATTCTTAGATGCCGCCCTTAAATAATCTTTGTTAACTTTTTGTTTTTTGTTTTTGTTTTGGTTACCGCTTGCTCATGTGTGCTCGCTGTGATGGTCGCTTTGATATCTTTACCTTTCCTGCCCTCCTCCCTATTTTTCAGTGATACTTCGCCATATAAAGGCGCTGCCTGGTTTCAATAAAATTAGTTGTGAGTTAGCGCTTTGTGTCTCGTCCTTGTCTTTTCGTGGTTTGCATGCTCTGGCGCTATTTTCTTCAAATCAAGTATGCACCAACTCGCCCAAGAAGAAGTGTTAATGACACACCTTGCACTCTACGCAGTGTTTGGGTGGATGTTCACCTCCTACTTCTTTGAGCGAGCGTGCGCGCTCCGCTGCATGGTCATTGATTCACCTGCCCGTTCGGCCCACATGGGCTTTCCTGCAGGTCAGCGGTATCTCGTAGACCACGCCAGTTTAGCACTTCACAAAGTGCTTCCCATGTTGATTACCGCAGCCTTTCCTCTTCCCATCGCTCGCTACGCGTGCACAGATCTATGCAAGCTTCCGTGGAGCCGAACAGACGATAGGCACGCCATGTCTGTTTGCCACCTTTTTACGTTGTGGGCAACCCTGTGCACAACGGAACAACTTCAGGTTTCGCATCTTGCTTCCTTCGCTCTGATGGCCGCTTAAACATGGCGCTTTTGACTTTATGTAGGAGGGCTTCAGCAACACCTGTGATTACCGAGCTTGGGAACCTGGCCCCCACCAATCGATCCACTTGCGTATCAAAGCACCCTTGCATACAATGCTGACACGACTTCGCGAGTGAAGATTCGAGCCAAAGATTAGCAATAGCGCGTTTAACTGACTTAGAATAAGCCGATGCATACGGTAGCAGCTCCTTTCTAGCTCGAGGGGCATACTGCCAACATACATGTTCTTCTCCAAAAAGAAGCTTCAGGTCTAAAAACTGTAATCATCCCTGCAAGCGCATCTCATGCGTGAAAACTAGTCCCCTCCCATTCTCTTTAAATATCTCTAAAACACTGCTTACAGCATCGGTGTAGGTCACGTTGTTCTGTTTTTTAAAAAACGCCAAAAATCGTCCACGTATCTGAACACTTTTTGTACCTCCTTCCCTGTCAAACTTCGTTCTAGGGTGCGGTCAATATAGGCTAAAACTATGCTGGTAAGCACCAGGGCTATCCAAGGACTGATGCTGATCCCTTTCTTTTGTCGATAAAAACTGTTGTGAAAAGATACAAACGTGACTTTAACGTAAAATTCCAGCATTCTCAAAAAATTCGCAACCGACACGCCTGAGGCGTTCTGGAACTCTATTGCACCGGTACTTTCTATGGAATTTCTTGCAGAGGTAAACAATGCATCATAAGGCACGGAATAATACAGGTCCTCCGCATCTATCGAACACACATATCCAATTGAAGAATTTGCCTGAAGATACCTAACAACAGCAACTAAGCAAGCTCGGGCACGCCACTGTGAACGCCATGGAAATCTTACCGCTGCGGATTTTGCAGGCCGCGTTCCTATGTGGTTCCTGCTGTTTCCCGGATCCCGCTGCTTCATCGCCATCCGCTGCCGCTGAGCGACCTTCGCTCTCGCCTGCTTTTTGGCCATACGTAGTTGGCGACCGATTTTTCATCTGGCAACATGGATCTTCAGCTACTATCTCCGACATCGGCGACGCATATGAGAGCAAGCCCGGAACCACCCACCTCGGGCACGGCACCGTGAACGACATGGAAATCTTACCGCTGCGGATTTTGCAGGTGAGTTATTTGGAAGGCGCTGCCTGTGTGAAGAGCAGTGATTACTGTCTATGTACGGCGTTGTGCCCTGCAGAGTGTATTGATGTACTGAAGCGTGTATTGTCTTTGCCTTCTCGCCTTTGCCTATTATGCGAATCATATTGCTAGAGCTACCACTCACGCAGTCGCCGTGGGACCCTTAGCCGTGAAACCACGTGACACCGTGACGTCACACTACGTGATACCGTGACGTCACACCACGCGACATCGGATGAGAGAGCCGGCCTCCACCTCGCGCCGTCGCCGTGGGACCCCTAGCCGTCACACCACGTGACATTATGGCGTCATATCGGAGTATATAAGAGGAGGCGGTTGCGCTCCCCCTCAGTAGATACACGATGCCTCCGAAGAAGGATGCAGTCGAGCGGTGGAATCAAAATCACAGCTTTACAGATCACAAGAGTGTATTCATTGGTTTGCAAAAAATAAACGATGATGAATGACATTCTGGTGTTGTCGTGGATTAATCTAGCTACAACATAACCAAGGTAAACCAAGCTAAGCCCTAATATGCTTCGCATTCCCAAGGCTTAGCCAAGCTGAGCCTCAGCAATTTTTTTTTTATGGTATGCTGCTCTCACTGTCGGGTGACATCGAAAGCAATCGTGGGCCTATGAATGCCACTGAAAGAGAAACATTGGAAGCCCTCTTGCTGACTGTCCAAAGAATTGAAGCTGGCCAAGCTGTAATACTTAATGAAATCAAAGGTGTTAAAGAAAGGCAGGAGGCTACCGATAAAGAAGTCAAGCAGTTGACGTTGAGAGTGGCAGCCCTCGAAACAACGGCAACCTCACTTGATAGGCCTGATTCTCTTGTAACTGACAATGCCAAACAACCCATTTCTTCCCAGCTTTGTAGCATTCACTCAAGATGGATGATGCTGAAAATAGATTGCGCCGAAATAACTTGCTTTTCTTTGGCATCGACGATGTGGAAGACGAAAGCTGGGCAGATTCTGAAGGGAAAGTCATCGCATTTTGTTCAGAGCACCTAGATTTATCTATGACTGCTTCACAGTTTGAAAGGGTTCATAGATTAGGCAAATTCAAAACTGATAGGCACAGACCAATCATTGCCAAGACGACCTTCTTTAAAGACAAGCAGAACATCCTTTCAAATGGCCACAAATTATGGACTCCAGTTTTGCAGTCCATGAGGATTTTTCCGCTGCAACTCGTGAGGCTAGAAGCAAGTTGACCAAATTTGCGAAATCACAATCCAAGTCTTATAAACTGGCATTTGATAAACTTCGAATGGACAAACAAACACATGCGTATGACCGAGCCACTGATTCGGTCATATTAGTATCACCATAGCTAGGCAATGCATCTAGATAGCGTGATTCTCCTCTGTCCACGTCATGCCCCCAGGCTCCGACGCTGTCCCTTTCATTTTCTAATATCCGAAGCTTGATGCCTAAAAGTGATCATCTCTGCTCTTTTCTGCAAGACAGTGAATCTGATATAGTTGCTTTAACTGAAGCTTGGTTGCACGCACGAACTAAGAACGAAAACCACGCAAAGGACGATACACAGGGAAGAAGTAGACAGGACGAGCGCGGACTTGCAACTGTTTATTGAAACACATCTTGCTTCCATCACCAACCCTACGCATGCGCAACAAGCAATCTCTATCTAATCGAGTTCAGGAACTTCAGTTCCTTCTTGTACAGATGGACCGAAGCCTCGCTTACACACTTTTCGGGCCCATATCCGTCAATCTGCCAGGCTTCGATGACCTCACGTGTTTTCTTGTCTTTGGCCCTTCCGATTATCTTTGTGCGCTCAAAAAGTGGCGTGCATTTATTGTCACACGAAAGACAGTGTTTTGGCAAATGCATGCCGCTGTGAGAGCCTAACGAATTTTTATGTTCTTGTAGGCGCTTATTAATGCAGCGTCCCGTTAGTCCCACGTAAACTGAGCCGCAACTAAGCGGGATTTCGTACACTACTCCCATTCTACAGTGCACAAACTTGATTTTGTGGTTAACACCACAGCCTGCTTTTTTTCTTGATTCATTGTTAGTTAGCGCGCACAAACGGGACAGCTTACAAGGCTACGAAAAGAAGATTTACACACCGAATTTCCTTGCCACCCTCTTCAGGCCATGCGAGGTCTTATGTACATAGGGCAGTACTTCAAACTTCCGCCTCTCACGAATGACAGATTCTCGACCACTAGAAGTTGGGACGAGGGTTTTCAACAGAGACCCGGCAGTGGCCTGCAGAAGCGACGAGGGAAACCCAGCAGAACTTAGGCGTGCAACTTGAGCGGAAAAGCTGAGTGAAATCTTGTGAAAACAGGACTTAAATAATGATGACCTCAAGCAGGATGAAGCAATTCTTCTCTTAATAAGCTTGGAGTGACAGGAGTCATAAGGTAAAAGGGTCTTTTTTGTTCTAGGCATGTACATCCAACACAAGTGGTCCGGTTCATTGAAAAACAATCTCAAGTCCAAGAACTGTAAGCAAGAGTTCTCAGGCAATTCTACAGTAAAATTCAAACTGGAAGCCTTGGAAGTTGCGGCTCAGTTTACGTGGGACAAACGGGACGCTGCATTAATAAGCGCCTACAAGAAGATAAAAATTCGTTGGGCTCTCACAGCGGCATGCATTTTCCAAAACACTGTCTTTCGTGTGACAATAAATGCACGCCACTCTTTGAGCGCACAAAGATAATCGGAAGGGCCAAAGACCAGAAAACACGTGAGGTCATCGAAGCCTGGCAGATTGATAGATATGGGCCCGAAAAGTGTGTAAGCGAGGCTTCGGTCCATCTGTACAAGAAGGAACTGAAGTTTCTGAACTCGATTAGATAGAGATTGCTTGTTGCGCATGCGTAGGGTAGGTGATGGAAGGAAGATGTGTTTCAATAAACAGTTGCAAGTCCGCGCTCGTCCTGTCTACTTCTTCCCTGTGTATCGTCCTTTGCGTGGTTTTCGTTCTTAGTTCATGGATTACCAACTAGCCCCCCATCGTACACTCCTTTGGTTGCACGCCGGTATCAAAGACAATGAAATCTTTCTAGACGCCCATGCTTACAATATCTACAGAGTTGGTCAAATGTTTAGGGGAATCCCCAAAGGTGGAGTAAATTTGTAATAAGGGAGTAATTACTCATTGGCATCCACCCAAGCGCCGCCATACGGCTACAAAGGAAAGCTATACAGCTTTCTCAGAAACTTCGTAGTTAAAGAAAAATTCGTCCTGGTCCGGGGTTCGAACCCGGGGCCACCGCTACACCGGCTAGCTCAACTGGTAGAGCGACTGCTCCGGTGTAGCGGTGGTCCCGGATTCGAACCCCGGACCAGGACGAATTTTTCTTTAACTACGAAGTTTCTAAGAAAGCTGTATAGCTTTCCTTTGTAGCCGTATGGCTGCGCTTGGGTGGATGCCAATGAGTAATTACTCCCTTATTACAAATTTACTCCACCTTGGGGGATTCCCCTAAACATTTGACCAACACTGTTCCCACTTCGAGTTATTGATCAATTCGCTCTCGCCCTACCATAAGCTTGCCGTCCCGGTTAGCTCAGTTGGTAGAGAGACTGCTCCGGTGTAGCGGTGGTCCCGGGTTCGAACCCCGGATCAGGACGAATTTTTCTTTAACTACTCAGTTTCTGAGAAAGCTGTATAGCTTTCCTTTGTAGCCGTATGGCTGCGCTTGGGTGGATGCCAATGAGTAATTACTCCCTTATTACAATATCTACAGATATGACCGTGCAGATAAAAGAGGGGGTGGGGTGCTTCTTGCTATTAAAAAAACGTTACCATCCACTGCTATCAATTCGAACTTGACCTCGAAATAGTATGGGCTGCCTGCAAAACTACATCTTCAAATTTACTTTTTGGGGTGTGTTACCGTCCGCCCGATTGTGCGACTTCTTTCATTCAGGATCTTCGGTCTAGCATTGCTGCCGCTGTCGAACATAGTTGACCTAGCAACATCTACTTGTGGGGTGATTTTAATTTTCCTGAAAAAGATTGGCCTTCTTTGTCTTTAACTAGTCATGCTGCAACAGAATTCATCAACCTAACACTAGATTTCAGCTTATTTCAAGTGATTAGCCAGAATACGCGTGGTTCTGACATTCTTGATTTAGCTCTATCCACTGCTCCCGATACCATAGGGCCGGTTATGTATCTTGACGGATTTACCGATCATAAGATGTTGCAGTTTGATATTCTAGTTCAGAGCTTGATTGCAGGTATTACAACTAAAAAAATTGGAGATTATAGTAAAGCACGATATGATGAAATTAACACGGAACTCGCCACATTTTTCAATGAGGTGTTTTTACCGCTAAGGAACGAACGATCTACCGAAGAAAACTGGTTGCCCTTCAAACACAAACTATCTGCACTGATAGAGAAACATGTTCCTCTCATTACAATAGCTAATGACATACAAAATCCATGGTTCAACAAGACCCTCCGTCGGTTACGAAATAAAAAGAAGCGCCTATACAGAAAAGCTAGATCTGCTCCTTCTTCGACCTCGTTGGAAAGATATAAACTGTGTTTGAAAGTGTACTGTTCTGCTGTTACCGCTGCCAAAAACAAATACTTCACTCATGATCTGCCGTCACTTTTGCAGACTAATCCTAAGAAGTTTTGGCAGAATATATCTCCCGAAAGTAAACATGACCTCATAAAACTACACAATACTGATGGCTTGCCGCTAGCTGACACTGAATGTCCAACCGCGTTCAACCGATTTTTTGCATCAGTGTTTACTAAGGAAGATTATTCCAGTATGCCAATTCTTCTCGAGTCTGACTACCCATTCATGGAGCCCATCACCATTAGTGCTGAGGGTATCGCATCACTAATTAAAAATCTAAAGTTATCATCATCTGCCGGAGTGGACAACATTAACTCGAAGATACTTAAAAACACCATTTCAATTTCCAGCCAGATTTTGTGTCATATATTTCAGCAATCACTCTCCTCCGGAGAACTGCCCACTGACTGGAAAATAGCCAAAGTCATCCCTGTCTTCAAAACGGGTAACAAAAACTCTCCTGATAACTATCGGCTTATTTCGTTAACATGCACATGCTGTAAATTACTTGAGCATATTATCGCTTCTCACGTTTACAACCATCTGGAACGAAATGTTGTGAAGGTAAAGGATGCGCAATCAAAGGACGAACCACGAAGAAAGACACAGGGACACACCCTTTACCTAAGGTACCCTTTACCCTTTACCTAGGTAAAGGGCGCATCCTTTACCTTCACAACATCATGTACCAACTGGGCCCTACCCAAGTTTTGGAACGAAATGACTTCTTCTTTTCAAATAAGCATGGTTTTAGGAAAGGCTACTCATGTGATACCCAGATATTTGAATTTACTACTGACCTGCATTTCAAAATGGATGATAACCAGCAAACAGATTGCATTTTTTAGATTTCTCAAAAACATTTGACAGAGTTGCACATGGCCGGCTGTTTACAAAATTATCTACCCTTTCCCTTGATTCCCTCACATTATCTTGGCTTCGAAACTTTCTCTCATTACGTCAGCAATTCACAGTTGTCAACGGCTCTTCCTCATCCCTATGTGACGTAACCTCAGGCGTACCACAGGGAAGAGTACTTGGACCCTTACTTTTTCTAATCTACATTAACGACCTTCCCGCTAACATTTCATCCCGCTTACGCCTTTTTGCAGACGACTGTGTTGTTTACCGTAAGATCGCTTCTGAGACTGACCACTTGACCCTTCAAAATCATCTTGACACTATTGTTGATTGGTGTAAAAACTGGCACATGATTCTTAACCCTAATAAATGTAAATCAATGACTTTTAGCCGCAAGCATGTTATCTCTAAATTCATATACTCTATAAATAATACCTCTCTATCAAAGGTTACGTCGTACAAATACCTTGGAATTCAGTTCACACCAAATCTTTCATGGTCTTCTCATATTTCTGCAGTCTGCAACAAGGAATCGAGGACATTAGGTTTCATACGCCGGAACCTTCGGAACTCACCTAGCTCCTTTCGAAAACTTGCATATTTTACATTTCTTTGCCCACAGCTGGAGTTTATCTCACCTATATGGTCTCCCCATCAAAAATATCTCATAGATATGCCCGAGTCCATTCAAAGCAGAGCTGCCCGGTACATTTTTAGCAATTATAGTCCCCTCGCAAGTGTATCCCAGCTTAACAACCTTAATGACATACAGATACTTGAAATTCGTCGCTCCATTTCACTTCTGTGTTTGTTCCATAAATATGTTCACACACCTCCTTCGTTGTTACCTCTGGATTTAACTTTCCGCTCTTCACAACGCTTACACAATCAACCGGATATATGGGAAGACCCTGTCGTTTAATTCCTGTGCATTATCTAGAGCAATAAAACTCTGGAATGATCTTCCTGACAACATAATCTCTTTCATTGATCCTGGTGAGTTTAAAAACATCTATGTATACATTTATTGCCATAGTGATGTTTGAAATGTACGACAGGTTCATTTCTTCTTAACGTTGTTTTCCCAATTACCACTTCTGTTGCCCCTGGTTGCTTTTTTTTCTCATGTTCGTGTTTCGCTTTTGTTTCTTTATTTTCGTGCCTGATGTTATTTTAACTCCGTTTTGTATAAATTTCGTGTTCCTTTCTTGCATTTGACTTGTACCGCGTTCTTGTACCGATATTACGGTTTTTTCCATCTGTATATACCTTTTGTTGATTTCCCCCCTCACCCACTGCTCTTCGGGGCCTGTGAGGTACTAATAAATAAATAAATAAATAAATAAATATATACCTAACAACAGCAACTCAGCTTTTTATAGCAAACGGTTCAAGATTACGAAGAGAATTAAGGTGCGAGTTAGTTATTATATGGGGTTTTATGGCGCATAAGCAACTATGGCGATCATGCGCCAAACACAAGGTTAGATGATGTTATGTCAAGTGTACAGAGGTTACATTATAGTAGATTTAAAACATTGGCTTTCTTGAGACACTTACAAACAAGTGAAAACTCGACAAGTGTTTGCTCGCCTAAAAGCAATGCAGGATGAAATGGAATGTGTTCATTGTAAAATACCGTAAAAAGTTTTTTTCTAAGTTCTTCGAGATGCGAACAAGAAATTAAAATGTGATTTACTGTGAGCTCCTCACGACACATTTCACACAGAGGTTTGTCTTTTTTTGTTAATAAGAAGTTATGGGTGATGTGTGTGTGACCAATGCGTAAACGACACAAAATTACTTCGATAAAACGCTCTTTATGGCGGCATGATTTCCATTCTTTTAAAATGGGCTTTATGGTATGGAGCTTGTTGTGTCCTTCATTTTCTCAGGAAGCTTGCCATTTGGCTCTTAGTTTGCTACGTACTAACTTCATGTAATCCCTAGGAGGCAAATTCACATGTTTTATTTCCATGGTTCTGGTTTGTGCAGCACACATGTCGGTTCTCTCATTGTCCCTAATGCCAATGTGACTGGGAACCCAGCAGAATTTTATAACATGTTTTTGTGTTGTGACCTTTACTATATTGTGTATGATGCTTCCAACCAGTGGCTCCGTGGCATTTTTGGAGTTTAATGCTGTAAGGACGCTCAGTGAATCTGTATAGATGAGGCTGTTCTTGATGTTTTAATTTGTTATTTTCTGTACCGCAACACTAATAGCATAACATTCCGCGGTGAAAACTGTAGCACATGAGGGCAGTCGTACTGCATTTTCATTTTTTCCTTGTATTACTATGCTTCCTACATGAGCATGAGTTTTTGACCCGTCAGTATAAAATGCAGTGTAATTTCTGTATTTTTCTTGTAGTGCTAGATATTCTTGTATTATATGGTCGTGTGGCGTACAGGTTTTACTGAGGCGTGTTAGTGTGATGTCACACACTGTGGGGAGAGTGTACCACGGTGGTAGCGCTTCGTGTCTTGGGGCTATATTTTTAATTTCGTTTAGTATGTTCAGAGCTTGGCATTTTTCTTCGAAGCGTAAGAGCAACGGCTTAATCGCGTGAGGCTTGTTGTTGAAGAGTATCCGTGATGGGCATTTCGTCACAATTGGGTAACAGAGATGTTTGGGCTGAGACAGGATTTTGAGGATGTATGTACAAGTTAGTGCAGTTCTTCGATCTTCTAAGGAAGGTTCATTCGTTTCCACATACAGACTTGCTCTTGGTGAAGTTCTGTAAGCACCGGAAGACAACCTTAAACCAAGATTGTGGATAGGATCCAGTCGTTTTATCTAGGATGGTCTTGCTGAGCCATATACTATGGACCCATAGTCTAACTTAGAGCGAACCAGAGAACGATATATATGTAACAGGCATGCCCTACCAGACCCCCAGCGTTTTCTTGACAGTAGTTTCAGTATATTGAGGGCCTGGGAACCTTTTTTCTTTATGCTATTTATATGTGGCAAGAAAGTGAGCTTTTTATCGAAAGTTACTCCTAGAAATTTATGCTCTTGTTTGACAGGTAATGGGGTCTGGTTTAGATATAGTGTGGGGTCGGCCTGTAGGCCTCGTCTCAAAGAGAACAGAAGCGCTACTGTTTTCTGAGGAGAAAATCTAAATCCGTTTCTATCTGCCCAGGTAGCTAGTTTATTTATTGTTATTTGTATCTGTCGCTCACAAGTAGGTATGCTGGAAGACGTGCATGCTATTTGGAGGTCATCTACGTAAACAGAGTACATTATGGATTTTGGGATTACTTTTCCTACGGAGTTCATTTTGATGATGAATAAGGTCGTGCTGAGGATGCACCCCTGGGGTACGCCAGTTTCTTGTATAAAAGTGTTGGAGAAGGTTGCGCCTAGGCGGACTCGGAACGTGCGGTTGGTTAGGAAGTCGTTCAAACAGCTCAGCATCCTGCCGCGGATACCTAGGTCCGCTAGGTCACGGAGGATACCGAACCTCCACGTGGTATCGTAAACCTTCTCCAGGTCGAAGAAGACCCCGATACAGTGTTGCTTGTGGATGAACGCTTCCCGGACTGTATTCTCAAAGCGAACAAGGTGATCGGCTGTGGAACATGTCTTTTTAAACCCGCATTGGCGTATATCTAAAAGTTGCCGGGACTGAAGTATGAAGGTTTGTCTGATGTTTATAATGCTTTCGAATGATTTTGCTATACAGCTAGTGAGTGCTATTGGCCTGTAACTGGTGGGACTAGTTGGTGGTTTGCCAGGTTTTAGAAAGGGTACTATGATTGCTTCTCTCCATGCTTGCGGGATCTCTCCACTCATTCATATTTTATTGAAAAATTTTAGGAGAGCCTCTATGGCAGTCTCAGAGAGGTGAGAAAGCATGGCATAATGTATATTGTCTGGGCCTGGTGCTGTCTTTTTACCGGATGTTAGTACTGCGTTTAGTTCCTGCATTGTAATAAGCTGATTGTAGTCTTCATGTATGCATGTTATGAAGGGAAGTTTTTGTTTTTGTACTATTGTTTTGTGCTTTTTAAAGGAGTGTGGGTAGTTGGATGAGCTTGAAACTAGAAAAATGCTCACCCAATATGTTGGCCTGTTCTTCTAATGTTGTTTGAGTACCGGGTGTTGTTAGCATTGGAAATGTGGAAGGAGTAAAATTTCCAGTGAATTTCCGCACCTGCTCCCACATTTTTTTTGTGTTATTGAGCTGTTTATCGAGGATATGTACTGTTGCCATGATGCCCTTTCTGCGTTGCGTCTGATGAATCGTGCTTTTGCTCTTGCCTTTTTAAAGTTTGAGATTCTCATGTGTTGAATTCATATCATATCTCCGAAAAATGCCCCATGCTTTGTTTTGTTTCTTTTTTGCATCTTTACATTCTTTTGTGTGCCAGTATTTGTGATTTAGTTTTACTATTCCAGAGGATTGAGGAATAGCTAAATGTGCGGCAGCTAAGATACAATTTGTGAACTTTGCATTGATCTCATTGCTGTCAGTATTTTCTAAAACTATTTTCTTAATGTGGCTTTTGCGCTAAAAAGTTGGCAGTCAGCTAATGTAGCTTCCAACACCATGGTTTTGTGGGAACGACTGTTGGCGATGATGAGAGACTTATTACAACAGGGGGAGATGATCACTTCCATATGGATTGTCTAAAACACTCCAGTTAAGATTGTTAAAAACAGACGGTGAACTAAAAGACAAATCTAAAACACTCCTTTCCCCGAGGTTGGGGAGCAGTATGTGGGTTTATTAGAGTTGAGTAAACAGACGTCATTGCATAAAATAAAATCCTCTACGAGATGGCCTCTAGCATCAGTTTTCCCGCTTCCCCAAAAACATTAATGTGCATTAAAATCTCCAACTACCAGGTATGGCTCTGGTAGCTGCTCTAAATGATCCTCTAAGTCATGTAGTGTTAAATTAAAGTGCGGATCGATATATAGTGAGCACACTGGGATGGTTTTATGGGCAACCAGAGTGGCTGCGGCAGCTTCGAGTCTTGTTTTTAGTTTAAGCTCTCGAGCTGGGACACCGTTTTTCACTATGATGGCTACGCCTCCCGACAGCCGGCTCGCCTGTTCCCGATCGCGGCGGAAAACAGTGTAATTCTTAAGAAAGTTTTTTTTGGGGACCTAAATTTGTTTCTTGTAGACATAAGGCGACAGGAGCGTGTGCTCGTAGTATGTCTTTTATGTCACTGTAATTGTTTCAAAGTCCTCTACAGTTCCATTGTATTATGAAAGTCATCTTAATTTTGTCTTTCTATAGGGTGAAAAGGTAGATCAAGTTGTTGATGGCCCCGTGACTCGGGGCCTGTCTTTTTTTGATCGATCCAGAGAGCTCCGCCGACCGTCCGACGTGGACGGCGCGGGGCTGCCCGGGGTCGTGTCCATCGCCTCTACGGAGGCGCTGGACGACCGTGCAGAAGGCACGTTCACGTTCGAGTTTGACCTCGACCTGTGGGAAGAGGCCCGCCGACCCGGGGGTCTGCGCAGCCTGACTTGGAGTTGGCAGAGTAGCGTTAGCTGCTCTGCCTTGGGGCGCGGATGGCACCGCCACAGGCTCACTGCGTGTGACCTGGACGGGTGCCGAAGCCTGGTGTGGTGCGCCGCGCCCACGCACCACATCGGCGAAGTTTTGTTTTGTTGTGAAGGAGAATGAGTTGGTGAGTGCAAAACGCCTTCTCGCTTCTTTAAATGAAATGTTTTCCTTTGTCTTTATTGTGATTATCTCCTTTGCTTTTTTCCAGGACGGACACGCTCTGGAGTATGCTGCATGGTCTCCTTCACAGTTTTCGCAGTGAGGGGCTGCGTCACATTGATCAGAATGATCCTTTGAGGCGCATTTTGCGCACGTTTTCCGGCCGCGGCAAATTTGTTAGCCGTGACCGAACCTTTGGCAGTTGAAACATCGGCGAGTGTTGGGAATCTATGGTCTTACGTTAACTTTCAGATATCCTACTTCGACTGTGTCGGGCAGTGTGCTGGTGTTGAACGTCAGGATCATGTGTTTTTTGTCTATTTCCTTATTATCCTTCCGGATCTTGATTCTGTGAACATCTATCACGTCTTGGTCACTCAGACCTTCGAACATCTCTTTTTCAGTGATGTGGACAAAGTCATTTTCGGATATAACGCCTCGGACGGTTTTCAGAGACCGGTGTGACGTCACGGAGACAGGAATATCCCCAACAGATATAATGTTTACGAGTTTTGAGTGTTGGACGTTGTCACGCAGTTCGAGCAGTAAGTCACCGCTGGTCATTTTAGACACCTTGTAGCCGATGCCCAAGGCTTCTGTCAAACACTTTGACACTAGGAAGGAGGACAGGATTCTAGCTTGCTTATCTTCTACTTCACTATGGATCACATGGTACTTAGGAAAACTGACTTTTCTTTTTTGAAAAAACTCTTCTGCTTCGTTCCGCCCTCTCTTGAGAGAGCGATCTGGTTTGGAAAAAGGGGGAGCCATAAAAATTCTAGTTTTTCGGTCATGGTGCCAGCCGCCCACCATGGAGCCCAACAAGGGGACGGGACAGGAACTTGCGAGTAAGTCCTGCCCACGCCAGCTGTACACCTTAACTATAACCTAATATGACTCAACTCAGGGTAGTTGGTCACACACGGTTAACACTCGCCGCCAGGAAAAAGAGGAAAAAACAAAGAAACAGGAGGAGACAGGAGAGTTGTAAGAAGCAGATAGGAAAGTGAAAGATAGAGGGGAAGATAGGAAAAGGCGACTGCCGATTTCCCCCGGTGGGGTCAGGCCGGAGGTGACGTCTACAGGAAGCTGGGGCCAAAGTGGTGTGTTGGCTCCGCCGAGGGGCCTTAAAGGTCCAAACGCTCGGCATCGGCTCAACCACCAGGATATCATTTTCCCCGGACACGGCGATGCCACGCACGGCTAAGCGCGGGTGCTCGGGTCCGTGGTGACGCATTGTTCACCATCATCCCCCTGCGGGGATGTCCCTGCGGATGCTCGGGTTAACCCCGTGGTGTCGCCACTCACCAACGTCTGCATGCTGCAGACGCCCCCCTGCGGGGACGAATTAAGGTGCTTCTGCAGTTATTTGCTCAGAAAGTGCAATATGTGCAGTTTTCACTTACTTCTGTTTCGTGGTCTATGAGATACCGCTGACAATGCGGGAAGGCCTATGGGGGCCAAACAGGCAGGTGCATCAATGACAGTGTAGGGGAGCACGCGCGCTCGCTCAAAGAAGTAGGAGGTGATCATCTACCCTAACACTGTGCAGAGTGCAAGGTGTGTCACCGAGTGGCAGAACATACGGCGGGGGAAAATTGTGAGTACTGCAAAAAGTGTGAACCACGACTTGATGGGATAAAGATTTTGGGCAGGAGGGGTGATAGTAAGGCACGGGAGGTTTTTGAGGCGTACCACGTAAGAAAAAGAGGAAAAAGCTGTGTCAGTGATACATCTGTGAATCTTTTTAAAGCTGATATTTCATATCTTGAACGGTGCACATGAGGTTTCTTTCTGCGCATGCCTACGTTTCTGTATATTTGCTCGCTTTTCAGAGATTAAGGTCACATGAAGTGAGCGCTTGTCCTACGTCGTTCTTCAGCTGCGTGCGTGTCTTTCGGCGCTACTGTTTTGTCCTCTCTCGAGTAGAGTGAACCCTCTAACCCAAATAGTAGTTCTAAACTATACGTCAAACACTCGGGGCCCTTTTGTATGAGACAACTTGGCATCTTCTTCCTGTCTTAATACCTTTCTTTCCTTCATCGTGGCGTCAACATGCCTTGCAAGATACATTTCGTTTTGCCTTCGTAAAGGCCTCGCACCGGAGGACGTGAGTGCAATCTTCGGCTACCTGCGACCACCAATAGGACTTCTGAAGCGTATTTGCAAACTACTGAAAGCTGAGCTGTGGCGACAAATAAGAAGATTTGAGGACCATGTGCGTGCTCTCTGCTACAGCATGGATCCCGGATTATTGGCAGCGATAAAGCACCGTGCGATTCGTCGCCTTAAAGGAAGAACGACTGAGTTTTGGTGGGCTAACGCACTAAACCGTTTGTTGCAGTATACTCCGGTGAAGAGGAACAGGAAGCCACCTGGTTCGGGGTTGACGGTTGCAGGTGAAGCTGAGCTTCCCAACGAGGTAAGACATGTCTTGAGCAAGGGTCCAAAGTTTAGTCATGAGCCACGGGTTGGGGCACATGAGTTCCTGGCTGTGAACAGGCGCATCGCAGGAAAGGCCTCAGAAGAGAACGATGAAATAAACGGAATGTAGAAAACCAGCGAAAAAGACGCATTCACAAGGAGGAGAAGTACACAGGACAACGCTGTGACAAAGGACAAGTACACAGCGTTGTCCTGTGTACTTCTCCTCCTTGTGAATGCGTCTTTTTCGCTGGTTTTCTACATACCATGCACCAACTGGCCCAACAAGCTACGCTTCTTCAAATAAACGGAAGCTTGGGAAGCGCTAGAACATGGGTTCTGCTCAAGCAACTCAAAGACTAGACGAAATCCAAGAGAGAACACAACACGCCTAGCGTATCACGCACAAACGTCAGGAAGTAGGAAGCGAGCGGGTGCCACCCTGCCCCATGGCATATTCAGGGAACTCGAAGCTGGGTGACCCGATAAAACGGCACGAGGTATACGCCGCTGCCAGGTCATTCACGAGGAGCACAGCACCGAGAACAGATCGAGTGACAAATGGCATCGTCAGAAACACCAGTAACGACCAGATAGAAGGGTGACTAGACTAACAGACAAGCAGTGGTAAAGGGGCATGGCCCAGGCGGAGTGGAAACACGCTGATAATATTGTGATACCTAAACCAGGCAAGACATCCAGTTTAGAAAATCTTGGACCCGTCTGTCTAACCCCATGCCTAGGTAAACCATGCGAGAAAGTGATCAAGACTCGGCTGAGGAACTACATGGAGGACAACAGTCTGTTTCCAGATACCATGTTTGGATTCAGGATGTGTGCTCTCTACGGAAGACGTGATGCTCCAATTAATACACACTGTATTAAGACAAAATATCGGGAACTAGAGAAGGGGTAATCTGGGCTGTGGACCTCAAAGGGGCCTTTGATACCATCTGCCACAACACCATTCTGACAGCAGTATCGGCAACAAACTGTGTGAAGAGGATCATTACGTACCGAAAGGCCTTTCTATCCAACAGAACAGCAACGATCGCTGTCAAAAACGCACGTCTGAAACGAAGACAACGCCGAACAAAGGGACTCCGCAGGTATCCATTATCTCACCTCTGCATTTTAAAACATCAATGAATGGCTTAGCTAGGAGACTGAAAAATAACAAAATAAAAAAATATAGAAAGCTCTGTTTATGAGGGCAACATAATGGTGTGGACGATAAAAGGATCGACAGGGTACAAGAAAGAAAAACAACAGAGAGCGACGGATGAAATCGATCAATTCGCTTTATTTAGCGAAACGGAGTGCTCGCCTGAAAAATTTGAATTAATTAGACGTCCCGAAAACAAGCAGGACAAGGACCAATAGAATTTAAAATCGACGGACAACCCGTAAGAAGGGCAAATAAACTTCGCAACGTGGAATGTGGCTCTAAGAGAAAGGCAAGCCAGACGATACCATCCAGTTCCTGAAACAGTCCATAAAACAGATAGAAGAATGCCAAGCTGGCCTACGATAGAAGGAAAACGGATGAAGGAGCGAGAGGCGTTGGGGATCACTTCTGCGCGCTCCATACCAAGGATGGCGTACGTGCTGCCGTGCCTACAGCCTAGCAAAGGGGAAAAGAACGAACTGGAGATATGTATCAGAAAGGCATACAAGCAATTATTACGTGTCTTGAACTGCTCCCCGACTGAGAAGCTGATGAACATGGGGGCATACGGCACATCTGAGGAGCAAAGTTAAACTATGCTCAGATTTCAACTGGAAAGACTTGAAAGAACGACGGCTGGTAGAGCACTACTATTAAAACCAGAATACACGGTAGAAAATAAGGACGAATACAAGACGGACATTGACAGCAAAACGAAAAGCACACTTTCGGTTAAACCGGTGCTCAGAAACAAGGATTCGAAGAAGCAAGAAGGAAGAAAGGTGGCGAGATCATCGGAGTTGGACAGGTCCCTGAAGAAGGAACAGAATGTTTTTTATGTGAACGCGTCCAAGTACAGAAAGGAGGAAAACGCGAGAGCGGTAGCAGTAGTCTTGATGGAACAGCGCAAAACATCGGGACAAGAGACAAGCGCTGTCTCTTGTCCCGAAAAAAAAAAAAAAAACAGCGCTTGTCTCTTGTCCCGATGTTTTGCGCTGTTCCATCAAGAATGAATAACCAACATGCCCAAGCTGCTGTCCTGGTAGCAGTAGTGAATACAAGAGGAAAAAATAATGACCATTGTGTAAGTGCGCACAAAGACAACACTGGCAGCAGAAGCGGTCGTCGTAACTCTTGCCCTGTCTGAGGGCCGTCGGCAAGGACTGAGTTACTTGATAGCGCCAGAGCCATCCAGAGATGAAAGGATCGGCCGCCACGCCGCGAGGATGCTCTCCGAACAAAAATAACACAGACACGGAACTAACAACACAAACATTTAACACACAATCACTTTGGTCCCTGACACTGGGGTTAGCACAATGTTGTTCGAGGGTTCCCAATCGCAGGGCTGGTTTGCCGGTCGAAAACTAAAGCACGCCAGAATCTTACGGGAAGGTAATGAAGCATTGTTGGGAGCGCGCAAGAAGCACTCGGCTCCGGCGGACATCGTTATCAGAGAGAAGGCCACCACGCTCAGATGACTGCAGACCCGATGTCTGACCTGCCCGAGCAGAGCCATGTATCATAAAATGTGGCCGAGTAGATACGTCAAAGACTGCGTGTGGTTGGGGAAAGGGGGGGGGGGCTACTCCACGACGTACCACGTCACCAGAGGCTGTGAAAAAGCGCTTAACTATCCAAGATAACTAGTCCTAGTGTAGACCCTCCGGTCTGACTCCGACCCGAGCACACATCTTGTGTTGCTGACGAGGGCCAATCGGCGGCTTAGGCCAACGGGATCCTGGAACAGGACCCTGGATCCTAGAAACTTATCTCTCCACCACCCGCCCATGCCCTAACTGTTCTATTTCGAAATAAATATTTTACTACTACTACTACACGTTCTTTCGCACTGATTGCCTAGTTTTTGCGGTGGTAAGGGCGCATGAAAATGTGGTTTCGTGACGAGCGTGGCTGATCGGTCTAGTTCGTAATTCATAACAGCTAAAAACACAGCGTAACTATGAGACACTCACGAAAAAAAGACGTACTCTAAAGCGCTGACCTCAACCATTTGAGGCAAGCCCGCAGGCTGCCCGCAGCGCAGGCTGGTCGGCTGCATTCATTGCACCTTTGCAACCATCGACGACCGCTCATAACGAGGCTTGCTTCTTAACCCTCGAAGCACCTCGAAAGTTCTTAAAAGGTGAGCGTTCTTACCTTACGCATATTCAAAAGAACCAAACTCCGTTCATTGGCTGCCTATGGCTAAGACGGCGCGGTGCTGCAGTATTTTTTTTCCTCTCTCAGGTTGAGTTTAAGTTGTCCGGCTTGTAACATGAAATTTTGCACCTTCAACCGCCTTGACATCAGATGACGTTACTGTCGAGAGTGTTTTACTCGCGTTTCGTCGTTTACAGTAACACCTAAAGAGCGACGCTGTGAGTATGCCAGGTACTAATGCTGCCTACTGTTCCACATTTGGCGGTACCATGCACCACGATGGTCACATGCGTTCAATGCTGTCACATCTGAACAGATCATTGGTTGTGCCGGTTTACAATCGGTTCGTTAAGAGTGGAGGAAACAGAACTTACTCTGAACCGACCTGGTGTCATCCTGTTGGGCGTCATCCGGCTCTTCAGGAACCCAAAGTTCGTTAATTCTGAACAAAAAAAAACATAGAATTACCAGCCGGAAACCTGGTTCTCGGCCGCGAAATCACCAGAGCAAGCTTATTTTGCAAGTATTTTGCTTATTTTGCTCTTTCGCTGCATTATAAAGCATTTTAAGCAGATAATCTTTATGCTTCATCACTTCCAGTGAAAACATCACGTAAGAATGAGGCAGAAAATGAATAATAAAACTCTTTTCGCAAGAGGCATCTACCAGATGACCGGTTATTTTATGTTATGCAGTCAGTTAACACTGTTCACGCAGTTAGCACAAAAAACCACTTTCCTCCAGTCATCATCATTCCCACTACGAAAACTTCAGTCCAAAGACCTCCAATGTCTCCCCAATTAACCCCGTGCTGTGCCTGCCGAGGCCACCTTATGACCGCAAACGTCTTGATCTGAACCGAACACCTAACTTTCTCCCGCCCTTGCTACTTGGAATCGAGTATGTTACTCTTAAGGACCATCAGCTACCTTGCCTTAGCCCGATTTTGTTTTCTGATCCGCGGCGCTTTCTTTCTGTCTCTTAACTTTGCACTGCGCTTCCCTCATTTTACGTTTCACCCTTTTTGGTAACCTCAAGGTTTCAGTTGTATACGTGAGCACCGGCAGAATACCGCTATTATATACTTTTCTCTTGAGCGACACTTGTAAACTGCCATTCATCGTCCACTGCAATAAAAAAAAAAATGTGTTCCCGTATGGCCCAGCATAGTCCACATGAAGCCTTGACCAGAGTCTGTCCTGGAACGGCCAGGCATGACGGGCTTTGGCCGTGACGCTCGTTGCTGCTCCTGGCACGTGGGCCACACCTGGACGGCACCAACGATATCGTCATTCATTGCAGGCCACCATACGTGGCTCCGTTCTACAGCTTTCATCTTGGATATCCCTGGATGGCCCTCGTGAAGCAGCCTCAAGACGTCGCCCTAGAGTGACGCAGGTACCAACACACGGTTGCCCCAAGCACGCAGTTGCCTTGCACACTTATCTCAGAGAAACGTGCTTCATAGGGTTCCCCTCAGGTCTCATGTCCAGCTAACGGCTTCCACAAGGCTTCCCTCACTCGTGAAACCACTGGATCCTGGGTAGTGGCGTAAGCAACAGCAGCTGATGACAGCGTTCGCAGGTATACTCCCGCCAGCATGAAGACGTCATCCAGGCAGTCCACGGTAAACTGTTGTGGGAAGTGGCAGATGACTGAGTCCGTCCGCGTGTGCTATGTGGCTACCAGGCCTGTAGCTTAGTGTATAGCGGTACCCAGACAACAGCACGGCCCATCGTAGCACCCTGGGAGTGCAGGATTCCGGGACAGGTCTGTGTGCTGCGAGCAAACGTAGTAGTGGCTTGTGGTCGGTGACGGCTTCAAGCGGTCGACCCCACAAGTGCTGTCTGAACTTTTTGACCCCAAACACGAGCGCTAACGCTTCCTTGTCCAACTTGCTGTAGTTCCTTTCTGCAGCCGCCAGACTTCGGGACGCAAAAGCAATAGGACGCTCTTCCCCCGACGTTTCGCGCTGTGCCAATACTGCCCCCAGCCCGTAAGGTCAGGCATCAGTGATCAGCAGATTCGGCCTTGCAGGGTCAAAATGTGCTAAACCTCTAGCGGACGTAAGCAGCTCTTTGCTTTTCGGGAAAGCTTGCTCCTCTTCAGACGTCCAGCAACACCGGGCCCCTGCCCCCAACAAGCGGTTCAGGCGGTGCAACACACTGGAGAAGTTTGGCATGAACCGTCTGTAAAAATTGATCCTGCCCAAGTAGCTCTGTAGCTCCTCCACATTCCGAGGCACTGGTGCTGCCAGCACGGCTTCAGTCTTCGTTGGGTTCGGTTGGAGACCGGCTGCACTGATGACGTGCCCCAGAAACTCCACCTTAGGTACCAGGAACTCGGATTTAGAAAGCTTCAGCCGCAGCCCAGCTCTCCTCACTCGCTCCATGACTCGGCACACATTAGCCCAATGGTCGCTGTCATTGGCGCCGGTCACCGGTACATCTTCAAAGTATACCCTGACACGGTCAAGATTGCGCAGAAGGTTCTCCATCTCGCGTTGAAATAAAGCCGGGGCTGACGACACCCCAAATGGAAGTCGGGTGAACTGGTACAAGCCCTTCGGGGTGTTGATGGTGACAAATTTTCTGGTCTTCGTACAGCTTAACCTGCTGGTACGCATCTCCCAGGTCGAGCTTTGTAAACTTAGCGCCCCCGTTAGCCTTGCAAACAGCTCCTTGATGCGAGGGATTGGTACGACTCCAGCACCGTTTGACTGTCATCCTGATGTCGCCGCACAGGCGAACGCGGCCATCCCGCTTTACCACGGGAACGATGGGCGCGGCCCATTCAGACGTCTTTATAGGGCGGATGACTCCCTCACGCTCCATCCTCTGCAACTCCTCGGCAACTCTGTCTCGTAGCGCGAACGGCACGACCCGCTGATTAAAAAATCTTGGCTTAGCACCCTCTTGCACGGTAATCTGGGCGGTCACGCCATCAAGGGAGCCCAGTCCCTCCGAGAATACTGTATCATATCAGGGCCGGTGCCTGCTTGTTATCACAAGCTCATGTGCAACGTGCTGCACTGCCTCCTCTCTTCTTAAGCCTGCCTTCTCTCCCTACGGCCCTATATATGCACGGACCGTAAAAAACCTTACCAGTTGTTGTTCCCTGACTGTGCCGTTCGTCATTCCGGTCAATTTCTCGATACATGGTGTCAGAAGTGGGGTAGCCACCCTCGTCCGAGAGCAGCGGTGGCAGTTGCCGGCTACAAGCAGCAAGAATGGATTGCATCAGACCACCGTAACAACTGCGCATCACCGGAGACGGCGGTAAAAACTAGACCCTCTTCAAGCAGAAGTTTGAAATATTTTGGCAAGCAACGTCGTGAAGTGAAAAGCCAAGATCCAGCGCCGTGAAAACTGCACAGCTTTTAAGCTTGGCGGGTGAAGACGCGTTAGAGGTCTTCAATAACTTCACTTTTGCCACAGGGGAAAGCAAAGAAGACTATGATACAGTGGTCGCAAAGTTCGAGTCATACTGCGTCGAGCAGCAAAACGACGTTCACGAACGATACATATTTCGCACTCGCATCCAAGATAAAGGGGAGTCCTTCGAGCAGTCTCTTCGGGATCTCATGAAACAAGCCAGGCATTGCAACTTTGGCACAGTGGTCGACGACATGGTGCGTGATGAAATCGTTTTTGGCACGAACTCTCCCAAGCTTCGGGAGAAGATGCTAAGGGACAAAAAGTTGACGCTTGAAAAAGCTGTTGCTTTATGCAAGACGGCAGAAACGGCAAGCCGTCAAAACGAAGTGTGGAACGCAAGAAAAGAAGAGACGGACGTGGATGCGGTTAGCTCGAGCATGCATACGTCAAAAGCACCGAGACGTCCTCAACGAGACAGCCGGGGTACTAGCTGCGGCCGAGTACACGGTCCTCGCCGTTGCGCAGCAAATGGAAAGACGTGCTACTCGTGCCATGGACTGAACCACTTCGCGTCTTGCTGCAGAACTGCGGGTGTAAACGATATTCAGTAAGAAGACAGCTTCGAAATGCTAACCGTCGCTGTTGGAACCGTCGACAGCATCCGCCGCTGGCGCATCAAGGCGAAGATGGGCAGCCGAGAAGTGGTGTTTAAAGTTAACACTGGCTCACAAGCTAACATCATACCCTTGTCGGTGTACCGTAAGTTGCGTATGGCTACATTGGAGCCCAGTAACACCACACTCCGTTCATATAACGATGGGCTCATCAAGCATTGTGGCGTGGTTGCAACAAGCGTACTAGTTGGAGAGAGAGAGGTGGCCGCTGACTTTTTTGTGGTAAGAAAGGCCCACCAAGCCATTTTGGGTCGATAGACGCGGTCTCGACCACAGCAGAAGGCATACTCCAACAGTTTTCTGGGCTGTTCAAAGGCACTGGATGCATTCAGCGAAAACACAAAATAACGCTCCGCGAAGACTCCGTCCCCGTCGTCCAGCCGGCGCGAAGGGTGCCGCTGTCTCTTCAGCAGCCGCTGCGTGACGAATTAGACCGCATGGAACAAGAAGGCGTCGTACGGAAAATGAGCAGCCCGACAGACTCGGTAAGCCCTTTGGCCATTGTGCGCAAAAAAGACGGCAAGTTAAGAGTATGTCTTGACCCCAGGAACATTAACGACAGCCTAAAACGGGAGCACTATCAGATGCCTCGTCGAGAGGACATTGAGGCGGAGCTGGCAGGCGCCAAATTTTTCTCGCGTTTGGATGCGAATGCGGGGTTTCACCAAATTCCGCTGGATGAGGACTCGTCAAGAATATGCACGTTCGCGACGCCCTTTGGTCGTTATTGTTTTCTACGCCTTCCGTTCGGCATAGCCTCAGCCAGTGAAGTGTTCCAGAAAGCCCTGAATGAGATATTTGATGGCCTCCCTGGTGTGCGAGTGTATGTCGACGATGTTCTAATTTGGGGTACAACTAGGGCAGAGCATAGCGGACGGCTGCATAACGTCCTAAGCGCGGCTGAAGGGGCAGGACTGACCTTCAACGAGGCAAAATGTCAGTTTGGCGTTGAAGAAATTTCATTCCTGGGCGACATTATTAGCAGCAAAGGTATAAGACCAAACCACACTCTCGTGAAAAGCCTTTTAGAAATGCCAAAACCGAAAGATAAACACGCGGTGCAGAGAATTCTTGGCGTTGTGAACTACTTTAGCAAATACTTCCCAGGACTAGCTCAGCAGACGACAGCGTTGCGGTCCCTTATCAAGCAGAATGCGCTGTTTGAGTGAACACCAAATCATGAGAGGGACTGGCAGGAAATTTGCAAAGCATTGACCGAAGCACCGCTTCTGGCAATATTTGACCCAACAAAGGAAACGAAAGTGACGTCAGATGCATCACAAGCTGGCATGGGCTCAGCCCTGTTGCAGCGTCATGGTGCTACATATGCATCTGGAGTCCTGACAGAAGCCGAGCAACGATATTCGCAAATCGAAAAAGAAGCACTAACCCTTGTCTTTGGTTGCAAAAAAATTCCATCATTTTGTGTATGGCCATCCGATATCTTTAGAAAGTGACCACCGGCCGCTAATGGATATCGCTAGGAAAGCGATTGGTGACATGCCGCCTAGAGTTCAGCGTTTCTTTTTGCGGCTTTTGAAATACAACTACGTGCTATCGTATGTTCCTGGCAAACAGATGGAGCTCGCCGATATGCTGTCAAGGTCGCCACTCCCTGCTGATGTCGTCGCTGTGGATACGGATGATGTCGAAGTGCACGCCATCAATGTACTATCGTCAACCATGAGTGAAAGAACAATGACGCGCCATGTGCGCGAGACATCGGCGGATCCCTATCTGCAGGGTGTGATACAGAGCATGTCGACAGGCGGGCCTATAGACGGGTGTTTTAAGCCTATCGCAGCGGAGCTATCAGTTCTGAACGGCGTACTCATGAAGGGCACAAGGGTCATAATTCCCACAAGCATGCGTGCCGAGATATTGCAGCGCATTCATGCAGGGCACCTCGGTATAGCCAAGAGCAACGCAAGAGCTAGGCAACTGGTTTACTGGCCTGGGATGAACTCTGACATAGAATCATTGAACCAAAAATGTGTAATCTGCAGGAAGCACGCTTACAGTAAGCCAGCAGAACCACTAATGCTTCGTTCAACGCCGAATCAAGCTTGGCAGCGTGTTGGTGCAAATATATTTCAGTACGGGGAATGTACTATTTGTGTGCTTATGACGCAATGTCAAATTTTCCGGATGTAGAGAAGCTCTCTGATCTGAGTGCGAGCACAGTCATTGAAAAGCTGAGTGCAATATTTTCAAGATATGGCATCCCAGCTGAAGATTGCACCGATAATTGACCTCAATTTTCTAGCCGCGAGTTTGCAAGCTTTTCGAAACTGTATGACTTTCATCACACTACGTCCAGCCCACAGTTTCCGCGCTCAAATGGTCTTGTTGAAAAGGGCGTACAGGTGATCAAAAGTATTCTTAAGAAGACAAGCGAACGAAATGAAGACTTTTGGCTTGGTGTATTAAATTACAGGACGAGTCCATTGGAAGACGGCCGGTCGCCTGCAGAGCTGCTTCAAGCAAGGAGTCTTCGCACCCCATTGCCCGACTTCCACCCGCAGCCGATCATCCAGGTCAGCAAGCACAAGCAGTCGAGCCAGAACAGCCGCAACCTGCCATCCCTTGCAGAAGGTGACGTCGTACGGATCAAAGGGTCCTCATGGGAAATAAAAGCCAAAGTGATATCACCTGCCGGACCGCGATCCCATCGCGTTCAAACCGGCGAAAGCATCTTGAGGCGCAACCGGCAGCATTTGCTCGCAACAAGGGAGCGATTTGCTTCTTGCTCATCGGACGGCAGTGACTCTGTTGACGAGCTACCAACCGGAGCTCAGCATCAGCATGGCACCTCATCACCTCGGCATCCTACAGCCACTTCTCCGACGGCACAGCCTCTCCTGCCGAGGCGGTCCACACGACCCACAAGGCAACCCATGCGTTTAGGCTATGACAAGAACTTTCAACAAATCACTAATGGCTGATTCTTTTGTTAAAGGAAGGGGGATGTATCATATCAGTGCCGGTGCCTGTTTGTTATCACTAGCTCATGTGCAACGTGCTCCACTGCCCCCTTTCTTCTGAACCCTGCCTTCTCTCCCCACGGCCCTATATATGCACGGACCGTAATAAACCTTGCCGGTTGTTCCCTGACTGTGCCGTTCGTCATTCAGGTCAACTTCCCGATACAAATACTTCATGGAATTGACTCACCACTTCTTCCACGGACGTCACCGCATTGACTGTTTCTGGCTTGCCAATTCCGAGCTGAAATTCTTTCATCCAACTTCTTTCGAACAACGTTGGGCACGGGCCGTTCACGACGAACAAAGGCAGCACATATTCGCTCTCACCGAGCTGCACGGTTGCC
Source organism: Amblyomma mixtum (assembly GCF_055824585.1). Taxonomy (NCBI): domain Eukaryota; kingdom Metazoa; phylum Arthropoda; class Arachnida; order Ixodida; family Ixodidae; genus Amblyomma; species Amblyomma mixtum. The sequence goes on from NC_143016.1 coordinate 194,933,792, forward strand.
ACAAGCTTGCCTACCACCGGCTTCGTGTCACCGAAGAATCCTCGAAGCTGAACCTCCGATGTCTCCAGTATCACCGAGGGGAACAGCTGCGTAAACTTCTTCTCGCTGATAGTTGACACGCTAGCGCCAGTGTCAAGCTCCACGTCCAAAGTCACTCCATTGATGGAAACTTCCACACGCATTGTCTCTGTCCCGGCCGCTTGGAGCGTCCATAGGTCGTACGCTCCCTCATTCTCCGGCCTGTATTCCGTCGCCGCCAACTCGTCGTCCAGGATGTGGACAGGTTTCGGTCCATTCCGGAATCTCGTTTTTGCAGTCTGTGACGTGCTTGACCGGCATACTCTGGCCAGATGTCCTCTATGCTCGCACTTGAAGCAAACGCTGCTCACGTGACGGCATTGGGGTGGCCGATGATTCCCCCCACAGCGGAAACATGACCCACTTGCCTGCTGCTTGGTTTTCACAAAATTCGCAGACTCCTTGGATTGCCCTGGCGTCGCTTGAGGTAGCTGAGTACATAATGCACGGGAATCTTTCCGTGCAGCCTCCATGGCAATGACGGTATTCTTTGCGGTCTCAAACTCTAAATCTGCCGTTTCCAGCAGCCGAGTCTGCATTGTAACATTGTTGATTCCGTTCACGATTTGGTCCCGCAGCATCCGCTCACGAAACGATGCGAACTTGCAGTCATCGGCAAGCTGCTTCACTGATGCGATGAAGTCGCCAACTGACTCTGCGTCCCGACGGTGTCGAGAAAAAAACTTGAAACTGGCCACAACCTCCGATACCTTTGGCGAGTAGTGCTTGTTCAGAGCGTCGAAAATTGCAGTCAAGGTGGTGTCGGCAAGCTTCGTAGGGGCTAGCAGGCTCCGCAGCAGCGAGTACGTTTCTGATCCACAGCACGTCAGAAACAAAGCAGTTTTCTTCGTCTCAGCGATGTCCTTCGCTGCGAAGTACAATTTCACCCGTTCACGATACTCGGTGGAATCCGACATACCCACCTCGAGCGGTTCCACCTTCCCAACAACATCGCTCGTCACCAGTTGTAATAAGCCGGGCCGGGAACATTTCCCGGCCAAGAGTGAAAAACAACACGCCAGTCGAGGGCATGCCACGCACTGACTAGCCCAGTCATGCGTGCCTTTTTATTTACCGACGCGGTCATCAAAAACGTCCCAGTCGTGTTCGTCATGTTCCGCCTCTTGTGCCGTGCTCAATGGGGGTAGTTTGTGAAATCCCTTTATCTCGCGGCAAGTGCTACGTAGGACAAACTGGACGCCGTCTCAAACGCTTTTCGAGCACAGAAGGGACTGCCGCTCTCTGAAGGTTCTCGTAAACTTGGCCAATGACTGACTAAAATAAATGTGTCAACCATCTTTTGCAAACACAGCAACTTTGGCACATGCAAACTAAAAGAAAAGGCGTGACGTTGTGAGGCCATCCCCATGAATATAAATAAAAATGCTACGTGAGCTCTGTGTCCATTCCTCTCATTCGTATGGAAATAGATATTTTACACTGATACTCGATTAACATGAGTATCGCCTAAGCGTGTGTACCTACTGGGAGCGTAGGGGAACGAAATCTTTGGTTGGTTACTTTGTGCAGTTCCTTCTATCATCGCTGCGTGTTTCTGTGGTTTATTGTTTTCTTTCATAACTTCACCAGCGCTGCGACGAGGAACAAAGACAGAGAAGGAAGGACAAGGACAAGCGCTACTAATCTGTATTTTTTCAAATAAACTTTCAGTTGTTAGTAGCGCTTGTCCTTGTCCTTCCTTCTCTGTTCTTGTTCCTCGTCGCAGCGGTGGTGAAGTTTTGAAGATGTACCAACTAGCTCAAACCACGATTTTGCTCCAATTGTTTTCTTTTTTCTTTATTGCCGAACCGCAGTCACGTGTACTTGCTTCCTCCGTTCTAATATTCCGGAATAAAACCTCATTTGGTAACTTGCGTTTAAAGTCTGTTTCGTCTCTCTAACCCGTCCCTGTTAGCCCTAACAGCGCAGCCTTTCAAAGTATTTATTTATTTATTTATTTATTTATTTATTTCCACATCACAGGCCCCGAAAACCATTGGGTGAGGGGGGCAAATCGAAAAAGAAATATGCAGAACGAAAAAAATCACAATACCGGTACAAGAACGCGGTACAAGGCAAATAAGTACATGGAAGGAACACGAAATTTATGAAAAACGGAGTTAAAATAACATCAGACATGAAAATAGAAAGGAAAAAAAAGCGAAACACGAACATGTGAAAAAGGCATCCAGGGGCAACAGAAGAAGTGGTAAATGGGAAAACAACGTTAAGAACAAATGAAACTGTCGTACATTTAAAACATCACTAGGGCAATAAATGTATAAATAGATGTTTTTTAAACCATCCAGGATGAATGAAAGAGATTATGTGGGGATATTTCAACGAGCCCAATCCCAAGCGCTTCTTCGTTTTCATTTGCGGCCAAAGGCCAGGGACCGCGGCCGTGTGACGCCACCGCACCCACTAGCGCAGACGCTAAAGAAGAGTGAGGACCATGCTCACTGAGGTGAGCAACCACAACACAACGCGCCTCGCTACCAGTTCGAGCGCAACCGGTCCCTCCGCACCACTATCTGCAATAAATGCGGCAGCTTTTTTTCTCAAGTAGTGGAATATTGCAGTGAGCGACACATTAGCTGATCTTCTGTTGCAGAAACAACTTCATTTGACCAGGGAAACACTTAATTGCGCATTTTTTTTAACGGCGATGAAATTCCGTGAGCACAAAGTGTGCGCCATGCATGAATTGCTAAAGTGGGCTCCAAATATGTACATATAGGTTTTCAGATTTTTCTTTTTAATCGAACATAATGCGGTTCCGAATGAGTTAACTTCATGCTTATCTATTTGCGATAAAAAATTTGCTGATTATAAGTGCTTTGTCACATCCCAACAGCGCTGTTCATTTGACATTCAGGTGGCCCTGTACGTAACCAGGCGCAAATATTTATACCTTCTAAAATTATTGTAAACCAAATTTTCGTCGTGATTTAGCGGGAATTTCCAAAGACGTCCTCGAATATTCCAGTTCTGAATAATGGAATTGAGTGGGCGAGTTAGTTTTCCATCTTGACAGTGAAAGCGCTCAAAAGAACAAGGACGACAGAAAAGGACGACAGACAAGGACGACAAGAAGCGCTTTGTATGTCTTTCCTTTTCTGTCGTCCTTGTCCTTTTGAGCGCTTTCACTGTCAAGATTCCTGTTCTGACAGACTAAATAGATTTTTACTAAACAAGAGTTGACGTTCTGTCGTTATTTTCTAAACTTTTCTCGTACTCCCGTAGTCGGTCACTAATGCGACAGAACGTCGACGACGGCAGAACGTCAAATCTTGAACGGCATATTTCTTCCTGCATCAGCACGTGTAGGGCTAAACTTAAGAACACTAAGATTGCAGGCAGGAACGCTAATGTGAAAGCTCGGCTGGTGCTGGAGGCCTTCCACATTAAAAGGCTATCGATCGCTGCGCGAGTGATGCTTCTTTGCATATTTATTGCGCTCAATCTGCTTATTCTAATTATTTTTTGCCGTAATCGAAACGCGGTTGTTTGATGTGCGTGCCTCCACTGTGTTTGCGCATGCTAGAAGTTTTTTTTTTTGCTTCATATTCCTTGTGTCACACCCCATTAAACAGTTGGTAGTAGCGCTCGTCGGTCGTCGTATGTGTTTCTTCTCAGTCTCGTCTAAGTTCTGCGCCCACTGCGTTCATATCATGCAAAGCCATCTTGCCCGACAGGCACGCTCTTCTGGACCCCCTGTAAACAGGCGGTGAAAAGCATTGGAGATATGAAGTCTCCCTGCCTGATATCCTTTCTTAGTGGAATTTTATTCCTGACTTTGTGGGGGACTATGGTAGCTGTGTGCCCGCTATAGATATCTTCCAGTATTTTTACATGAGGCTTTCCAACACTCCCATTCCGCAATGCCTGCATGAGTGCTGAGATGTCAACTGAGTCAAGTGCTTCCTCTTAATCTATAAAGGCTACATATTGCAGTTGGTTGCACTCTGCGCATTAAAAGTTTACGGACAGCTTCTGTAATTATAACTTTTCCCCCTTTATGAGTGCTTAACCTCGCACTTTGAACTCACCGCAAAAATGTTAAACACACCTGGCGTGGCCTGTTTGGGTGAAAATGAAGTACATTTTTTACATTAAATTATATGCAAATGCGTTTCGGTACAAGTATCATGAAACACGATGAGATCCGTGGTAGAGCCTACCATCTGGCTTTGTGGAACAGAAAAAATTCGCACGCAATATAAGCGATTCATGCGGCTCAGTATGCGATAGCAATTTTGTTGCCCTGGACGGAGCAGCAGCTCCCACTGACAGGTTCAGATCGTGCGAGCAGATGGCTTCAATCACCGTTTGACACTTCGTATCCAAGCTCCACAATCTCGATCCAATCCGATTGTGGCATGCAGTACCCCCAGCTCCACTCTCCCCACCCCTCGACTCTGATTGGCGGCCGTGGTGTCCCTCTCGCCACCCGTCTGCTCCAACCTCTCCCCTGACTGTAGTAAGGGGCATCTCCCTCTCTCCCCTTTGTCCTCCTCCAATAGGGGCTTCGCACGACGACGCCCGGCACTTTTTGCTTAAAGGCTGTCACAGGGGTAACACATTAAATTGGAGAAAAACGCGCAGCCGGTTCGCTTCATTCCATTCAGAGTACGCAAAAAAGACCACGGTCTCTCACGTGATGTACGCGTCCTTCATGGTGGCCACTGTAACGACGATGTTCTCGATGCCCCACTGCTCGGCCTCTTCCTCCAGCTTGCGGAACATGGCGGCGAATCCTTGGTGCTCCAGTGTCTGCAGCCCTATGGTGACGCTGCCCTGCTTCACGTCTTTGACCAGTGCGTTGGGAGCCGTCTCCCGCACGACGGCCATTATGGCCCCCAGTTCGAAGTCCACTGTCTTGGTGCTGAGCTGCACTTTGTAGCCGACGCCTGCAACAGAACAGACCTCCTAAAAACCGCTGCGTGCACTGCGCTCCGCAGGAATATAGGGCAGGCCAGGATTGTATACTTCGAAGCTTACCGGGCATGCCGGGCATGTCGGTAAAAGCAAATCGTCTGGATCTGTGTCCATAGTCAACGAAGTACTATCCCTCTCTGTGTGCAACATTTGGCTCAGAATAAGCTATTTCACAGTTCGGAAACGTGGACGATGTAAGGTAGAGGTGCAGAAGTTAAACGGCCGTGTGCTGTCGAGACACATGCCTCGATCACCACATACTGTCAAAGTGATACGCAAAGCACGTAGTGCCTGTGCGGCAGTGACAAAGACTAAAAATAGAACACTCGGCACACACTTCTTCCTTCCTAATTTTTGGTTTGTAATGTTGTGTGCACTCCAAACGAAACCACACAATCTGAAGATTTCGACTGGAAGGGCATGGAACATGCCAAAACATCGTCCTACCTTGATAACCTCGGGTACCCTGGAATCATCGATGATCCCTCGATTCCCTTTTCATCCAAAATGTGTTATCAGGAAGCAATAATCTGCTGGGAGAATGAGCTTATACGCAATAAATAGTGTTGTGGCGAAACTTTACCAGCTATAATCACTTTGATGGAAGCAATAGTCACTGCACACAACATTTCATGCTATATAAAAGCGGCTCCGGGCTTGGCCCGCGATAGCCTAATGGCTCGGCTGTAGAGTGCCACAGCTGTCGAAATGGAGTTTTAAGTGGATACGCGCTTCTGAAATCACACACCACATTCTCACCACAAAGTTGTCGTAACAGGAACAGTAGCAGTAGCGATACGGTAGCTGTAACAGCAAATAGATAATATAGGGCATACAGTAAGATCAAACTTCACAAAAGGCCATAAATAGCAGCACCATTAAAAAACAAGACCATGAAAGCACTGCAGGAACCAAAGCGGAATGCATTCAATGTCGTGGTAAAATGACGATGTCTCTTTCTGTTGGGTTTGTGGGGTTTATCGTCCGAAAGCGACTCAAGCTATGAGAGGCGCCGTGGCGGAGCGCTCCGGAAATTTCCGCCACCTAGGGTTCATTAACTTGTACTGCCGCGAAGCACAGTACACGGACCTCAAGCATTTCGCCTCGATCGAAACGGGACCGGCATCAAACCCGCGACCTTCGGGTCAACAGCCAAGCGCCATAACCACTGGGCCACCGCGATGGTAAGCCTGTTTCTCTGTGCACTAGCTTATGAACTGAAATTAGTCCGCACACCTCTTGTCTATCGTTTAAGAGATAATTTTCACATTTTCCTTGTGCATAATTCAATATTACTTTCAGCAGTATTGCTCAGTTTTGAAATATGGCGGTGAATGATGTAACTGCGACCCATTTATTAATGGAGGTTACGCAATGAGTTTCTAGTTTTTATAGCAACATCCCCATGACTGGATAATATGTAACTAAATGCTTGCACCAGGTGCCTTTACTGACCTAGATTCTGACACGTTGTTCCCTGCATATTACCAGGTTTTCTTTAAACCGGCAAGAAAACTCTGTCCTGACGCTTTCACGCGGTCTGAGGTCATTTCCAACAGAGCAATGCAAACTCTGGAGAAGTGTGGTTGTTTAGGGCGCTTAGTGCAAGGTTCCACGAACAAAAAAAATAAACGCGCCAGAAGAAAACAGGACTCTGGAATGGAGACAACACACCTCTCCGCCGTCCAGTTTTCTTTTCGTGCCTATTTTTGTTCATGGAACTATATAGGATTGATTATACAGGGCAATCCGCACCTGAGCCAGTCGGTTAATAGCTCAAATATTGCAACAGTCAACGAGATACAACGAACAGAGATGACACATGACAGGAGGCTCTGTGTGTTGCCTCTTGTTGGCTGTTGCTATCTTCGCATTACAGAGGGTGTTGAAAATTGCTCTGTCCGGACATTTTAAGCGGAAGCGATGAACACTACACAAAAACTGTTCTAGCACGCAGTTACGCCGTCACGCGCACACAACCTGAGAGACTAAAATCACTATAGTAACCTTACTGGTCTCTCAAGCTTGTATGCATGTTTTCATTAAAAACGGTCGCAAACACTCATTTGGTAGCACTGCAACACGCGCCCCTTTCGAGACATTGCTCGGCAATCTTTAGACCGGCACTGAGTAATTACTCATTCAGGGCGGCGGCGGTTGACGCGAAACTCCTTCCTTGTATGACCGAGCTGCTCTGTGGGACGTATTATCAGCTTGACCTACAAACGTCTACGCAGTGCAAGCAGCACTTTTACGCCTACCGTACCTGCGGGGCATGTGCAGTTATATGGGACTAGTTGAAGCCCAATATCACGGCACGCAAGCGTGCTAAAAGTTTTACGCTAAGTGGGCACGTCTACGAATGTGACTGCCAACATAAGCCTGCGCTCTAGCTAGCCTGAGTAGCTTAATGTTCTCAAGTGAAATATGGGCTGTGAGGGGCGGTACTAAAGGGCTCCTAATTAATTCCGAGCACCTGCGATTATTTAACCTGCACTTACATTGCACAGCACACGGGCGTTTCGATATTTCGCCGCAATGGAAACACGGCAGCTGTGGCCCTCTACAATCCTACAACCTTGAGGTCAGAAGCCGAACCCTGGATTCACGAAGCTACACAGGAGGGCAGTTTATAAATTGATTTTAATTTATTCGAAGGTTGCCGAAGAGTTTTATCACTTTTTATGCACCCGGTCACATTACCTCCTGGCCTGCGAAAACGGATTTTCAGTACTGCGAGCAATATGTTTTGATTTTGCCTTATTTTAGTCTGGAGAAGGACCTGCACGTGCGTTTCGGTTGTCGATATGATTCCCGTTTTGACCTATTTACTCTTCAGACAACTACGCCCTCTTTGCTTCTGTGTGTTCCCCTGAAGCCACCCGTCGTTGTTCGGTGTACTGCTTAATATCCTCATTCCATCTACGTTGTGACTTCCTCTTTCCTCTCCAGCAGTTTACTACTTTTACTTACTTTATTTTTGTATTCATGAGTAGTTCTGAATGTAATCTCAGTTTTCCATTGGGCGTTTCTCAATTGCTTCCTCTATGTCGGCTGCTATTAGCGCTATTTGTTCGTCTCTTAATTTTGCGCTGTCTTTTTGACTTCGCTGCATTTCTCTTTTGATCAGGGCTCCCAACTGTAGACTAATATGTTGATAATCACTTCCCAGGCTGTACTTGCCCTCTTCGTCTCTTTCCACGATTTGGAGCTTGCTATAGATGCGCTGCATCATTAGGCAGTAGTCAGTGATTGTCCGCCTGTTAAGGAATTTGAACGTTATTGTCCCCCTTGCATTTAATTTCTGGTTTGGTTTGGTTTGGTTGGTTTATTGGGGTTTAACGTCCCAAAGCAACTGAGGCTATGAGAGACGCCGTAGTGAAGGGCTCCGGAAATTTAGACCACCTGGGGTTCTTTAACGTGCACTGACATCGCACAGCACACGGGCCTCTAGAATTTCGCCTTCAAGAAATTCAGCCACCGCGGCCGGGATCGAACCCGCGTCTTTCGGGATTTAATTTCTCTCTTTACAATCACTAGGTTGTGGTGCTCACAGAAGTCTAGCATTTAACTTATGCTTACAATCTCTGTATCCATCCAGATCATCTATGTGACCATTCATGTCAACCCGCCGAATAATATCGGCACCGCTTCCAAACTGCTTTATATCGTCACTGAGACACTTAACCAGATTCTTATTTTCTTAATCTGAAGGAACAAACGTAGCGTTTAAACAGGACACAGAAAGATGAGGACAGGACAGGGCTCCAACTTACAACTGAATGAAATCGATAAACGAAAGACACATCCCTTGTCGAGCAAAGACACGCATGCGCAAACTTGAAATAATGGCAAAACTGTGATAATCTAAAAAATCCGGTAAAAGAAAAAGAGACGAAAAGGGGAGGAATAGCCACCGGTCATGAAGACTGTTTACAAACATTAAGTGCGTCTCAGAAAGTTTCTTTTTCCATTAGATAAATAGAAGGTGTGCTAATGCACGTGTCACTACCGCGTTGGGATATTTCATGAGCTTCCAAGATTTCCCTCGCCAATTGATCTTTACCCCTTCCTAAGATCTTCGTGCGGTTCAAAGAGGGAAAGCAACCTGGGCAGCTCTTGCAATGCTTTGGCAAGTGCTCATCAGTTTGCTGACGAAGCGAAGATGCGTGTTCACTCAGCCTCACGTTTGGGCATCTGCCCGTCTGCCCAATGTACACACTTTCGCAGCATAGAGGAATCTGATAAACAATATCTGTGGCGCATGAGACGTGCGGCTTTTTGTGTTTTGTGCTACACCCTGAATTCTTGACGCTCTCATGATCTGCCAGAGCGCAAAGCTTTGCAAGCTTGAGGGGAGCTGAAAATACCACATCAATACGAAATTTTGCTGCCACTCTCTTCAAGTTGTGCGAGAGCCTGTGTACATAGGGCATAACTTCAAACTTCCTTTTCTGTTGTCCCGGTACATTTATCTTAGATAACTGGATGTGTTCTCTTGCTTTGTGTAACTTTTTCTTTAGAGTTTCTGCGACAGCCACAATAACATCGCCAGGAAAGCCTGCTTCTTTAAGTCTTTGAACCTGGTTGTCAAAACTACTACCAACTTTGTGCGGACATGACTAGAGGAGCGCCGACCTGAGACATGTGGCTGTTATGCATTGCTTAATGAGCTTCGAATGAGAAGAGTCGTCAGGTAGTAGCGCTTTCTTGGACCATGGCTCGTAAGCCCAGCAAAACTGACCAACAGAATTAAAATACAGGTGAATATCTAAAAACTGAATGGAATCGTGAGCCGGAAGTTCTATGGAAAAATTCAGTGACTTCATGATAGCTTTGAATCGGGTTAAAATCGAGTCTGCAACTACACTCAAGTCATCTCTAGACGAAAGGTTGAGAACAACCAGGAAATCATCTACATATCTAAAGACACGTACAACGCGCTCATCGTTCAACTGAGACTGAAGCAAACGTCCAAACTTGGCAAGAAAAATTTCACATAGCACAGGGGCGACACTTGAGCCAATGCAAATCCCGCATTTCTGGACATAGAAATGTTCTTTGTAGCTTATGATTGTAGAATTGAGGTACAGGGCCAAGAGTTCCAGAAATGATTCAATACTAACACCACATGAATTCTGAAAAGACACCTCACCCGCCTCTTCAATACACTCTCTCACAGCAATGAACAGTTCATTGTGCGGCACCGAGTAAAAAAGTTCCTCTACATCCACTGAAAACGCAGAGTTTGCACCGCACACGTCACTCCGTCGGATGTCAACTAAGACGGCTGAGGAGGCGACTTTAAAAGGGTCCACAGTACAAAGGCTGTTCAGGTGACGCTGGAGGAACCTGCCTAGACGTGCCTGCCAGCTGTGTCGCTCTGTGATAATGGCTCTGAAGGGACATTTGGGCTTGTGAGTTTTTGCGTTGAAGAAAACTTTCAGTGCATCTTATTTGCAGTTGTTCACCTCCTTCCCCAGCCTGTCCAGCTTGTACTCTTTTAGCAACTGCAATTGCCCTACTCTTAGCCTTAGCTGGCTTAAGAAGCGAGCGCTTAAAGTTCTTCTCAATTGCTTTTGTAGCCTTTGCTTTTGTAGCCTTATTTTCTTGCCTGTCCCCTGTCCTTAAATAAACTACCCCCAGCCGTGTCCTTTTATCGGTAATTGTACCTGATACTCAGCCATGTTGTTTGAAAAATGATTTTATTCTTTCGCGATTTGTTCCTTGATGTATCAGCATACCTACCTCTCCTCCTTTTTCTCCACTGTTGTTCTGCAGTGCCCTTCCCAGAAAAAGCCGTCGATTAACGGCGGTGCTTCTAGATACCTGAGATGTGACATAGAGCGTTCATACCTGCTTCTTCGTCCTTAAACTGCTTCTCTGTTGCTAGCCATTTTGCTCTGTTTCTACCACTTGCTTATTCCTTATCCTACTGTTAAATTTTTTTTTAGTAGTTTTCTTCCCGGACCTCCTAGTGGCAATTGTGTTGGGCTCACCGCCATTATTACACTTTCTACTTTGCTTCTACATGCCCCTATGCCCTGAGCAGCCGTGGACCCCCTAAATAAGCTACCGCCCTGCCTGCCAGGCGTCAGCCGATCGCTGCTCCGACCGTTCCGCAGCGCAGTTGTGTGTCCTTCTTGTTCTGGTCCTTTGTCTGCAAGCGCTGTTTTTTCTCAAGACGCTATAATGGATGCCATCTCGTGTAAAGACTCTGCCAAAGCCTGCTGTGTGCACTTTCCTGTTTATGTCTGCCACTTTAAATCCTTTCTCCAGGGCTAACTTCTTTCGCTCTCGATTAAGAGTCGCCGCGTCCTTGGCAACATCTCGGTTCCTTCCTTGCACCTCCGGCACAGTGCACACCACGATCTGCGCATGCTGTGCTATCGCCCTCAGCTAATATCTCCACTACTTGTGCGGCGTCACCATTCAGGACATCATTTAGCCCCGCCGCTACCGCTACCAAATTACGCCCCACCACATTCTTAGAAAGTTCTTTTTGTCTATCTCAGTACCGCGTGCATTGTCCTCCCAGCGAATACCCGGGTGTTACCCGCCTTTTACAGGCTCCAATATAGCTCTTCTGCACCTCCTCATGTTTGAGACACCACCGATAAGCACTAGGGTACTCTCTCCATCCCTCCTAACTTTCGAATTCTGCTGCCGACGCCTCAGACTCCTTCCATATAACCTTAAGTTGCTTGACCATCTTAGCTGCACTCCATTGTTGCTACCACAAAATCCTAGAATATCTGCAGGCTCAAAAACAAAATCACTTACAAACACGTGCCCAAATAAAATTCTGCCTACGGAAAATGCTGATAACCTAACAAAAGAAATAACTACCTATGTAAAAAAGTTCTCAGAAATGAGCGCTGAAAATCTCTAGCTGCCGGCCGGAGTTGACCCGGCCGTTATAGGTCAGTGACATAAATTCGGCACTTTAGCCTGCACTTCCCCTAACATGCCTAAATCTAAACACACCCTACTCATAAAATATACAAGAAAGAACTGATCTATTTGCCGCTGTCCCGTCGCTCTCACAGTCGTCCGTCCGGTCCCGGTCACTACGCGTAATCCCAAAAGCACCTAAACTTGCGTCCACGGCTGTCCGCACGTCTGCCGCACTGCACAACGGTGCGGCAGCGGCCGCAGCGCGGCGTATCTCTTCGCCCGGGGCATTCGAAGCTAGTCCTCGAGCGAGTTGGTCAGCGTTGTGCCCGCAGCGTTTCAAACGGGCTACGTGAACAACCTGGGTCTTGCGGGAGCGGGGATTACCTGGGTAACTTTGAATATTGTGTAGTTGAGGTCACTGGGGCAATCGAGAACAACGAAAGGGCCGCAGCACTTTACGAGGAATTTCTGGTAGAGGCCCCATCGACGCAGTGGAGTCCAGAGCCAAACGTAGTCACCGGGCTCACCGCAATGTGTCCACTGTCGCAACGGCCCTTGGTGCGAACTAGTGTTCTGAGCGTTCGGAGGCGGACTATTCGTCGCGCTTCTTCCGCATGGCAAAGGGTCCGCGAAAGGGACAGAACAGGTTGTTGAGAAATAATACATTTTGGGCGAGTTGGTTACCTACACAGAACAAGAATGGGTCACAACTGCGCTGTGTGTCCCCTTCTTGTTCTGTGCCGTCTTTGCGCTGTAATAATGAATGATTGCTGAGAAAAGGGAACAATCGTGTCCAGAAAGGTGCGTGGGTTGCAGGCGTAAAGAAGAAAGAACGGGCAGTAACCAGTGACGTGTTTTTCAGCGCTGTAGGCGTACGTGACAAACGTTAGCACGAGGTCCCAGTTCTTATGGTCGGCCGCTACATACAGGGACGACATGTTCTTGAGGGTGCGGTTGATGCGCTCCGTCAGGGCATTCTTTTGCGGATGATAGGGCGCCGAATAAGGATGGTCACAGATGCAGAGCCGTAGTAGTTCTGCCACGACGTCGTCAGTGAACTGGTGCCCACAGTCGCTGATTACGACTCCAGGACCGCTGTGCCGAAGGTTCACCGAGTGAGGCAAAAAGACGTCTGTTGCTTCGGCGGACACGAGAGCAGCTGTCTCCACTAGCGAGTCAAGTAGTCGACGCAAACAACAATCCAGCGTTGGCCCGCGGTAGACTTGGGAAGCGAAACAAGCATGTAAACTCTGACCTGCTCACAAGGGTATTGAGGTGGTTTGACCGATTGCAACAAGCCTGCGGGCGATGCAATGCGATGCTTAAAGGGACACTGAGGAGAAATTTAAGTTGGCTTGTATCGGCAGAATACCAGCTCCTGATTACAAAAACACAACTCATACTGACAACAAAGCTCTTGTAACGTAGAAAAGAGCATGAACCAAAATACAGGTATCGCCGCCACAGGCCAAACTCGCAAGTACAAGCGTGATGACGTCATAGGACAAAGCAGTGTTGTTAGAACCAATGGTTCTAGCAAGTCTAGGACCCGAGAAGCCACAAATCACTGAGGCACAGCCAATGCATGCGCAAATCTTGACGTCGCCAGATGGCGCCACGTGCCCGGCAGCTACGCGCGCGCCTGAAGCATCGGGACCAATCAGCGCCCGCTCACCGGCGTTAGGCGGGCTCCCGGTATTCCGCTAGCGGTAACAAGGTACATGGTATGCTAAAGGTGTCTATTTCCGAGAACTTCGTTGACGACTTCGAGAACGAGATCCATCGTAACGCTGGCAAAACGCCAGTGCAAACGTAAGCGAAGCGACTGTAGCGACGGCCGCAATAGCCGATAGATGCCTTCAACGTGCGGCAGGCGGTAGCTTTCGTTTCGGCTGCTGCTAGGCCGCACTGCTGGCCGTCAGAAATCACGGAGTCTGCGTTACGTCATGTTCACGTCATGTTTCACGTCACTTAGTCCTGTGCCGTCATAGGAGAATCCCAAGTTTGAATCAGAGCGGCGGGAAAAAGTTTTTCAACTTCGAATCCAAATTTCTTAGAAATAAATGCATCTTTCGCTGCCGGCCAAGTGGCAACAAAGCCATGACATGCCGAACTATCGGATTTTGCTATAAAAAAAATATTAATAGTGCTCTCCTCACTGTCCCTTTAAAGCATTGACACTGCAGAAAGCCGGCAACGTATTGCTTAATTGTCTTGTAAAGTCCAGGCCAGTAAGAACGCCGTGTTCTGTAGAACGTACGAGAAGCCCTTGATGACCGGTAGCAATATCGCTGTGCATGGCATGAACGAAAATGCCACTAAGACTGGCGGGGACAACCAAAAGCAGACGCGCACCGCCCATGGAATAGTTCTTAAAGAGCACCCCTCCGATATGACGAACGGCGCGACAGGAGCCTACGTACAGTCTTGATCGAACAACGGTTGGAGACTAGTATCCTTGCGCTGAAAAGTCCCGAGGCCGGGAAACTTCGCGTAGAGAGAAGATAAACAGTCATCGAAGTCCTCTTCGCAACTCGCCGTGTCTGGTAGAGGGAAACGGGACAAAAAGGCGGCAATAGCTTGGGGGCGACCGCTCTTATACGCCACAGTAAAGTCAAATTCTTGTAGGCGGAAGTCCCAGCGAGCGAGTAGACCGGAAGCAACGCGGATGTCAACAAATCGACCCACCGAATGATGGTCTGTAACAACCTTGAAATGGTGTCCATGTAGATAGGGCCGCAACTTTTACACACCAAAGAGGACAGCGAGACACCCGACTTCCGTCACGCTAGAGTTGCCTTCCGATTTTGTCAAAGTGCGACTTCCGTATGCGACCACGTGCTGGGCGCCGTTGTGGAATTGCGCCGACGCCCACGGCGCTGCCGTCGGTGTGGAGTTCAGTAGGCGTCGCTGGGTCAAATTGGCGCAAAATAAACGCAGAAGGGAGCAAAACTTCACTTGCTGGGAGGCAGACTCACAAGTAGACGACCATACAACGGGGAGTCTTTATTAAGTAGGGAAGTCAGCTTATGAGCGACTTTGGCGAAGCCTTGGACGACGCGGCGGAAATAGAAGCAGGGGCCCATCACTCGTCTAAGGTGTTTCAAAGAACGTAGTTGTACGAACTCCCGTACGGCAGCTATCTTCTGTGGGCCGAGCATGATACCGTCCTTGTTGACAAGAAACCCGAGGACAAGGGTTTGCCGTTCACCAAATTTGCATTTCTTGGAGTTGATGACCAGTCCAGCTCGTGCGTCGCAGGAGAGCACCATACCTAGTCTTTCGCTATGCTCGGGAAAAGTCTTTCCTAAATGATCCCATCATCGAGGTAACAATACATGTTTGCCTTTTAGGCCCCCCACACCTCCCCACTAATAAATAAATCATGATAAGGCATGCATTGACTGATGACTAAAATTTCGGTTACTGCAGCTCCTTTAGACCCAGTCTGACTGTATTTAAAAATATATTCCTTGCTCACTTTGCCAGAATACGCCACAAGCATACATTTGTACACGTTGATTAACCTCTCCTTATCAGTGACATTTAAAGAGGTGTGATCGTGCAATGGAAGCATGAGAAATTTATCTAGCGTGAGCTTAAGATCGCGGCTTGATAACACGCCCTGTTTCATTAGAGCCTGATGCTCATGCACCGAGATCACGTACTTGAACTGCACGGGCAAACCTTCAACGCATCTTGATAGCCCAGCAGTGCACGAAGACCTTGTTTAAGTGGAACAGAGATTAGGGTGGGAAAATATAAAGATAAAGTGCCCGGCCCATACCGCCGTAATGCACAACGGGCTGCTTAAGTGCCATAGTGAGAGGAAAGAACGGCGCCAGAACCTGCGGCGTCCGCAATTTTCTATTAAAAAAAATTGCAACAGTAACAAGTTCCTCGTTCACCGCGATAACGAAAACACAATAACACGCTCACCTGTGTGCTTCTTGCTTTCAGACACGTTCCCCTGCGTGCTTCTTGCTTCCGCTGTCGTACCGACAGTTGCCAATGCCGGCAGATTACGAAACCTCAACGCAACTTTCCGTGAAATAGAAGCGCTATATCGTTTTAATTTCATTGGTATCTGCGACTTCCAGGCGCAGTTTTCTGTGTATGCCCTTTCGCTCCGGCAAACATACAACTACTTGAAAGTGAAATGGAACACGAAAAAAAACACTCGCCAGTGTGTCTGTGGCGCAGAAGGCTCTTTGCAATAAGCGCACTTTTGTCGGCCGACACGACAACGGTTCGATAGCGTCACACTTGAAATTATATGTCCCACACACCATCCTCTTGATGTCAAGAGAGTAACACAACGACAAAGCAGCAACAGCTTTCATGCGACTAGCACCATATTTCCCGTAAAGCAAAAAAAAATCCAGTGAGTGTGTTGCATGGAAGGGAAAGAGCGAAAGCCATACGTCCGGTCACCTTGCCACCTTCTTCTCTACATTTCCGAAGAGAGCAAAGCGTGACCACGTCAGGGCTTGCGGAACCGTACGCGTTCTTTCTGCGCACGAGGGGTCGACCGAACTGCCGCTGACCTGACGAGGGTCATGCAGCGCTGCGTTGGAACACTCAGTTTCGCGCTCGTGGCCGTTTAAAAACAGAGCTCCAAGCACCCCGCCGGAGTGTGCTACTTATATCCATGATGTTAATCAGGACATTATTAAGAGAGTACCCTCCGGATCGTTTGCGAGGGAACCACCCACTGGTTGCGCTCTTTACGCTCCCGCCATACGTTCTCACGATGCAAAACCCGGGAACGGGCGCTTAACAGGTGTTGCTGCAACAACTCCGTCTTCTTGTTTTCTCTCTGGAGCATACAGGGCAAGCCTTCAGCCGGAGATTGCAGCGTTTCGATTGAAGTCAGCCAATGTGCGCCGCAGTAGCAAAAGCCGACTACGCTTGGACTAAGAGAATGTTGCCACGTAGTACACACCCGAAGATTTCTTCAGGAAGGTCGGCGATCCGGCGCAGACCACCTTGCCCGTGTTCATCATGACGATGCGGTCGGCCAGCACCTCGGCCTCTTCGATGTCATGCGTGGACAGCAGGATGGTCGAAGTGCCGCGCAGACTGCTAATCAGCTCCCAAATGCTCCGCTGCGTCTCGGGATCCATCCCAGTGGTCGGCTCGTCGAGAATCAAGAGCTGCGCATTCACGTTGAAGAAGCTCAGAAAAATCCGGGGATAAGAAAAAATTAGGCAGTCGCTTAGCTCGGGTTAAGCTTGGATATACAAGAGAAAAGCTGCAGTTGCACTTGGTTTCACGTCATGGCTGCCGCAGTTGGCGCATAATACACCGGGAGCACCACGACAACGGTGGAGGCGGTCGGCCGTCCACACACTGCCTGTACGGAGGCGGAGGAGGAGACGCGCGTGTAGTGAATACGGTGCTGTCTTAGAAGGTCGCTTTAGGGACATGTACTGTGGTGCCCATTCCTTTCGGGTGTACACCAAGATAGAAAGGCATTTCCTTTCCTTAAAACCAATTTTCATTTCATTTCATTTTCCTGAAGGCCCTTACGGCGCTGTTCGGGTATCCACCGAGATATGAGAGAGATAGGCGTCGTTTCCTTTCCTTTAAACCAATTTTCTTTTCATTTTCCTTCCCTTGCGGCGCGGTTCGGGTGTCCACCAAGATATGACAGTTGCGCACTGTTTGTCTTTTATTTATTTTTATTTGTGCCGCGTGTGACGTTACTCGGTATCGTGCATGCGCAGCTGTGGCAAATCTTGGCTGCGCCGGCTCACGCGAAGCGCGGCTGTGGTGCGGGTAGTGAAGCTTTTCGCTTCAAAAAGCTGATGATAATGCTGTTAGCACCTCAAGTACGGAAAAAAATGGGTTACACGCCATAAGGCCTTAAGCTGCAAACACTAGCTCACGGATGCGCATCAGTGATAAGCACACTGCCTGCATCTGGAGCTCCTGTCGGGCCTCAACTTTGAGGCTGAAGCCTACACGCTTGAAGCCTGCGCAGCGAAACCCATATTGTGCGCTTAGCTTCCAGGCAGTGCAAACTGGCTCACAGACGCCGTTCCAATAATATGCGCCTGCTTGCTTTCAGGGAGAGCGCAAGCAGCGCGCAGCTCCCTCGAGGACTGTGCTTCTGTGGCATCTGTGTAGACGCTTTACAGTACCCGTATCGTGGGGCTGCCATCTTATATCGCGTGATCACGCCGCCATTACACGCCTCCTGACCGCTCGGCGCGCACCTCGTCGCGACGTCTGCTCGTCTGATGGTTCGGTTCCGAAAGGCAGTGTTTCGGCTGATACGGTTGCAGAAGAAGACGACACTGTGGTTTGTCTAAAGCTTTCAAGGGCATGTGAGGACCCTAATTTCATCACTATAGGTGTGAACACGTGATCGGGCTTCATGTCGCGGACACCCGCTGCATGGTCTCTCCGCTGCTGATCTCATCGCCTGAATGCTTGCCTTCGCATCCACTGAAGGATTTGCTTAATGTTTTTGTTTTGTTATCATCTAAAACGACAAAGTTTAATGCTCCTGCGGCCGCGCAGATCGTTGACATATTTCGTACATGCATGCAGACACAGCTCAAAAACGCTCACATGCACATCGTACGCATTTGTTTACAACCTGCTAATGGTGCTTAGGAAGCCTAAAATATTTTCTACTGGTTGGTTAAACACAGAAAGGAATAAATACACACCAATGTTAGCTAATCGTCTAAGGATTGCATCGAGCAGCCTTCACAAGCTGGCGTACAATTGTTTCGAAAGATTCCGCGATATAATTGTTATAACGTACGTATGGCAACGCGTTAATACTACACGAAGTTCGCAGTTATGTCAGCCTCACATAGTATAAAATTGTGGAACGCTCCGAGCTCGATATGCGGGCATGAAAATGATCGACGTCCCGTTGGTTGTAAGTAATCAGCCGGAGCCACTTTTAGAGACTGTCTGGCATGGAAAGCGAAGAAGTCATGACCACCCTGCACAGCACCCGTAACGAAAATGCATTAATCCGATTATGGTCCACGAAAACCGCTCTATTTCGAGCGAAGTTAAACAGTAGCAGCAATACGGCGTGTAATACACGGACTGACAGAAGTGCTATCCGCTTGCATGGCTTTGCACTGCACAATATAGAGTAGCGATATGTAGGAGCGTAAGTCGTTCTTCGTGTCCGTAATCTGAACGAACAAACGTAGCGTTTAAACAGGACACAAAAAGATGAGGACAGGACGGGGCTACAACTTACAACTGAATGAAATCGATAAACAAAAGACACATCCCCTCAAGCTTGCAAAGCTTTGCGCTCTGGCAGATCATGAGAGCGTCAAGAATTCAGGGTGTAGCACAAAACACAAGAAGCCGCACGTCTCATGCGCCACAGATATTGCTTATCAGATCCCTCTACGCTGCGAAAGTGTGTACATTGGACAGACGGGCAGATGCCTAAACGTGAGGCTGAATGAACACGCATCTTCGCTTCGTCAGCAAACTGATGAGCACTTGCCAAAGCATTGCAAGAGCTGCCCAGGTTGCTTTCCCTCTTTGAACCGCACGAAGGTTTTAGGAAGGGGTAAAGATCAATTGGCGAGGGAAATCTTGGAAGCTCATGAAATATCACAACGCGGTAGTGACACGTGCATTAGCACACCATCTATTTATCTAATGGAAAAAGAAAGAAACTTTCTAAGACGCACTTAATGTTTGTAAACAGTCTTCATGACCGGTGGCTATTCCTCGCCTTTTCGTCTGTTTTTCTTTTACCGTCTTTTTCTAGATTATCACAGTTTTGTCATCCTTTTAAGTTTGCGCATGCGCGTCTTTGCTTGAGAAGGGATGTGTCTTTCGTTTATCGATTTCATTCAGTTGTAAGTTGCAGCCCCGTCCTGTCCTCATCTTTCTGTGTCCTGTTTAAACGCTACGTTTGTTCGTTCAGATTATGTATGACCAACTGGCCCCACAATGTACTCTGGTTGGTTGGTTGGTTGGTTGGTTGGTTGGTTGGTTGGTTGGTTGGTTGGTTGGTTGGTTGGTTGGTTGGTTGGTTGGTTGGTTGGTTGGTTGGTTGGTTGGTTGGTTGGTTGGTTGGTTGGTTGGTTGGTTGGTTTATGGGGTTTAACGTCCCAAAGCGACTAAGGCTATGAGAGACGCCGTAGTGGAGGGCTCCGGAAATTTCGACCACCTGGGGTTCTTTAACGTGCTCTTACATCGCACAGTACACGGGCCTCGAATTTCTCCTCCAAAGAAATTCAACCGCCGCGGCCGTACTCTGTTAAACTTCGTGTCCGTTCCTAATTCGGCCTCAGGCACTCCTTTTACGAATGGCCGCACACCTTAACATACGAGCAATGGGGTCTCGGCACACTGGACAGCAACTGAAAGCACGAAGTGACGGTTTCTGTGGCCGAACAGCTTGTTCACGAAGCTGTGTTGTGCACTTACCCTGGCAAGCTTTCGAAGATTGAAACATTTCTTTCTATATTAGCCATCTAGCGCTGGAGAACGTGCTTTTTGCGCTCGCCCTTTCGGAAAGGGGGCATTCATCAACGGGCACAAACAGGGGCAGTACATCCTCGTGCAGTTCAGTGTCGTGAAGCTGGCGAACGATCGCATCCCGCACCTTTAACTTTCAGTCGCAATTCTATGCAATCCGCAACACAGCACGTATTTTTTCTGCATTTTAACATTTTCGTAGGAAGAACACATTCGGCAGCAACCCGCGATAATTACACTGCTGCATCGAGGCGTACACGTCGGCGACTTACGAGGCCCGTAATGGCGCCGAGTTCTGAGCGCACTTGTTGCGCCATCTGGTCTCAAACGGAAAAACTGCGCTCTGTAAACGGTCTCTAGCGGCAGTTATCTCGTCCTACACGTTACAATGCGTACGGAATAAAATGAATCGCTGCATCGTACGGCCAAGAGATAAGGGAGGCCCAGACTCTAACTGTAGAAAGCTTCGACGTACTCTGGTGAGCGCAAAATACAAATACCCTCAAGTAAAACTATAGCTTGGGCGAGTTTGTTCACGTTGAAAGAAAAAACTGGTACTGGCGCAAGAAACGAGGACACGGAAGGCAGACAAAAGACAGGACTGACGCCAACTTGCAGCTGGGGTTTATTGCAACAAGCCTGCCTTTTTGTACTACAACCAAGCCATATCAACAAGTGCATCAACGTTGAACGTATCAATCTGCAATTCATGCGAACACTGGAAACACAGTATCACTGATTACTACCCAATCTACCCTAAACAAAGATTGGGATGCCAACTTCTATTCTGGCCTGCAGAAACAATAACAATAACTCCCTGCAATCTGGCTTAAACAAATCTTGCCCCTACATGTTGTCAACGAGCTTTCGCACTCAAGCTGAAAAAAGTAAAACCGGCAGGCAGATCTAATTCCGGCGGTTTGCGAAATGCTTTTCCAGAAGCTTAAGCAAATCACTCGCCTCAGGGAGCCGGTGTCGCATACATCAGTATCAGTAATACCGTAAAATCACAAGGTGTCGAATAATATTAGGAAAATAGCGAGCAGACATAATATTCAAGTTATATTCTCCGCGCCTTGAAAGCTTTAAAAACTTCGTGCCATGACCAACCGAGAAAAGCGACCGGCATACACCATAAAACACCAAAGAAAGTTAACGCAGTGCAGAACACAAGTGGTTTATGATACCACTTACCTGTGGCTTCGTTTACATCGGGCAAACAGGTCGTTCGAATGAGCGTGCAAGCGAGCATTGCCGAAACTTGTGCAACAATGAAAAGAGTTTCCTAGTTGGCCAGCGCAAAAGCTGTTCAAATTGCCGTCCCGAATGCGAGAAAAGTAGATTCTTGAAGAGTGGAGAAGGTAGAACTGAGAGATTGTTGAAGCATATTTCATCGAGAAAGCTCGAAACAAATGCGTTAGCAGGCCTTCCATTATTCTTAGCAGCGCCGAGACGACTTTTCTAGAAGGTTTTTGTTAGATCACAGATTCCCCTTGGTTTCGTGGTGTTATTTCGTCCTTTCCTTTGGTGTTCTGCAATTTTTAGAATCTTTGACGCTAAGACGACAGCTCTTTAGGAATAATCTTCAGTTTTTCATCGCTTGACACCAGGCGGTGTATCTGCAGACTTCATACCCACCCCCTTTTTTCCGCGTTATTGTTGGTCATGTCTTTTCCGGGTTGTTGTTGGCCACTTCCTTTCATTTTTCACGCCTTTTTATCACTCAGTCGTTCGATTCTTCCTCTTTTTAGCTTTGACCACGCGTTTCATAATTTGTTGGTGTAGACTTGTCATGCCCCAATGCCTTGTTTTTGCTATGGTTGTTGTTTTTATTATTTCTGCTGGCCAGGAAAGAAGTTGGCATGCCAAGCTTTTTTTTAGGGTACATTCCGTAGTAATGAGTGCTACTGTGTTTCCAGTGTTCGCATGAATTGCCAATTGACACGTTCAACGCTCATGCATTTATTGATATGGCTTGGTTGTAGTACAAAAAGGCAGGCTTGTTGCAATAAACCCCAGCTGCAAGTTGGCGTCAGTCCTCTCTTTTGTGTGCCTTCCGTGTCCTTGTTTCTTGCGCCATTACCAGTTTTTTCTTTCAACAAATACCCTGGCGTCGTGTACAGCATCCCACGTTGCCATTGCCGCTGCGTTCATATTTGAGATACAGGTGAGTTTGAGCGGTGCCTAAGAGAGAGCTGTAAACTGTCAGCAAAGTTGCCTCGAGCGCTGAACATGGCGTAGCAAACGGTCGCCACATCGAATGGTTGAAGGCGCACGTACTGGCAACCGAAAAGAATCTACGCCTGCACCTAGAATCATTCCATGTACATGCAAAAGACTGCGTCGCGAGCATTTGAATTAAGCGCCCGTTCTACCCAAGCTACCTGCCTCATCAGTTCTGGCGTATTTAAAGAAATCCTTCCCACATTTTGCTCGCAACCAAACTCACGGGCATAAGGGAGACGAAATGTCTTCATATATATGCAACACGCTATACACTTTACTGGCGAACAGGAAACAAGTGATACGAAACGTAAGGCGCGAAATGTTCGCCAGTAAAGTGTACAGTGCGTTGCATGTGTGATGTAGAACCAGCAAGGTCCAGTTCTCCTTCTTTTCGAAATGGGTTGTTCCGATCAAAGCACCATGTCGAAAAAATCTGCCCGTCCGTCCGTCTAAAGCCTCGGTTAGCAGGTAGTAAAGCGCAGAGAAGATAATATTTCTATCTACTCTCGGAAGAGAGGGGAGGAACAGTAGTATAGAGAGGGTGGGGAGAAGGAAAGGAGGACAGCAAAGAGAGGGGGTGGAGCGAAGAAGGGCCCCGGCGTTTCACACGGGATCGGATGCACTGGATCACGCAAGGAGCGAACCCGTCAGCGTAGGCGGCCGGGCGGAACGGCATTAATACAAGCGCAAACTCTGGCGGACCAATAGCATTTATCGTGCATACTTTTTTTTTTGTTCAATGAGAAGAGCTTTCGCGTTTTAAGATCCTCAAATTATTGGGGATGTATAGGTAGTCTCGAGCATTCCAGCATTGAGGGAAACATGTAATATTTTCGCCGCGTCAAGCCAGCGACCCTGCGCACCTGTTGCGCGGCTGTTTAGGTATGAACCACAGGGCAACAACCGCAACCGCTGCAATAAAAAATGAGCTCAACTATAGGCAGCAACCTTCGGCTTGCCGACGAGAGCGATGGCCATGCTCAGCCGCCGCCTCATGCCGCCCGACAGCTGCGGGGGGAAGCAGTCCTTCTTCTCGGCTAGCTTCACGGCGTCGAGGGTTTCGTCGATCACCTGGGTGAGTTGAACGGCACTGCGCCCCTGGAGCTGTGCGTGAGGAGAGAAATGTTGCATAGGGTTCTCACTAGCACACACAGCGTTTCAGGTACCTTGAGGCAAGGAGTTAAAAAAAGGTGGTACACAGCAGATCCTTGACAGCAACAGTTCGCTACGTCGCGCGCCCCAACTCGAAGCATTTTGTTTTCCATTCCGCCTAAATAATTGGAATGATTATCAAGCTTGCAGTCAGTCTATTTCGCGACGTCAGTGGTAGGAAACTTCCATGTTACCCGTAGTCAAGCAAATACAGACGCCAATTCCTCTCACAGCGGCTGGACGATAGGCAACTAGAGCGTCGTGTCGTCGTCATGGCAACACTGTACGGCAGAAAAAAAAATCATAACCGAGCGGAATTCGAAGCATCACTGTCGAAAACAGAGCGACTTCTTATCACGGTCACTCCGAGAATTTCATATTTCTTTCAATGAAATTTAGCGCTCTGGCAGCCTTTGAAACAGCATTACTGATATGGCCATTCCAGGAACAATCACTCGGTTTAGGAGGCCGTGACGCTACTGCCTAGCACGGGAACACCACATGTCCACTCATTCCTAGGCGCGCCGGCACTCATTCCGTCATGTGCTCGGTTAAGGAAAGACGGCGTGACGTCACGCCCTATGACGTAAACGCCGCGTTTGGGCTCCTCGGCGAGGCCTAAGTCGATCAGGTGCCCAAATTTTGGTTGACTGTGACGTGACCTTGACGTCATCGGCCTGAACTTCACTTGACCTTGAATTGGTTGACCGTGATCTTGAATCTTGACCTGTCCAATTGCTTCACCATTGGTCTGACCTCTGATCATCCACCGGTTCTCCAAGCTTGTAAACTCAAGGTTTTACTTTAGCTGCGCCTTGAAAGTCATCGGCAACGCATGGCCGTCTCAGCTCGAGACCTCTAGTAGTGAAGCTACCGGTTCGAAAATTGCGAACCAATTTATCCTGCTTGTCGTTTCATTTGGCGGCTGCGGCGTCCCTAAGCCTAATAAGATGTGTCGTTTTTGAGTGGATAGCTTTGGCTTGGAATCTTACACCCGACGGACGTGAAAAGAAGTTGTACCCATCCCGGTGGTCGCTGTATTTAGTCAGTGTTCTCACTCCGCTTAGGACAGTTCCGTCTTTTCAAGATGGCAGCCTACGCAACACTAGAGCAGAGAAAGCCCGCTCCTCGTCTGCGGCGTGTATTCGCTGATGATTTAGCGCTTCTTCGGAAAGGGGACGCGCAAGCACAGCAAGGCTCAACTGGCTACCGGCCCGGTACGAATTGGCTTGCCCTGGCTTACGTGAATAAAAAGGAGACAAAATATTGTCGTGTTTTGGCACCAGATGTCGCTACTGCGGTTTGCGTTCGTCTTTGCGAACGCTAAACTAAAAGCACTAATTTCACGCTCAGCGTAAAATCTCGCAGTGCTTGCGCAGAGCGTGAGCTAGTGCTTATCGTTTTACTAGAACTATCTAATAGAAACCGTTTATTTCAGTAGAGAAGGCTGGGATGCATTAAAATGTAAACTAAATGACTTCCCCTTTAGTGATGATTTTGACATAGTTCTGCAAGTAGCTGTAAACTGCATTGTAGAAACAAACATTGTCCTTCCGTTTGATTAGTGTTAATAAAACCAGTTAGCTATATGTAATGACAATTACCTGCTAGGTCTTTGTCCGTGTATTCCATGCCCTTGCTGAAAGTCCTGAAAGTACTACTCCATATGCGCGTTCCATGCGGTCTTAAGTTGATTCAGGTGAACTTTTTTTTACCCGAGGAGCCACCACTTTCTTTTGAAAAAGACTGGTTAATGTAGAACCGTAATTATTTGCAAAGCTGTGGTTTTTGCGTGATCCTCCAGGCTTGATGTTTTCGGGAACACGCTATTATCAGCGCATTCCCCCCCCCCCCCCCCATCTCTTTTCAGCTTACTGCCCCGCCGCGGTGGCTCAGTGGTTACGGCGCTCGGCTGCTGGCCCGAAAGATGCGGGTTCGAACCCTGCAACTGCCGAACTTGGGCCCCTGACTCACTGCTCCTCGGCACATGCCGGTGGCTTCGCTGTGCGTATCCCCGCATAGCGTCCACCTGCGCTAGAAACCGGCACAGGCGAGGGCCTTACGAACTAGCGCTCTAAAATCGTCATGCTCTGCACTCTACGGATCAGAGTGGTTGCCAGCACGAGAGAAGCGCACTTGCTCTTCACCTTGGCGTAGTAGCTGAGGTGTTCCATCACTGTGAGGTCTGAAAACAGCACGTCCAACTGCTGACAGAAACCGGTGGTTTTGGCGCCGTCTGTCTCGCCTTCATAAATACTGACGGAGCCAGAGGTTGGCTTTAAAATACCTAGAAAAGAAAGAATCATCGAGGAGTTACTGCCATAATTTCACTACAACGACGAAATCACAGAGCTGCAGATGCCTTAACATGCCTACAAAGGCTGAAATCGCGATCACAGTTTTTTTTCTTGATCCTAGTGGTAGCTTGCTCAGCTCCGTCAGCCGATATGCGCAGTCTCCACACGACTGTCACAGAACTGCCGCACCATTTCTAGATGATCAAACACGACTGCATGATTTATGAGTAACACCAAAGAAAGGGATTCTTATAACCACCCCAGCCAGCGCGGTGGAATGAGGAACCGCTGTTTTGATGGAAAGCACTACGCAAAAGTTGGCCTGTTTGCAACTTTTCAGACGGCACCGCTTTAATTGTGTAGTGGATGGTCGGAGTACGGATTTGATTAAGCACTTTCGTCTGGGCGAGTTGGTTCATAATAAGACATTAAAGGAATAAAATTGCGCAAAGGGATTGAAGAAGAATTTATTGAAGAAGGATTTTATTCGTACGTTAAAATACTGAACTCTATGGACGATGAATGCAGCATTGACAGAGCACACAGAGAAGGCGAGGACAAGACGAGGGCTTAACTGAATGAAATCCGGATATCTTATCAATGAGCCAATATCGTGAATGCGCAAACCTTCAAGTATTGAAGAAAAACAATGATGATAACAAACCCTAAAGGGCCACCAAAGATGAAGAGAGAACGAAAGTACAGGAATGCTGTTTGAAGAGCTTAGGCACGTTTTAATACCTTTCGCTCTTTGACCAGGCGATAAACGGAAGACATACTGATGCACGCGTCAGTAGGCATTCCCCGATTTGGTATGTTTTCAAGTTTTTTCTCGCCAAGTAGTCTTTATCACGCCCTGGAAGCTGTGTGCAATTTAGAAAAGGGAAACAGTCTTCAAGGTTGTTGCAGTGGTCCCGAAAGTGTACCCCAGTTTTCACGCGATGCGACCAAGCGTCCACCGCCAGTTTCAAATGCAGCGTCCGTCCTGGCTTCGCCTTCTCTGTGTGTGGTCTCTACACTGCGTTATTCGTTCACACGGTGTTTCTGGCCAACTCTCCCCTCAGGATACTTTGCTAAAATGAACAAAGCAGAACTTGTAATTGAGGCACTGCCGCACGAATTTCGACGAAATTTCAGCTCGTAATTTGTACCTTTTATCGGAGTGCGTACATTCTCACCAATGTTACGAATGAATTCAATTGTAATTTGAACTGCAAGTTGCATGGGCTGTAAACAAGGCCATTTCGCAAAACATTTGACATTTTTTCTTAGTTACTCGCCTGCGCATATGCAAAACGTGACGTCAGAACTTTTAAACTAAGTGCTCTTTGTCTCCTTCATATCAAATGTGGAGCTATTAAATATAACATGAGGCTTTCAACGAGATCTTTTTAACTTGTGTCCTGAATCGTAACAAATTATTTCTGATCATGTGATGCCTCTGATTGGGTTCTAAAGCGCTCAGGTATGCGCTTTTGCGCTAATCCTCCAAGCTAATTTATTGTCGTCAGTCCATTCATCATAAAAATAAATGCAAGGTTTGACCTCTAGTGTAAAGCCATGTTGCGCCTTACCGCCGTTCTTGGAATCTGCGCCCACCTGTGCCCATCCAACCCTTCAGTACTTGATGCAAAGGCTTAATGGTCGTGTACGGAAGGCGTCATCTCTTTTGGCGCGCAAAACTTTTTCTATGTGTCCTGGTTGAAAGTAGCCCGAAAATATAAAAGTTGAAAAACTTGCAGCAAAAGTTCTGACACGAGCAAGCAGGAGAAACTGTACGGCATCAAAAAATGAGCCATAACGGCAATTCTTTCTGTCACTAGCTCCAAATAGAACTGGAAGCAACGATTCCTAGTGGCAGCCAGAACCTGATGATACAGTGCCTGGATGTCCCTGTGAATGCTATCTCTCAGGTCCACCGGTGTACGTTCTCTTTTAAACTCAACGGCCCATTAAAATCGACCTACAGGAACCGAGCGCAAGACGCAGGCTTAGGTTCCCCTCTCCTCCGGTGCAGCGCGAGGTGAAAACGTTCTTGAGAACTCCAGCAGTGATCTTTGGGGGGATATTCTCGGTTTCTCCTCAATGCGAGCAGGCACCCTTCACTATTACACAACTGTTGTAAGCCTGTATTACGTGTGCACGTATGTTAGCTTACGCCCATGGCGTGTACGACTCGAAACACGCAGTTACAATTCCGGCCGCGGCGGTCCAGTTTCGAAGGAAGCGAAATACTGTCTCGGATATCAGTGCTTGTTGAGAGACTAAATTCGGTGGACTAAATTCTCCGGAGCGCTCCACTATGGAGTCCCCCGTAGACAGAGGCGGTTTAGGACGTCAAACCACATAAGTCACTTTTCGTTCTGAAGCGACATCTTAGCGCAACATTTATACCGAGATTTTCTACGTAGTCATCTCAAGTTTTTCACAGAGCAACGCTGTTTCCAGCAAGGTTACCCTAAAGATCTGATGTACACCGTTAAACCTTCAAAAACGTTAACGACGCCAACCAGAGAACGTGCTCACCGGCAACGATGGTCATGAGCGTCGTCTTGCCGGCCCCGTTAGGACCAAGAAGCACTGTTATTTGCGAGCCATATATCTTCATGTTGACTTTACTCAGCGCGGTGTTCTTGCCAAACACCTGCACAAGGTGGAGCAGTATTCAAGGCTTTTTTTTTTTTTCAAAAAAGGTACGCGCAGACATTGCAAAAAAGAGGGTGCCTGACTGGTAGGCAACGCGTGTACGCGTCATAAAAAAAATGGAGAATCCACAGTGCCACCCAGAGCTAGAGAACACCCAGTGCCGAACGGAGGCGGCTCTAGGTTTCTGTCTGCGTAGCGCACAACGCCCCGTCCGAAACCACAGTAATACGGTTCACGCCAGAACCTGATATTAACGAACGCAATGCGCGTGCCCGAAGCAAAGTTCAAGTTTACGGACCTATCCGATTATTTGTAACCATGCATGAAACATGAGTCCAGAAGAAAAGTTATATTTGGCCTACGCTTGGCCGGGAAAGGTTAAAATGATCTCGGATATCGCCCGGCCTGGGAGGAACCGACCGAGGGGTTAGACAGAGGCCTTGAATTGTGCTCACAGGTATTCCCTCTTCGCTGTTACAATTTTCCATGCGGTTTCACTTTCATCCTGCATGCAGAAGATGCTACGACACTTGCCGTAAGCGTACACTACTTGCATTGCAAATACTGAGCAACATTAGACTGCAAAATTTGATACGGCAAAAATAAAAGCATATCCAGGAGCTCCAGCGAGCTGCCTAAGCTACAATGACCAAAAATGGCATCGCTCGTGCTTTCGTGTCAACGGACTCTGGCACTTTAAATCACCGCAGGTAAATTTTACGCGCAAAACCCCATAACAAAACCGAACAAAATTAAAGCTAAAAGATATCTCGTGGTGAGGAACTCAGTTATGCTGACCCTTGAGTGACTTTTAATGTGCGTCAGCGGACGCTTTCACAACTATATATGCACAAGCACAAGCGCATATGCACAAGCTATGTGTGTGTGTGTGTGTGCGTGTGTGCGTGCGTGCGTGTGTGCGTGTGTGTGTGTGTGTGTGTGTGTGTGTGTGTGTGTGTGCGTGCGTGTGTGTGTGTGTGTGTGCGCGCGCGCGCGCGTGTGTGTGTGTGTGTGTGTGTGTGTGTGTGTGTGTGTGTGTGTGTGTGTGTGTGTGTGTGTGTGTGTGTGTGTGTGTGTGTGTTTGGTTTGGTTTGGTTTGGTTTGGTTTGGTTTGGTTTATGGGGTTTAACGTCCCAAAGCGACTGAGGCTATGAGAGACGCCGTAGTGGAGGGCTCCGGAAATTTCGACCACCTGGGGTTCTTTAAACGTGCACTGACATCGCACATTACACGGGTCTCTAGTCTCCTCCAAAGAAATTCCAGCCGCCGCGGCCGGGATCGAACCCGCGTATTTCGGGTCAGCAGCCGAGCACCATAACCGCTGAGCCACTGCGGCGGCGTGTGTGTGTGTGTGTGTGTGTGCGCGCGCGTGTGTGTGCGTGTGTGCGTCTGTGCGCGCGCGCGTGCGTGCGTGCGTGTGCGTGTGCGTGTGCGTGTGCGTGTGTGTGTGTGTGTGTCTGTGTGTGTGTGTGTGCGTGTGCGCGCGCGTGTGCGTGTGTGTGTGTGTGTGCGCGCGCTCGTGCGTGCGTGCGTGCACAAGCGCATGCTGCAGGAGATTTTACCTCGAATCAAGTCTTGTATACAGTGTCATCAGAAAGATATCAAAGGACAGTAATCAGGCATAAAGGCTCAAAACTACAAGCAAATGGTAAATTCGAGACATTCATTTCGGGAAAAAGCGCGAAAAACATGTTGTGACTCAAGGTGGGTGCCTATTCTTCAAACCCCGACAATCGCGGTCGCGGCACTAAATTGCCATTAGCGGCCGAACGTGACAAAAGCCGCCCCACAGACGCCGCGGGGCCACGATTTGTTGGCTCCCCGCCTAGACATGGTAGAAAAAGAGAACGGGGGACTAGTTCTTTGTTTGATTTGTCAAAAATGCGTTTCATACATTTCATCCACAGACTTAACGCCTCTCCTTTTGCCATCCCTGTTTTTTAAGAGGCAAGTCGGTGATCTTGTCTTTCAAAAAAGTTATGAGGGAAAGCGTGCTTGCGGAATTTTGCATATCCTCTATTGCGACGAAATGAAAGATAATAACGAGAATATGTCAGTGTGAAAACCAAAACACGAGACAAAATACATATACCAAAAAGGAAAAAAAATCACGCAGGGAAAACTCACTCTGACCAAATCACGAAGACAAATGTTGACACCGTCCATTCGTCGTGATCGTTCTCCTGGGAACACGACCGCGCGGAATGCGCGCGAGCTCGCTTTAAAAAGAAAGAAGCTGAAGTGTCTGGCAAGCGAATGCTCCGATTTTGGGCTGCTACCCGCATCCGCTGCAGTCGCTTACTTTGACGTACCCAACCGTGCCTGACGTACTGAACAACGCGTGACGTCTGGTGGAGGTGCAGGGGAACGCATTCCATGCCTCGGACTCCCCCAGCAGGCAGGGATTCAAGTCCTCGAGGGTCATCTGTCATCGAGGTGACGCCTGTACACCACGGCAGCCGCCGGCTCCGAGTTTCGGCCTCTGGAGTCTCGCTCGACCCAAGCGGTTCGTCCAGCGCCATCGTCGACGACCGTCCAGCCCGAAATAGGCATGCAGACGACGATTAGTTCACCTTCCGTTGTGCTGCAGCAGCCTCGGGAGCCACCGATCTTCCAAGGTTCTCCAGGCAAAGGCCCGGAAGACTG
Source organism: Amblyomma mixtum (assembly GCF_055824585.1). Classification (NCBI taxonomy): domain Eukaryota; kingdom Metazoa; phylum Arthropoda; class Arachnida; order Ixodida; family Ixodidae; genus Amblyomma; species Amblyomma mixtum. The sequence continues at coordinate 194,965,153 of NC_143016.1, forward strand.
GCTGGAGAAATTTGAACGCTTGGCCCGGTAGAACAGATGGGCGGATGGCTCCAAGCTTCAACACGTGTTCTTTTCGCTGGAGGGCGCAGCTCGAACGTGGTTCGAGAACCGGAAGTCGTCCATAACAGCGTGGAATGTATTTAAAGATCATTTCCTGAAAGATTTTACCACGGTGCTTTGAAGAGAACGGGCCGCTCTGCTCCTTCAGTACCAAACTCAGCTCCCAAATGAAAGCGTGCTGGTGTACTTCGAAGAGATGGCGAAGTTATTTCGTCGATCTGGCCCGGATATGACAGGACAGAACAAACTCCGGTACCTTATGCGAGGTGTAAAGGAGCAAATCTTTGCCGGACTGGTTCGCAATTCACCGAGCACGATCGCAGAGTTTCTGTCGGAGGCCACCACCATGGAAAAGACACTCGATATGCGGTTGCGGCAATACCAGCGTCAGCCTTTGGCCATGACTGCGGCAGCCACTGACATCCATACCACTGAGGTGCTTCGCGAAACCGTACGAGATGTCGTTCGCGAGGAGCTCCAGAAGCTGTTCCCGGCTACGCCGCCTGCGCCAACGGTTCCCGCCCTATTCGAGGTTATTCGCGAAGATGTGCAACAGGCGCTTACAACCCCAGCTCCCTTTCAGCCGTCCACAGCCCCACCGCTAATTACATACGCCGCTGTTGCTCGTCGCCCACAACAGCCGCCGAGTCGCCTTCAGGAAACCCCGGCCTCTTTTAGGCCGCCACCACCTGCTCGTCCTGCTCCACCTTATCCCCGTAAAAGTGACATATGGCGCACTCCCAACTACCGTCCACTCTGCTATCACTGCGGGGAGCGCGCCACCTGTACCGCAATTGCAGGTATCGTCAAATGGGCGTGCTGGGGTTCCCTGCCGATGCACCACGTCCGCAGCCTGGGCAACGACCCAGGGAAATCAACGACTATCTGGCCGAATCTGCCGGCGGGTCACGCAGATCGCCATCCCACGTCGTTTCTCTTCTTCTCATCGGTCTTACGGTGGCTTTCCGCGGGGAAGGTCGCCAAGCCCCCGCCAGAGAAACTAAAAGCAGCAACCTTTGAGGGGGAGGTTGCTCATCCACGCAATATGCAAGACCCTCCTACGCCACAACTGGGTGGCCACCTGCTGCCACGACCAAATGCTGTCCAAAACCATGACACGCCGACTCGACGTCAATGCCATCTGACAAATCGAAGCCAACCCGCGCCGCACCGCATCCGTGGCCGAACACCGCGCCGTACCTCTCACACGACGTCTACGACAGCAAACCTCAGCATTTCCCTCAACAGAACAGACGTCACTGCACTCGTCGACGCAGGGGCCGATTGCTCTATCCTCGTGGACATTTCGCCGGAACTCCGAAAAAGGTCACCCTGCGTGGGTGGGCCCACAGATTCGTACAGCCGGGGGTCACTTAGTTACACCAACTGGGACTTGCACATCAAGAGTGACAGTTGAAGGCGCAACCTACCTGGCAACGTTCGTCATACTCGAACATTGTTCACGTGACGTCATTCTCGGAATGGATTTCATTACCGAGAATGGAGCGGTCATCGACCTCCAGTCAAAGTCCGTGTGTTTCTCCACAGAGAATGTAATACACAGTGATTCAGACCACCCGACCGCACTTTGCATTCTGGACGACCACGTCACCATTCTACCTCGTTCGAGTCTCATGGTTTCTGTCGGCGCCAAGACTGTGCGGAATTTCGAAGGCGTCGCGGAAGGCAACCAGATCTTGCTTTTTGCCAGGAGCCTTGCTGTCGCCAGAGGAGTCGTTCATCTCGTCGACGGAGCAACAGAAGCGCTGATAACCAATTTCGGTGGTGCACACCAACATCTGAACGTGGGAACCGTCGTGGCTGACGTGGATGCCATCCGCCCTGTCCACAGCACACCCAGTATTTACACAATGTCGTTGTCGGAACAGCAGAGCCCAGTCACTGGTTTCACGTTCGACGTCAATCCAGCACTCTCCTCGACGCAGCAACAAGAAGTTAAAGAGCTTCTCCTGCGTTATGGCGACACCTTCTCGGTATCATCGCATGTTGGACGAACTCACCTAGCGAAGCATCGCATTATTACGGACGATAACGTGCTACCTCTCCGACAGTCCCCCTACTGAGTGTCTCCCGCTGAACGCGACGCTATTGGCCGCCAAGTCAAGGAAATGCTCCGCGACGATGTGGTTCGTCCTTCCCGGAGTCCCTGGGCGGCGCCAGTCGTCCTTGTGAAGATGAAGAAAAAATACGGAACATTGCGGTTTTGTGTAGATTACCGTCGCCTAAACAAAATCACCAAAAAGTATGTCTATCCTCTTCCCCGGATCGACGACGCTCTGGGTCGCCTCTGTAGCGCGAAGTACTTTACGTCGATGGACCTCAAGTCAGGCTCAAGTCAGGCTACTGGCAAATTGAGGTCGACTAGAGAGACCGTGAAAAAACAGTCTTTATTACTCCAGATGGCCTGTATGAATTTACGCCCGTGCCCTTTGGACTGTGCTCTGCACCGGCAATTTTCCAACGCCTCAAGGACCCCGTCCTTGCCGATTTAAAATGGCAGACGTGTCTCGTCTATCTTGAAGATGTTGTCGTCTTCACCCCGACTTTCCGGGAGCATCTTCACCACCTCGAATTGGTCCTACAAGCCACAAGATCTTCTGGACTCATGTTCAAAAGTGAGAAATGCCACTTTGCGTACACAGAGCTAAAATTTTTAGGGCACGTTGTGAATCAAGCCGGAGTTCAGCCTGATCTTGAGAAAACAACAGCTATTGCCCATTTTCCGCCGCCGCAAGACCTGAAAACTGTCCAGCGTTTTCTTGGATTTTGCACGTATTACCGTCGCTTCGTGAAAGATTTTGCTCGCATTGCCGAGCCGCTGACGCGCTTAACTAGGACGGACACACCTTTCAGATGGGAAGCAGCCCAAGAAAATGCATTCCGCATCTTTCAAAGCCTCCTGCAGGCGCCTCCCGTTCTGGCTCACTTCGACGTAAACACCGACACGGAACTCCATACTGATGCCAGTAACATCGGCTTAGGTGCTGTCCTAGTCCAAATCCAAGCAGGTTAAGAACGGGTCATCGCTTACGCAAGTCGGTGTTTGTCGCCAGCCGAATGAAACTATTCTGCTACCGAGATAGAATGCCTTGCCATTGTATGGGCCACTTCGAAATTCCGACCGTACCTTTACGGCAGAATTTTAAGGTGGTAACTGATCATCATGCCTTATGCTGGCTCGCAAGCCTCAAAGACCCGTTCGCTCGCCTGGTCCGATGGAGTGTGCAGCTCCAGTATTACGACATGACTGTTGTGTACAAATACGGGCGCAAGCACTCTGACGCCGATTGTCTGTCCCGCGCCCCAGTAGATCCTTCCACCGACGCCTCTAATGATGACGACAGCTTACTGAGTGCTCTCAGCGCCTCCTGCCTCGCTGACCATCAATGCGCCGACCTCGAACTTCGAGATGTAATGGAATTTCTCAACGGCACCAACACGACCCCCCCCCCCCTCCCTCCCGTGCTCTCAGGCGCGTGTTGTCATCTCTACGCATCCGCAATGGTATTCTGGTCATGAAAAATTTCGGTCTGAAGAATACGCAATACCTGATCGTCGTACCGGCTAGCCTGCGCAATGAAATCCTCCAAGCCTCCCATGACGAACCCACTTCTGGACATTTGGACGTAGCTCGTACGCTAGCTCGAATCCAAGAGAAGTACTACTGGCCTCGTCTCCATGCTGATGTTACTCACTACGTCAGAATGTGTCGAGCCTGACAGCGTCGCAAGATGCCGTCAACCAAACAAGCTGGGTTCTTGATGCCCATTAAACCACCCACAAGGCCCTTCCAACAAATAGGAATGGACATACTGGGTCCGTTCCCACGTTCGAACTCTGGCAACAAATGCATAATTGTCGCGACGGACTACCTGACCCGCTATGCAGAAACGTCAGCTCTACCTAGTGGCACCGCTTTAGAAGTCGCCAAGTTCTTCGTGCATGAGATCGTACTCCGCCATGAGGCACATGAAGTGCTGATCACTGACAGGGGACCTGCGTTCATGGCTGAGCTGCTGCAAGAGATCTTGGTTTACAGTCATACCGACCACCGCCGAACAACGTCGTACCACCCTCAGACGATCGGGTTTACTGAAAGACTGAACCGAACCCTTTCTGACAAGATCTCCATGTACGTCGATGTTGAACACAAAACGTGGGACGTTTGCAACCTTATGTCACCTTCGCCTACAATACGGCCATGCAAGAAACAACGCAGATGTCCCCATTTCACCTCGTTTAAGGCCGTGCAGTGACGACGATGCTCGACGCAATGCTACCACATCTAGACGGCTCTAGCCTTCACAGTGATACCTACACCTTCCTGGAACGCGCCGAAGCGGCTCGCCAACTGGCCAAAGTACGAATTCAGGACGAACAACTTCGAGATGCAGACCGCTACAATCGGCGCCGTCATGACGTCCATTATGCGCCTGGCGACCGTGTGCGGATGCGGTTCCCCATTTGGCGACGAGGACTCAGCGAAAAACTCCTCCATCGCTACTTCGGACCATACCGCGTGATCAGGTCATTGGGCGACCTCAACTACGAGGTCATTCCAGATGCATTTCAGAGGTCCCGATGGTCTCCGTGCCCTGAAGTGGTTCACGTAGTACGCCTGAAGCCTTATCACGAGCGGTAGTCTCGCCCGCTAATCCTGTTCCGTCCATCCGACCACTTCACTCACTCCCAGCATCGGGACGATGCTTCTTTTGGCCGGGGAGTAATGACACCATCCTTTCGTCGTCATCGTGCTCCTGGGAACACGACCGCGCGGAATTCGCGCGAACTCGCCTTAAAAAGATGGTTTATGGTTTATGGTTTATGGGGTTTAACATCCCAAAGCGACTGAGGCTATGAGAGACGCCGTAGTGGAGGGCTCCGGGAATTTCGACCACCTGGGGTTCTTTAACGTGCACTGACATCGCACAGTACACGGGCCTCGAATTTCTCCTCCGAAGAAATTCAACCGCCGCTGCCGGGATCGAACCCGCGTCTTTCTGGCCAGCAGCCAAGCACCATAGCCACTGAGCCACCGCGGCGGCTAACACAGGTAATGTTGCAGAAGGCTATTCGTTTAGCAGAATGCATGGGTACAGCGGAATGAAACACACAGAAAAGAAAAGAAAATGATGTACTGAAAACTTCATTCGCGAGTGCAGCTTCTGGTGGCAGGTGGCTCCACTCGGACGATGCCTTTGGAATGAAAGAATTCATGCAGGATGTTGTACGGCACCGGGGAACGCGAACTTTGAGTGAGTTATCAGAGAATGACTGTTCACTTTCCAGAGGTCTGCATCTCTGTGCTGCGCCTCCAACTTTGCGCGCTACATAAACAATTTGTGGGAGTTACTCTGTGCTCTGTAACTTGGCTCTTCAACGTCGCCTTCAGACGAATCTTAGTTACGCCCATTGCCGCAAAGCTTTCCATCGGTGCCTTGAAAGGTATCGTACTCCGCAGAAGGATCTTTGCAGTTTTCTTCGGAGCAATGGCATCTGAGCTGAGTGCTCTGCGACCGAGCTTAACTATCAGCCTCTCTTGCAAATACGGCATCTGCATTTGGGCCAAAAGGGACCATGTTACACACTTGTTTGTTGCCCCCTTTTCTGACCAAACCATCCTCAATGCATTTCTTAAGGATGCCGATGCTTCAGTCCTTCTCCTCAGCAATGGGACATACAAATGCGGTCCTTTTCGAAGTGACAGTGCTCTCTGGGCTTACACCTGCCCTCTCAGTGTTCTTCTGACCAACAGCTCGGTCCCTAGCAGACCAAGTGGGGTTCCTTGGCTGGTCGCTGACAGCGCTGCCCGTTGTTGTCACTTTGGACTTTGAAAATACCCCAGTAGCACAAACGGCGCTCTGAATTGCCCTCGGGCCCTCGTGGGCCCGGCACGGCAAGCCCATGGGGGCCCGATGTGGGATATATGTGGGATTTGCAACTCGGCATCGCGCGGGACACACAGGGTCAGCCCAGTGGGCTTGCTACACAGGGCCAGCAGGGGACCCCTATGGTGTGCATGCATAAAACGATAAAGGGGGGCTGTCCTCGGTCCCTTGTGGTACCCATAGGGGCAGTAATGGGTTTCTCAGAGGGTACCTGCAGAGGGGGTAAGGTGGCAGTGTAGCAGTGTAGCAGGGGCCCACGTGGGCTATCTATGCCAGGCCTACATTGGCTATCGCATGCTAGGCCCACAGGCCAACACCCACAGACCAAGAAAGAGACAAAACATACACACCTGCGCTGAATTCAGCGCAGGTGTGTATGTCGAATTCAGCGCTGGTGCGTCTGTCCTCTCTTTTTCTTTGTGTGTATTTGCGCTGTTGAACCACCATTATGAATCTACAGCAACTAGCACAATGTGCAGTTCTTCCACAGGCAAAACCGTCTACTTTCACTTCTCAACCGGTTTTGCTTGGGACGATCGCTCCCCCGCTCCCCGCCTATCTTTTGCCCATTGAACCAGAAACACGAGCTGTGATGCATTCCGGGAGAGGTCTATAAGACAGTCGCAGGTATTAAGCGATATCGTAAAGAGCTCGTTCACCTGAAATCCCGGCGTCGCCCGTCGTCATTCGGAAAAAAGTTGCGCAATTCCGATAAACAGAAAATAGAAAAAGAGAACAATTGGCCTTTTGGTTCGAATCCAGCCCCACTGCGCAAGGTGGGCACTCAACGCGTATGCCACGAAGGTTTTTTTTGTTATTTATTGTCCGTAAGTCACGAAGGGCCGTTGTTTCAGGCGTATTTGAGGGGCACATATTGAACGCGTTGGCGAGTGTATGACTTAGTATCCTGTGTTTGGGATGTGTTCTGGTATTACAGTAATGAAAGCAAACAAGTATTAATGTGGTAATTACGCATGAGAAATTAGACGGAATGAAAAAGGGGGCGTTATGGTCCTTCACTAGACTTAAACAAATGGTGTGCTAGACATCTTCGACGGAAGTCCGTCTGGTTGGGTTCTTGAGATAGTTGAGAGAAAAGTGACGCCAACCAATATTTTAATTTTTCCCTATCGTCGAGTTCACCACCTCACCGCTTAAGGGACTCTCAGCATACCTCCACTAAGTCCAATCGCCTCAAACATGCAGCACATCAACGCACGTGCGAAACTCCAGCCACTTCGTCGAACGTCTTTCCCACGTACAACTGGAAGCGGACGAGTGGATGTTTTAATTCGACGGGGTCTCGCTCTTTACCAGCGTTCCTGTGCCTTTTGCCGTTTGTGCAGCGAAGCATGACCTCGAAGCGGATGCTGACCTAGGAACCAGGACGAGCCTGAACCCAGAACAACTATGCCGGCTTTTGGAATTTTGCCTAAGCAGCAGGGCTTTTTCCTTCAAAGGAGAATTTTATAAGCAGACCAGCGGCACTGCCATGGGCACTGAGATCTGGTGACTGCTGCCAATCTGATGCTGGAGGCCATCGAAGAGGAGGCACTCATGTCGTTTCAAGAAAAACCAAAAGTTTTCATTCATTACATTGACGACTGCTTCTTCTGAAGATATCGCAGTCCAAAAATTTCCTGGCACACCTCAACTCAGTCGAACCTTCTATTCAGTTCACAATGGAACGAGAAGTGAACAACGTAATGCCATTCCTGGACGTATTCATAAGAAGAAAAGGGGCAGATCTAAAGTTCGGTGTCTATAGGAAGCCAACCCACACCGGCCGCCACCTAAATTTTAACGCCAACCACCCTACTAGCCACAAGGAATCCGTCGTCACCTCTCTTCTGAGAAGATCAAAAGCAATCTGCTCCTCCGCAGCAGAGAAAAAAGCAGAAGAGGCCATCGTTATCTGGCCACACACGTGGCTTTATTCAACGCGTTGGTCGCCGTCAGGCTCAGAGGACAGGGGGAACAGCCAACAATGAAACAACGAAACGCGCGTGCGTGGTGCTTCTATACGTGAGGGGAACTAGCGAGACACTTGCATGCATTCTGGGAAAATATAGAAACTACTTTGCTCACAAACTTGTTTCGGCAATAATCCGCTTGTTACCACGACCGAAAGACTGCGTCCCCGGAGAAAAACAACCGGGTGCTGTTTAGAAAATCTCGTGCTCCAAGTGTCCGGCTTGATACGTCGGCGAAACAAAAAACCTCCACCAAAGAATAAGGCAACACAAAAATGACATCCTGCTAATGAATTCGGAATCCAACCCCCTCGCCGAACACTGCGAGCCCGCCGACCACACAATAGCCTTCGAGGAGGTGAGCGTCTTGGCTGTGGAGCCAAACCTGTTCAAGAGGCGATATGTGGAGTCATGGCACATCCTTCTCCCAAAGGCGGCGATGAATAAGACTCCAGAAATGCTCCCTTCTGCGTACGATAGTGGACTGCGCCACGTGATAACAAAGAGAGAGCGAAGGCAGCACCCCGCTGCTGCTGGCACACATTAGTCACCCCTGAAGAAGACACCGAGTTGGTCCCGAAACGTTGGGCAAAATTGAAATATTGGTTGGCGTCAGTTTTCTCTCAAATGGTGTGTATGTGTAAAAGTGGCGTAGTATGTCATACACTGTAAGCTAGATAGGGATTGATTATTGGTAATCGATTGTAATCGACGGTCATGATCGGTAATGTGATTGTGGAGTGGTAATTTCTTTAAAATAATTAAAGGGAAAAAGGGGGTAAAAAGAGGAGAGGCGCTACCGAGAATATCACGCGGCGGAAGACAGGACCAAAGAGAAGGCACGGACAAGCCAGGCGTCTCATGACGCCTGGCCCTGAGCATTTTCAATGCTCAGTATCGTGAATGCACCTCATCCCTTTCGTATTTGAATCAATAAGGTTCTGGAAATCTGTGTCGTAACATTGTTGGTGTGTAAAAAACTTGCTCGGACGATTCCAATGCTTCCGTGGTCATCCTCCATTATTTACGGCGCATTACGCAGCATCGACGCAATGCGTGATGTTTGTTCAGGGCCTTGAGCCGCTTCCCCTCAGGACGCTCGCCGCTGATTGCGCTCGCACGTATACACCATATGCCTCTGTAAGAGAAAGAATACTAACCATAAAACCAATTTTAGTCATGTTACCATGAAGGAGAAGCTATTTCGGTATGTAACTGAAAGGAAATTTTGCGGTATTTCATCCGACTAAGCTGTGAAATCTACAAATGGCTGGTTAAAAAAGGCACTGAACAGTTAGAAAGTTGCTGTTAACGCCTACCATATAACCGAGACGGAGGCAGTACTTACACAACAGAGTGATTTCAAATGCGCACTTACGTCCTAGCATCACGACGTCGCCGTCATAAAATCCTCCTGCACCGCCGTTACCTTCACCGCTCAAACGTCAGTAGATATTACTGTTCACCACTCGCGTCTTTTGGAGCGAAGTCATTCATCACTGAGACAGGGATGGTAAGGTTCCACCACTCTTGCACTCGATGTACTTGTAGGAAGCCGATGTCATTTTAGTTCGTGGATTGATCATGGTAACAGGAGGAAAGGCGCAAAAACTGTATAACAAAAATTCAACGAGGACGAGCGAGTGCCAGCGTGTTTTTGCAGCTCCCTTCGTTGCCTTACACTCAACCCAACAGCAGGAGAGACGAAACATCTCTCCCAATCAACGCAGGAAAGGCCGGGGAGCACTTCTGCATGACGTCACCGCGGAGTGGCCAGCACAGTCAACAAGCAGAATCGGAGCCTCCTCACCACTTTATGGAAGCGGCGCGGGGGAGTGTGGGTTGTAGAGTGAGCACCTCCGCGCCATTTCGGGGAAGGGGGCTGGGGAGAACAGCACGGACACAGAGGAGCCCTCGGGGAAGGAACAAAGGCCGACAGAAAAACCAGGGATGAGCAGGTTCTTGTTGCGACACGACCCAGGGAAAGCAGGGAAGGCGGAGGTGAGAGAAAAGAAAAAATCTTGTAAAACAATTTGCGCAAAGACGGGCTACTCGTGTGACGTTCCTGAGGGTGTTTTTTCTTTTTATTTTACCTCTCGAGCGCTGTATCTCTTCGCTAGCCCCAAGCGTCACCCTTTAGGGAACACCCCAAGCTGCCGGATCCATTGAGTTAACCTTTTCTTGTTCGTCGATACAAATGTTCTGGGCGATTTGTGATTAGTATCTCTTAGAGTGTTATGTGAAAATATTGGAAGCTATTTATAACAACTGCAGATCTACTTTAGTCCTCCATAAAGTCAGCAATAAAATTCAAATAAGGAAAGGTGTCAGCAAGGGAGACGCGATCTCACCAATGCTATTCGCCGCCTGCTTACAGGAGGTATTCCGGGGCCTGAAATGGGAACAGTTGGGGATAAGAGTTAATGGAGAATACCTGAGTAATTTGCGATTCGCTGATGACATTGTCTTGCCAAGTCACTCAGGACATGAACTGCAAAGCATGATCAATGAGTTAGACAGGCAGAGTAGAACGGTGAGGCTAAAAATTAACATGCAGAAACTCAAAGTAATGTTCAACAGCCTAGCAGGGGGAAAGCAGTTCGCATTTGGTAGCGAGGTGCTGGAAGTAGTAAGAGTATGTCTACTTAGGGCAGGTAGTGACCACTGATCCAGATCATGAGAGGGAAATAACTAGAAGAATAAGAATGGGGTGGAGCGCGTATGGCAGGTTCTCTCAGATCATGATTGGCAGTTTACCAATATGACGCGAGAGAAAAGTATAGAGCAGCTGTATCTTACCGGTAATCACCTATGGGGTGGAAACATGGAGGCTAACAAAGAGGGTTCAGCTTTAGTTAAGGACAACGCAGCGAGCTATGGAGGGAAAAATGATAGGTGTAACGTTAATATATCGGAAGCGGGTGGAGTGGGCGATGGAACAAACGCGGGTTCATGACATCGTAGTTGAAATCAAGAGGAAGGAAGAGGCTCGGGCAGGGCATGTAATGCGAAGGCAAGATAACCACTGGTCCTTAAGGGTAACGGAATGGATTCCAAGACAAGGCAAACGTCGGGGGTGGCAGAAAGTTAGGTGGGCGGATGAGAGTACGAAGTTTAAGGGGATACGGTGGCCGCAGCTGGCAAAGGAAAGGGTTAATTGGAGAGATATCGGAGAGACCTTTGCCCTGAAGTGGGCGTAGTTAGGCTGATGATGATCTCTTCTTCATAGGATGAAGAGAGGGACTGCTCGCGATGGCGCTTGGACAAGTTGCATTATCAATGGGCGATCACTTGACGAAGACATGGAAAGAATGCATGCACGAAATCCAAGAATTTTCCTTGTGTTCATCGATTCGTCGCTGCAGACTCCTTCTCGCGGACATTAAGAAAGCTGCTGCAATGAATGCGACAGTAACAAACCTTTTGCAGCCTCTGGCGCAGTTCCCGGAGGTTCGCTATATTCATCACCAGTCGTGAAGCCCATGCGCCATATGTTGCACGGACACGACAAAAGCGCTTGTAGTGCTGGCGTAAATAAAGTGCTTTGAAACAAGCTAGAAGCCTTATGCTGGCAGCTTTCTCCGCGGCGACTGTAGCACACCACAAAAAAAATGCAATACGATAAACGCAAAACAAGCACGAAAAATCCCAGATAAAGAAGCGGGTTGTTTTGTTGTGACGTTCAAGGAGCAGCTGTTCACATGAGTGTAAAATGCAAGGTCTTGATTTTTGGACACGCTTAGCCCTTTTACATATGCTGAAGGATATGAAACGCAGGCTCAGTGTGATAATTTCCACTCTTCCCGTGTAACCGTAGTGTACAGTCGCCGTCAAAAGTAAATGGAAGGTAACTTTGTCAAAAAAGTTTAATATCTTTAAATCTAAAGCATAATGGTCCATCTTTGTTCGTGCACGGTGCAATCCGCACAATCACAATTAGCCTGCACAAATGTATTCAAGGATGCGTAAATTCAGCGGGCAATGATTAAATGTTTTCGTTAATATTGCCTTACATGTACTTTTGACGGCACCTGTACATGGGACTGTCGACAGGCGTTACCCGGCAACTCGCTAAAGACGCATGATGTTTCTGCACTGTGAAGCCCAGAGTAATCTGTGCATGTCTTATGAGGGCTGCTGGGGGAAATATACCAGCCGTCAGCCCTTACACAGCCGCCTTGGCTTTGTCAGGGTGCTGCACGGGAAGCCTCTATGGCGGTTGGCCGCAATTCACCTTTATGCAGCCCGCGTCATTCATGCACAAACTGCATGTTTTGCCACTGCGCAGCCCACGCTTAGCCCTTTACTACCAGATATGTAGGATGCAGGCGAGGAAGACGTTGGAATCACAATTGTGCGCATGCCGAGCCCAAGTATCGTCTACGCGGGACCCATGTAGGCTACAGCCGGAAATATTGGCGTTAGCCCGCACACAGCCTGATTGGCTCCGTCAGGGCGCCGCACGGGCAGCCTCTGTTGAGGGTGCCCGCACTTCACCATCATGTAGCCCCATCTTTTATGCACACGAACTGCACGCGGCCAATGCGTACCTTTTTCATACCCGATTTAGAATACGGCCGATGAAGACGCCGGAATTGCTAATGTGCCCATGCCCAGCCCATAACGGACTGTCGCCGATGTTGCTCAGACAGCCCAAACTGCATACCTGAAACGCCTTGCCACTGTGAAGACCAAAGTTTAGCCCCTGTATTTTCTACGCGGGCCTAATGTAGGCTGAAGGCGGGAATAGTAGCTTTCTGCCCACAAAATCTACTGCTGCTCCCTCATGGGGATGTACGGGCAGCCCCTTTTGTGATTACCCGCAGTTTACCACCATAGAGCCCGCATCTTAGCCAGCATGTACTGCGGTGGGACCTAGGTTGGCTGCCCAGTCTGTTTATGCCCACGCCTAACCGCTTAGGGTCCCATTCAGGCACAAAGTGGGCATAGTATATAAGTGAAATGCGCAACAACTTAGACAGGACACAGAAAGAAACACATACAACAGTTCACGAGCGCAACTGAACTGTTGTATGTGTTTCTTTCTGTGTCCTGTCTAAGTTCTTGCGCATTTCACTTATATACTATGCAGAACCAACTAGCCCGGCAACACGCTCTTCTGGAAAGTGGGCATCCCCACCGTTTTTTGCCACCACTGCACACACGGAGGACCCATGCGGGTTTACTGCGGGCAGCCACCAGCCCTCACACCGATGTAGGACCCCCATGGGCCCGCCACCTTGTGCTACTGTTGTAGCCTCTACGCGAAGGTAGAGGTATCGGAACCGAGCACGTTTCGCATGCCCGTAGCCATCGATATCCTCATCGGACAGCCGCGCTAATAAGCCATGGGTATCAACAGAGAAGATAGCCGCCCATATCACTGACCAACTGTCCTTGCCTAGCTCCTGTTCCGTACAGGTTTGATCAAACTATTCGAGTACAGTTCTGAAGCTCTCACTTCTTCGGAAACTGCTCAATTCACCTCTGGCTCTTCGCCGTCTGGACAACTGCTTGAGCTTCTGCTCCGCTCCCCTGCACTGTTCTTGTTGTCCCTCTAAGGGCTCTCTTGCCTCCCTCATACCTCCCCTCTCAATTTTGTCTTGCAATCATGCAAATAGTTTGTACAAATTTTTTCTCGTCTCCTCATCCCTCTGCTATAATTTTGACTTGCCATCATGCAGATACTTTGTATAAAGTTTTTGTCGTCTTCCCATCCCTATCCTCTCAATTTGGACTTGCAATAAAGCAGATAGTTTGCATAAAGTTTTTCTCGTCTCGTCATCCCTCTCCTCTAATATTTGACTTGCAATCATGCAGATAGTTTGTGTAAAGTTTTTCTCAACTCTCCATCTCTATCCTCTCAATTTTGGCTTGCAATCGTGCGGACGGTTTGTATAAAGATTTTCTCGTCTCACCATCCCTCTGCTCTAAATTTTGACTTGAAATAACGCAGATAGTTTGTATACTTTTTCTCGCCTCCCCATCCCCAGTAGCACAAGGTGGTGGGCCTATGCGGGTTCGACGTGGGCAATGAGGGCTGGTGGCTGCCTGCCTGCAGTAAACCTACATGGGTCCCTCGTGGGTGCAGTGCTGGCACAAAGCGCTTGGGCTGCCAAGTTCATGCCTGAGTGCGACCCACCTCGGCAATGCATGGGCTGAAACAGACTGGACAGCCCACCTAGGTTCCTGCGCAGATAAATGCAAGCTAAGATGCGGACTTTATTACGGTGAAGTGCGGGTAACCTGAAAAGGGGCTTTCCGTACATCACTGTGAGGGAGCCGCGGTGGTTTTGTGTGGCCAAAGAGCAGGTATTTCCGCCTTAAACATACATGCATCCCACGTGCAAAATTTAGGGGCTAAACTTCGGGCTTCACAGTGGCGAAGCGTAGGCATGCACTTTGGGCTGTCTGAGCAACACCTGCGACGGTCCCGCATGGGCTGGGCATGGGCACGTTCGCCATTCCCACATGCCAATCCCATGCATGCAGTTCGTGTGCTTAAAAGATGGGGCTACATGATTTACAAAGTGCGGGCACCCCCAATAGAGGTTGCCCGTGCAGAGCTTTGATGAAGCCAATTAGGCTGCGAGGCGGCTAACAACAGGCTTTTCGCCTGTAGCCACATGGGTCCCGCGTACAAAATACTTGGGCTGGCCATGGGCACATTTGCCATCGCCACTTCTTCGCCGCCTGCATCCTACATATCTGGTATAAAAGGGCTAAGCGTGGGCTGCGCCGTGGCAAAACATGCGGTGTGTGCATGGTTTGGTTTATTGGTTTATTGGGATTTAACGTCCCAAAACAACTCGCAACTCAGCCTATGAGGGACTCCGTAGTGAAGGGCTCCGGAAATTTCGACCACCTGGGGTTCTTTAACGTGCACTGACATCGCACAGCACACGGGACTCTAGAATTTCGCCTTCATCGAAATTCAGCCGCCGCGGCCGGGATCGAACCCGCGTCTTTCGGGTCAGCAGCCGAGCACCGTAACCACTGAGCCACCGCGGCGGGGCGGTGTGTGCGTGAAACACGCGGGCTGCATAAAGGTGAATTGTGGGCAACCGCCATAGGGGCTTCCCGTGCAGCACCCTGACAAAGCCAAAGCGACTCTGTGCGGGCAGACGGCTGGTATATTTCCGCCAGCAGCCTCCATAAGACATGCGCAGATTACTCTGGGCTTCATTGTGCAGAAACATAATGCGTCTTTAGCGAGTTGCAGCGCAACACCTATCGACAGTCCCATGTACAGCCTTTGTCAAAAGTAACCAGGCTCCATGGTTTGCTTCTCATGCGTATAGTAGAGCCCTCAGGGCTGCCCTAAAGATAAAAAAAGTTCTTTGAAGGTGATAAAAGGGGTTCTTCTTACCATACACAGATCTAGAGCTTGAGGGCTGCCATAAAATCTTTAATATATAACTGAGAGGAAAAAAAACGTGCCGCCTGGTTACTTTTGACAAAGACTGTACATTAGTTTTACACGGCAAGAGTAGACATTATCACACTGAGCCTGCCTTTCATATTCTTCATCACAAGTAAAAGGGCTAAGCGGGTCCAAACAGCAGGACCTGCCAAGTTTCACTCTTGTGATTTACTGCAGTTTGAACGTCATAGTAACAACAAGAAAAACTGGCCTCTTTACCTGGAATATTTTGGTGCTTCTTTTACGCATATCGTATTGTATTTTTCCTGGTGTACTACGTTCCCAGCAGAGAAAGCTGCTGGTAACACGTCTCTTGCTTGTTTCAATGCGCTTCATTTACAACAGCACTACAGGCGCTTTCGTCGTCTGCACGCCACATGTGGCGCATGGCCTTGACAACTATGGCGCTCGGCTGCTGACCCTAAAGACGCAGGTTCGATCCCGAGGTTCGATTCGGGCTAGAGAAGAGACACAGCGCTCGAGCGAACAAAACAAAACAAAAAACACGCGCAGAAACCTCACACGAGTGGCACGCTTTTGCGCAAGTTGTTTTTCAATCGTTATTTCGCCTCACTACCGCCTTCCCTCTTTTGCCGAGCTCCGTTCGCAACAAAAAACATGCTTATCAATGGTCTTTCAGTCGGCCTTTGTTCCTTCCTCGAGGGCTCCTCCCTGCATCTGTCCTGCCATTCCCAGCGCTTTTGCCCGAAATGGCGAGGAGGTGCTCACTCTACAACCCACTACCGAACATTTCAAGCCGAGCTCCCGCCCACCTTCCCACGGGACGCTTCAAGGAAGTGGCGAGGAAGCGTTGAATCTACCACTTGTTCACTGTGCCATAACCTCTTAGGCTGCGCCAGGCCACTGCGCGTTCACGTCACGCAGAAGTACTCCCTCGCCTTTTACGCGTTGCGGTTTTTTGGCCGACCCATTTGGAGCGAACAGACGCTGCGAATTTCATGCGGAGCGGCGGAACGCCGACGAGTTGTCGCCGTGCTGCACCACATGCGGTAAAAAACAGGCGACCGCCGCCAGACCGCAGCCGTATTGAGTTCAGTGTTGCTAACAACGTACGGCCTTAATCTTAGTAAACTGCAACAGAAAAAGCTTTTTAAACTTAATCTAGTGGGCATGGAAGGACCTCTTCGACTATGATGCACTCACACGTTATCGTCTTCTTTGCGCAGCTTTCTGCTATCTTCAGCTACTGCAATCATGGTGCGGAAACGCCCTTCAAAGCCGGAACATTCGACTCCAGTGAAAAGAACACTGAATTGCCTGGACAAAGCTTAGCTGGTTTGCCGCATTCCGCCGGCTTCCCCTGCCTTTTTGCCATCTGCACTGCTAGACCAGGCCTCATTCATCGTAGTCCAGCCACAACGACATCAACATTTCGAAAAACGGACGGCTTAAAAGCGGACGCCGAGCGGTTCGTCTTTAGTGGGCATGGAAGCACCTCTTCGACGATGATGCACTCACACGTTATCGTCTTCTTTGCGCAGCTTTCTGCTATCTTCAGCTACTGCAATCATGGTGCGGAAACACCCTTCAAAGCCGGAACATTCGACTCCAGTGAAAAGAACACTGAATTGCCTGGACGAAGCTTCGCTGGTTTGCCGCATTCCGCCGGCTTCCCCTGCCTTTTTGCCATCTGCACTGCTAGACCAGGCCTCATTCATCGTAGTCCAGCCACAACGACATCAACATTTCGAGAAACGGACGGCTTAAAAGCGGACGCTGAGCGGTTCGTCTTCAGTGGGCATGGAAGCACCTCTTCGACGCGTTGATGCACTCACACGTTATCGTCTTCTTTACGCAGGAGCAGGTCTTGCTCTCTAACACCATATCTGAAATGAATGAACGTTTAGCAAGTGTTGAGCAGCAAACCGCTTCATTGGCAACCGTACAGCTAGACATGAATGAAGCACAAGGAAACATTGACCGCCTTGAACAAGATTCCATAGTCCTCCGCTCTCGACTTGATCAAATGGAAGACCATTCTCGTCGCGATAATTAATTTTTTTGGAATCAGTGACGACGAATCAGAAACACCCCAGCAGTCCGAAGAAAAACTTTTAGCTCTACTTTCTGAGGAACTTGAACTGCAGCTAACATCAGATGCGGTAGCGCGTGCTCATAGAATTGGCCGATACGATTCCGAAAAAAGCAGGCGGCTTATTGTTAAATTCACAACCCACAAGACCAAAGTGCTGGTATTTTCCAAGCGGTCCGGCCTTCAGGATAGCGATTTCCGCATGAGAGAGGACTTCTGCCCAGCTACTCGACAAGCTCGAAAGAAACTTCTTGAGTTCGCGATATCACTCAAAACTAAGTACAAGCTACGTCACAATAAATTGCTTGCCAAAGACAAATGCTACTTTTATGACGCGCTTACCAACAACATACGCGAGATGCCACCCGCTAGCCGAACAGTTGATAACGAGGCCGCTCCTACAATGGCAACACGTTCTGGCCGCACTTACTCGTCCAAAAGTTAGGAATGGGTGAGAGGAAGCGGATCAGTGTCGAAAGTTTCCGCGCTGTACACGAACATTCGCAGTCTTTACAATAAAAAGGACTATCTTAATGCGCTAATTAACGACTCTGAAGCAGACAGTTGTCCTAACCGAAACTTGGCTCTCTGAGAAATTATCATCAAATGAACTGTTCGACTGCAATAAACACTTTGTTACTTTTCGTTATGATCGAGCTGATAGAATGGGTGGTGGAGTCCTAATTGCTAATAATGAAAGTTTTCAGTGTTTTCCTATATCTGTTGATTGTGACTTAGAAACAGTTTGCTGCTGTATAACTGTTGCTTTCAAAAAATTTGTCATTGGTGCCTGTTACCGCCCTCCCAGTTGCAGCCCGGCATTTTGTGAAGGTATCCATGACTGTCTTAACCAAATTACTGTACAGTTTCCTGGTGCATCTATTTTTTTGCTTGGGGATTTTAACTTCCCAAGCATTGACTGGTCCAATCTTTGCGCTAGTTCTACTACCGTTGAAGCTTCTAACTTTGTCACTGTTTGTTCTGACTTCAGTTTATCTCAGCTTGTCAATCTACCAACACGTGTAACACCTCGTCATCTTCTTTGATTGATCTAATACTTACATCAGCTCCTGACATCAGCTCTGCAGTGTTACACGTACCAGGCTTCAGCGACCATGACATATTACACTTCTCGTTTTCAGTACCATCTACGCGAGCAAAGTGACAAAAAAAAACGTATCCGAGATTACAACAAAGCCAACTTTGACGCTATTAATATGGAGCTCTCCTCATTTCTCGATGACATTTTGCTAATCCACTCGAGGCTTTCGGTTTCCGGGCTCTGGTCAAATTTTAACCCTTTGAGGGTGGAATTATTTTGAAGAAAACTTTCCCAGGTGGTCAAATTACTTTATTGCGGATCTTGAATCTACAAAATGTACATAATCGAGAATAAATAGTAAAAAAAAATTAGGAACAGTACTTTGGTGACAGCATCACTCACAGCTGAAAAATGTTCAATAGAATAGAATAGCAACGGTGATAAGCAAGCTAAGAGCAGCACCAATAAAGATAGAAATCAACTTTCGCCGCCTCTCCAAAGCAATGCCCACAAAGAGAAAACACGTTTCGCGCGACTCCGTTGCGATCCCGCGGCGGAATCGAAACCGCGTAGGCGCGTTGCCACACAGGGCGAGAATACCTCGCGAGAAACGGTGATAAGCAAGCTAAGAGCAGCGCCAATAGAGATAGAAATCAACTTCGGCAGCCCCTGCAAGATAGTGCTGACAAAAAGAAAACTCAAATTTCGCGCGACTCCGTTGCGATCACGCGGCGAAACCAAAACTACAAAAGAGGTGTTGCCCAAGGAGGTTATATTAAAACTTCTGGAGTGGAGGCCCGCTATGCATGCATGCAGAAACAGGTGAAGCCAGCCAGACCGACCGGCGGCCATCTTGCCAGGGGCGAAAACAGGCCGTGGTGGAATGCGCGCCAGCAGAGAACGACTAATTTTGCGATTTTTTTTCGCTTCAGCCGCAAGATTAAGTGAGAAACATCTTCTGGTAGGGATATTGGTTCTAAGGGCACTAAATTCGCTTGTATAATCTCCCTGATTTTCGCGTGACTTTGCCTGAAAGGCCCTGGTAGGCGATTTCTCCTGTTAACTGTCGCTGCCTTGGAAAGCTGATAATTTTCTCAATAAATCGCATAAAGCGTGTCGTTTCAGCTAATCATACAATGAAACATTAGCAGTGATAGGACGGAAAATTAACTGACGAACATACTCTTTACTGGGAAGGACAAATAAGTGTTTACAGTTCTGTAATACATGGTAGGGTTCTCGAATATCTAAAACATGCGGAAAGAAACGAAAGCAACTGCAATGGCTGAGCAGGCTGTCATTGCTGCCTGGATTAAGATCTGCCATACACAGACCAGACCAACAGTACTACTGACACCATTTGGCTCTGCAGTTTAATTTATGAATACCAGAACTGCTTCATGGTGCCATAAGCTGTGTATGCAGTTTGTGTTTCAATTTAAGCCGAAAGGTTGTTTAAACATGGACAACAAAACCGCGCTTTACTTTCATATAATCAGGGTTTATTTATTTTATTACAGGGTTCCATGGCAAATTAAGGTAGAAAGGCAAATATGAAAAGCAGCAAGTTGCAGAAACAAAAACTGACACATAAAGAGCACTCTCAAGAAGAGCAATGCCTACTATCTGAACCTGGCGTACCTATACTGCACTGAGTAATGCATATATACACCAGAGTCCCTTATTAAAGAAAATTAGTCTGGACAACAGAGTGCACACCTTCTCTTTGCAATTTCCTCGGTTTATCTACTTAGCAATGTGATGAATTC
Organism: Amblyomma mixtum; assembly: GCF_055824585.1. Taxonomy (NCBI): domain Eukaryota; kingdom Metazoa; phylum Arthropoda; class Arachnida; order Ixodida; family Ixodidae; genus Amblyomma; species Amblyomma mixtum. The sequence goes on from NC_143016.1 coordinate 194,985,382, forward strand.
TGACCTTCAGATAGAGTTGTGCAATTTTCTTGGACAGGTTGTAAATATGATTATCTAATGGGAAGCATGATAACATGACTCAGTATACGCTTCATTCTAGCAAAATAAAGTGCTTAAAAATTGGCTGTGGCTTAGCTAAGGTTAAGCCTGGATATCTCCACATCCTTTCCCTCTGCCCGGCGGACCCTCCCCCGCGGGACCTAGAGAACCTCAAGACCTGGGAGGACTGGGAGACCCTGCTGCGCTCAGAGGACCCGGCCGTGCAGACCATCGCCACCGGCCGTGCTGCCAGTGTTATGGACCGTAGGAACATAAACACTTGAGTGCAGTGGGGTCATGCGGGGACCCTGGGGCGTGCCCCGAATTCCTGTGTAAATAAAGTTTTTTCTCTCTCTCTCTCGAAGCGAAAAGGAGCCGCGCATGTAGAGTCGGGTGTAGAACAAGATATGAGAGACCGGCATTTGCTTTCCTTAAAAGCAATTTTCATTTCATTTCATTTTCCTTAAGGCCCTTACAGCGCGAGGTTCGGGTGTCCACCGTGACATCACGCAGTTCGCGCATGCGTACCTGTTTCTTTCCCTCCGGGCCCACGCTACGCTAGCCTCGGTGTTGACTAGCCTAGTGAAGCTTTTCGCTTCAAAAGCGCTATGTAATCTGCACAGTTGTGTTCGTGCACATGCAGTATGGTGTCGGGGGCGGTCAGGTGCGATCGACCAAGCCTAGTACACTGCTGCGCAAATACAAATGAAACGTTATTCCCGGCGCCTAGACGCGATTCATACATCCAAATGCGACGCACGACCCCACCATTGACGATGCCGTCGCTTGCTGTCCGTTGAAGAAACAGTGCACTAGCACAACCGCACCAAAACACCACGGAGCCACTAAGCTATACGGCGGACGCTACGCGTTCTGGCTGTTTTCTGCCCCTGGCAACATTGCGCCGCGTCAGTGAGCGCCGGCTTCACTTTTCGAGCGCCCTCTCCACTCCAGAAGTTTTAATATAGCCTCCTTGGTGTTGCCGCAGTCTGTGCCGCCGCGCTAAAGCTAGACATAAGTTCTGCTTATCTCCGTAAGAAGGCAGTCCAAAATTCAAACACTTCTTGTAAGTCCCAAGAGGTGGCAGCACCCCCCAGTGAGCACGCATTGTTCTTTTGGCGCAAAATTTCAAACGGAAGATCGAAACCGCACCCGTACGGCAAAGACCTTGCGGGACAGAAAACCGCCGCCGTAAATATACGGCAAAAACCTTCAAAGGGTTAAAAGTAAACTTCTCCATCTCAGTGACAAGTATATTCCACTAAGAACGATCCATCACTCATCCAGTGCCCCCTGGTATAACACCTATCTAAAACGCTTATCCAATAAGAAAAAAAGGCTCTTTCGCCAAGCAAAAATGAGAAATAGTCCTAACCGATGGTCAATATACAATCAGGCAGCACAAAACTACATAAACGCTCTGAAAACAGCTAAATTCAATTTCTTTAACACCACACTTCCTTCTTTTAATAAGTACGAATCCGAAACAATTTTGGAACATTGTAAAAAGCTCCAACGATCGAACAATCACCCTGGTTGACGAGTCTGGCAAACAGGTCCCTGAAAATTTATGTGCTGCCTTATTGAATAACACCTTTTCTCTCTCGTTCACTAACCCCTCAGCCACTCAATGCCCGCTTTTCCCTCATGCTCATTTTTCTCCAATGGACCCCATTGTTTTTGATCCCGCCGGAATCAGAACCATCATTAGTAAACTGAAACGATCATCGTCTTGTGGTGTCGATAGAATCACATCAAAACTCCTTCAGAACACTACTGAGTACTGCTCTATTTTATTAAGCTTTATTTTTACCAAATAACTTAACGAGAGCTGTCTACCCAAAGACTGGAAAACAGGGAAAGTTGTTCCTATTTACAAATCTGGCCATTCACACAAACCGTCTAACTATCACCCCATTTTCTTGACATCAATACCCTGCAAAGTACTTGAGCACATAATCTTCACTAACCTCGTCAACTTTCTCGAATCAAACCAGTTTTTTCATCCCTCCCAGCATGTATTCCACAAATTATACTCATGCGAAACAGTTACTTATGTTCACCAATGATCTACATTCATTTTTAGACTGATTGTGCGTTTCTAGATTTTTTCAAGGCCTTTGATAAGATTAATCATCAACTTCTTATACTAAAACTCAGTCACCTTAACATCGATCCTGTAGTACTTGACTGGATAATTGCATTTCTTTCAAACCGCACCCAGTATGTCACAGCTAACGAGACTGACTCCCTTGAGGTACCCGTCCAATCAGGAGTGCCTCAGGGATCTGTCTTGGCTCCATTGCTTTTTCTTATTTATAATAATGACTTACCCAACTGTGTTTCTAGCTCTATTTGTCTTTTCGCTGATGACTGTGTAGCTTGCCGTAAAATAACTAATGCTTCTGATGTGACTTTACTCCAGACTGACTTAAATATTATCGCTTCTTGGTGCTCCCTTTGGCAGATGAAACTGAAAGCTGCAAAATGCAAAACAATGCAAATTTCCAGCAGTCAATCATCCTGTCCAAGCTACTGTATTAATGATTCTCCACTCGACTCCGTTTCAACTTATAAGTACCTTGGAGTACACATTGCGAATAACATTTCCTGGAAGTTTGATATTAACTACACAACAGCCAAAACCAATCGCATGCTTGGGTATTTGAAACGTAACTTTTCACTAGCTCCATCTTCACTTAAAAAACAGCTATCTACTACCCATGTACGACCCAATCTCGAGTACGCTTCATCCATATGGGACCCTGGCCATGTATCACTGAATAAAACCTTGGAGAGCGTACAAAATCGCTCTACTCGTATTATTCTCAATAATTACCACCGCACAGCAAGCGTCACTAACATGAAACTAAGTCTAAATTTGCCCCTTCTCACTGTCCGTCTAAGATTTCTCGTATTTGCCTCTTCCATAAAATTTATCGTCATAACCATCAACTCAGGACGCGCCTGATCACAGATGCTGCTCATGTTTCTGCCCGTGTAGATCACTGCTACAAAGTCGCCATACCTCGCCACAACACCATGACATGCACATTCATTTCTACCAAAAACATCCCGTGACTGGAACCGTCTACCTGCTGACCTGGTCGCTATCACCGACAACCATCGATTTCGTACATGCCTTACTAACATATTTTGAAGCCCTTTTTATTTTCTTTTTAAAACTTGCACTGGCGCTTATCGTGATCTGTATGACTGTTCCTTTATTTTTTTTCGTGTTCATGCTGTACTCTGCTGCATTCTGTTCATTCAAACTATTGCGCATTTGTAACCTACCCGTGTGCTTCGAATACGTGCCGTTTTTGTTTTTTTTCGCCGTTGTTGTTGTTGCCTTTTTTTTCTCTTTCCTTTTATTAACCAAATTTCATAGTGTCCCTTGCATTTCTGCCCCTCCCCTCTACAATGCTTTTGTAAGCCCTGAGGGTAAAATAAATAAATAAATAAAAAGCCATTGTTTACTAGAGGGCGGCAAAGGAAACAATTTATTACTTAGATTTGTTTCAAATTTAGCACTTTTTTCTTTGCCTACCCTATCCTACTTTCTGATGATCACAGTAAGGGCGCGTTCACACTTGTCCAAGAATCCGGCGAGCGAAGCTGATTTACTCGCCGCAAAAACTAGTACCCGTTCTATCTATCGACGCCCGAGTGAGGCGGAACCGCCGCGCCGCTGCTGTTTCTCGCTTTTCCGCACCACGTCGCCGCTTCCGGCGTACACAAATACAGTTAGAAAAGAGCATAAATTTACGCTGTCTGCGTACCATAAGCGTATGCATGCTTACTTGCCCTAAACGCAGGCGCATTTCTACTTTTAGTTCAGCGTATGCTAGCAGAGAGGAAAAAATGAACTCAGCCTATAGTGGTGCCATCTGGTTGTCAGTACGGGAACTATTACTGTAAACAAACTGACTCTCCTCTTAAGCCTAGAAGTGTGAGAATTGTCACTCTAAATAAAAAATAAAGCAAATTTATCACTTATACGTTTTCTTACAGGCAAGGCAAGCCGAAGGGAAAGACCGGTGCTCCATTTACAGCCAGTGAACGCACTGAAAAAGGCAGCAACAACGAGAATTCATTGCGAAGCGAGGGGTCCGGCTTCAAAGGGCGCCGCCATGTTCGTCGCTGTGCGGCGGAAATCGGTCTGGACCGATCGACCTCACCGCGCCGCTTTCCGCCCGATCGGCGTCAAAAGCGGCCGAATCCGCTCCGCCCGCCGGATTTTTGGGCTAGTGTGAACGGGCCTTAATACTCGGTGCGCGCAAATTTGGACTTCTTGTTGACTGTGGTTGGTTCCTAAATTCAAAAGCGGCGGTTGGAAGCTAGAGGCGGGAGCAGAGCGCCCTCATTGGCCCGCGCTGACAGGTCGCAGTCGCCTCTTCCGGTGAGCGGCTGACCGCGCGGGCGAACGTATCTAGCACGGCTTGGTCGGCGGCGAATGGCCGCCGGCGGCCACGCGGCCCTCGCCGGGCGGCCGTTCGCCGGTTTTTCGCGAGAAAATCGCTTCATGTGGGTCGGGCTTTTCTTCTCTCGTACGGTTCGGTTGAGCGCGAAGCGAAGAAGGGAGCGGCGAAAACACGCGCTGACACTCGCTCGTCTTCGTTCACATTGTGTCATGCAGTGCTTTGCGCATTTCGCTGTGTTTCTTTATTCAATCCGCGATCGAAGATGACCACCCCATCTTATGCGCACGTCGAGTGCAAGAATGGTGGAACCTATGGTCTCAGTTTCAGTGATGCAGGATGTCACTCCGAAAGACGTGAGTGGTGAGCAAAAATATTTGCTGACGTTTGAGTGGTGAAAGCCACGAAGGCGAAGGAGGATTTTATGACGGCGACGTCGTGATACTAGCACGTGAGCAGGCACTTGAAATCACTCCATTGTGCAACTACTGTTTCCGCCTCGGTTATATGCTCGACGTCAACAGAAACTTTCGAAAACTTCAGCGCCTCTTTTTAACCAGCCATTTGTAGATTGTACAGCGTAGAGGGGCAAAATGCCGCAATTTTTTTTTTGCTTTTCATTTGCACATGGTAAAATGTCTGAAATTAGTTTTGTGGTTTGTACTCATTCTTTACGGAGGCATATGGTGTATACGTGCGAGAGCAATCAGCGAGAAGCATCCTGAGGGGGAGCGGCTCAAGGCACTGAACAAATCTTTATTCGATGCTGCGGAATGTGCCGTAAATAAAAGAGGACGACCACGCAAGCATTAAATCATCCAAGCCAAAATTTATAGCAGCGACCTCTTTACAGACAATGCTATGATGCAGATTTGCAAAATATTATTGATCCAAATACCAACCCAAGAGATGACCTACATTCACAATACTGAGCATTGCCCATGCACAGAGCCGGGCTTCCTGTGAACCCTGACTTGTCCATGTCTTCTCGTTCAGCGTGCCTTCTTTTGTGCGCATTATCTTTTTTTAAGCCATGTGACGTACAAATTCCGCTTCGTGAGATTCTCGGTAACGCCTTCCTTTTCTTTATTTCTTAGCGATTACCAATCCACAATGACATTACCCATCACGATCGTCAATTATAAACACATTTATCGATTACCAATCATCAATCACTATCAAGGTTATAGTGCCACATCACTTTATACACATCACACCATTTGTTTCAGTACAACGAGGCACCATAACACCGCCTATTCATTGTGTGCAATTTCTGATGCATAATGGCATATTAACCCATTAATGATCAATAATTATCTAATGGAGAAATTTTATTCATTTTAAGCACAGAATGCATCCTTATAAAAATAAACATATTACTTAAATTTCCTCACGATTGCTTCATTCGTTCCGAAGTTACAGAGGTCTACTTTACATAGTACACTGCGTCATCCTCGTACAACATGTGGCTACTTCCCTCCACTTCTACTTGGTGGAGTGAGTTTTAAGGCGCAAGCCCTTAATTGCTCATTCTCCCGTCCGTCTGGCGTTACATACAGCACCTGGGCTGACTCATCAACGAGTGCAGCTGTCAAAAGGTGACGTCATCTTCGTCGACAGGTGGAGCTGTTGGCGCGGCGGCATCGAGGGCTGGTCCGTCGTCAGTCGGTGTGCGGCAGCTAGTGGAGGAGGATGGCTCCCAAGCGGTGCAGCCGTAACAAACATAGGCAGTCATTGGCAGTCGAAGTAGCGCGCCAAAGGCTTGCTCCTAGCGCACTTCAGGCTACTAAAGTGCCGCCATAGTTTTCTTAATCAGGTCCGTGATTTTATGGAGGGTGATATAACACTTCTTGCAGGCCCTCATGAATCTTTTCTGGCTATACTGGCACCGCAGTTATCCTCATTTATGCGGGAAGCTTTCACTTTTCCGAGAAAGCATCAGACACGATTGAGCCAGAGTGTCTGCGAGCCGTTGGTTGCTGCATGTCAAGGCGTAGGTAATGGCGAGTAACGTTCTTACGAAAGGAAAAATAGTCAGCAGGCGCGGCTCTACCATTTTTGTGCATTGTTCAGGCGTGCACATTTGCAAAATTGAACTTTCGTGTAAACAGCCACCCCCTTTATTGCAAGTCAAAATTGAGAGGAGAGGGATGAGGAGACGAGAAAAACCTCATACAAACTGTCTGCGTGATGGCAATCCAAAATTTAGAGGATATGAATGGGGAAATGGGAGACTGTGCAAATTATCTGCATGATTGCGAGTAAAAATTGAGAGGAGAGGAAGGAGGAGACGAAAAAACTTTATACAACCCCTATGGTCTGCGTGCATAAAAATGATAAAGGGAGCTTTCCTCGGTCCCTTGTGGGACCCAGAAGGGCAGTAATTGGCTTCTTAGGGGGGACCTTCAGGGGGGCTAAGGTGGCATTGCAGCACGGACCCACGTAGCCTAGCCCATGCCATGCCTCTTTAGGGTGTGTTGTGACCTTACAGTATGAAAAAATAAACAATTAACCCATTAGCGCCCAGCGTAGTTTTAAAAGTACTGTTAAATTTCTTATGATTTCAACAACTAAGATTCAATTTTTCTTTTGAAGTAGTTCATGCTTTTTTCGCCAGGGGATCGGCCGACGCCCGTTAACAAAGAGGGCGCATTTCCTCAGATCAGTATGTCATCTTTCCATGGTGAATCTACAGGATGTTTGTTTCCCATGAACTGCAGCGGTGGTCGCTGGCTTATAATTTTCTCGTAGCCATGTTTATGCACATATAATGCTAATTTCAAGTATAGAGAAGCACGAAAGACCAAGGTAAACAATGGATGCTTCGATGTCCCGCAACTTTGGCTCTTTTTGCGCTTTGATAAATTATATGCTGCTGTGCTTTCTACAGTACGCTTGGTATTCCTGTATGCACAGCTTCGCCTGGCTCAGTGGTTATGGTGCTCGGCTGCTGACCCGAAAGACGCGGGTTCAATCCCGGCCGCGGCGGTTGAATTTCTTTGGAGGAGAAATACTAGAGGCCCGTGTACTGTGCGATGTCACTGCACGTTAAAGAACCCCAGGTGGTAGAAATTTCCGGAGCCTTCCACTATTTATTTAATTACCCTCAGGGCCGTTAGGCGTTACAGAGGCGAGTGGGAATAACATGCAAGTACAAAAAAACACAGCAGCTAGAAAAATTGAATATAGTTAAGCACACACTGGTATAAAATCAATAACAGAATTAACAAAAGGCAGCAGTTCACAAAACAAAACACAAAAGAAAACAGCAGCTAATAAATTAACAAAGTTACCGACACATACTTATATCAAATTAATAACAGCGTTACCAAATGCAGCAGTATCAGTAATTACAGCAATATTGTGGGGAAGGTGATTCCAGCTGACACAAGTTCTGGGTATGAATGAATCGTGAAAACATCTTGTACGACAATGAGGGATCCAAACTTTGTGACGGTGAACAATGCGTGCTGAAATATAGGGTGGTCTTTTTAATAACTTCTCTTTAAGATAAGGATTATGAAAAACTTTGTGAAAAGTACATAATGAAGCTGCGATGGGAAAGAAGCTCTAGGGAAAGGTTAGCTTTCATGGCAGTTACACTACTAGTACGATGATAGTTGGAAAGTATGAAGCGACAACAGCGGTTTTGAATTGATTCTAAGTCAGAAATGAGAGATTCGACCCCAGGGTTCCACACCGATGAAGCATATTCCAATTTAGAGCGGACCAATGTTTTGTAAAGTAATAGTTTTAATGAACTCAGTGCACATAAAAATTTCTGCGAAGGTATCCAAGCATGCGATTGGCGTTATTTGTAATGTAGTCAACATGAGTTTTCCAAAACAGGTTAGAAGAGACGTGAACACCCAGATATTTATAAGACAACACAGTTTCCAGAGTGATGCCATTAATGCAGTAGGTAGAGGGTGTATTAGATAGACGAGAAATGGGCAAATGCTTGCATTTAGTAATGTTTAGCTTCATATTCCACAGGTTACACCAATCCAGTACCTTGTTAATATCTGACTGAAGAACACATACATCATTGTCATCTTTAATTTCGCGGTAAATAACACAGTCATCGGCAAAAAGACAAATGGAAGACGATATATTAGTTGGTAAGTCGTTTATATAAATGAGAAAGAGGAGGGGCCCAAGAACGGACCCCTGAGGCACGCCAGAGCAAACAGGAGAGGAATCTGAATTGACCTTATTTGCTGTTACGAACTGACTTCGGTTTGAAAGAGAACAATGCAACCATGCAAGCACTGTGGAATCAATGTTAAGGCTGTTTAGTTTAAGAAAAAGAAGCTCATGTGAAACCTTGTCAAATGCTTTAGAAAAATCCATAAATATAGAATCAGCATGGGACCCACGATCCAGAATGCAATGCAAGTCATTTGTGAAACATATGAGTTGCGTTTCGCATGAAAACGATTTACGGAAGCCGTGTTGGGCATTAGAGAAAAAGCAATTGGATTATAAAAAGTTGGCAAGATGAGAGCAGATGACATGTTCCATGATTTTACATGGAATGCTGGTGAGCGACACAGGGCAAAAGTTATCAGCGCAATGTTTATCGCCTGACTTATGCAGCGGAATCACCCTCCCAACCTTCCAGTCATTGGGAATACAGCCTGTTTCCAGAGACTGGTCAAACAGTTTGGTGAGGATCATTGAACTGTACATCTTTGTGTTGACCACAAATTTCGAATTAATGTTATCGACGCCACAGGAGAAAGAAATCTTAAGGTTTTCAATTATCCTCAGGATGCCAGTTGTGTCAAAAAGAATTGAATCCATGGGAAAAGCATCCAAGACCGGACACTCCTGATTGGTAAGGGAAACACTGCCAGAAAAAGCAGCAACAAAAACACTGTTAAGAACACTAGTGCATTCATTAGGTGAAAATGCAACGCCGTCAGAAGATGTAAGTAGTATTGACGAACTATCTTTCCTGTTCACAGTGTTCCAAAACTGTCTAGGGTTATTAATCAGCAAAGCAGACAAAGTACTGTTAAAGAAGGAGTCCTTAACATTTTTCAGAGTTAATTTGTACTCAGCGGCCGCAGTAAGGTAACAGTCCCATAGTTGTTGCGAATTCGACGATCTCGCCGAGCGAAACTAACGCTTTTTCTTATTGGATAGCCTTTTTAAAACGTTATTAAGCCACGGTGATTGGCTATTACACCGCAAAATTCTTAGCGGCACAAATGTATTAGTGAGACGTTCAACAGTGTCCCTAAACATTTCCCAGTTAGTGTGGACAGAATGCTGTGGAAAATCTAGTAAATAATTGTTTAAGAAAAGAGCTAATTCACGATTAATGGCATCATTGTCCGCCCGCTTGTAATCTCTAATTGACTTGAAGATGTTCCGGCGATTAGGAATATTAATTTTTACATCGAAGTGAAGCAAGGTGTGATCACTAAGACCAGGTAAGTACGAGATTGAAGCGATAAGATTCGGCGCGTTGGTTAGCACAAGGTCTAAAACATTGGAAGGTGATGGCGTGACTCGAGTTGGCTTAGTAACTAGCTGCGAAAGGTTAAGTCCAAACAGGTTCGCAAAAAGTTATTGCATTCGGTAGAAAAGGGGCGAGGATACGGCGGCGTATTAGTCCATACGATACTGGGATAATTGAAGTCACCAGCAAGAAGGATTGCCGCACCCGGATAACTTACTGAGATCATGTTAAGAGCATCATGCAAATCTTCAACGAAAGTTGCACATGAAGACGGGGGACGGTAGCATATGCCCAGAATTAGTTTCCTGAAATGAACACGAAGGTCAACCCAAACCTACTCTAAAGTGCTAGAAAGACTAATCGGTGAAGACACAATATTATCGGCGATGGCTATTAAAACACCTCCTCCACTTATGTGACCTCTATCAGAACGATAAACATTGTAGCGCTTCTTGCAATCAAACAGTTCCTTTGCAGGCTCTTTGCAGAGAGCCACGTTTCTGTCAGCAATACAACATCGGCATCACATGAGTCGATGACAGAGTTTAGATCTTCCCGCTTTGGTATTATGCTGCTTATGTTTGTGAAAAGAATTGAAAGCGCTGTCTTATCTCCAGTCGCGCGTCCACTGCTCCTCCCACACCTCTATGGCGAAGCGTGTGGCGAGCCAGAAGCAGCGCGACAAGGGGCCACTAAAGATCCCGGTGGGCCAGCTAGCTCGAAAACGCTATCGAGAATAGGGTCATAGCCGTAGCATTTGTTGTTACAATACAGTTTGTTATACCTCAGCTTATACTTAAAGTCAGCATCCTTCGCAAACTGCACAAGCTTCTTTCTAGCGACATGTGTCTGCAAAGAATAATCTTCACTTACAGTGACCTTTTTATCTTTAAGTTTAGCAGACTGCACTAGGATTTGTTGTTTTGTTTTGAAAGACCGGAACTTCACAACAATCGGACGATCCTTTTCGTCCAAGAACACACCAATCCTGTGAGCTCGTTCAAACATGTCATTCGTAAGAACAGGATCAAAGCAGCCTGAAACGAGGTTCAATAACTTTTCTTCCGTTCCATCCCACGTTTCGAACAAACTGTCGGCTACGCCGGAAAGCAGAAGATTTTCCCTGCGCTGTCGGTCTTCCAGCTATGCCTGTCCAAGACGTAACTTGCTATTTTCATTGACAAGCTGATCGGCTAGCCCACGCAAAGTCCGCAACGGCGTCTCTCATAGCCTTAGTCGGTTTGGGACGTTAAACCCCATAAACCCAAACCAGGTTCTTATGTTCCTTGCAATGTTTCGCAAAAAAAAACACACTTTGTCTGCTCAGCAAGGCCTCAGACTGCTGGACTTGTCGCTAGCTACCCTGAATATGACGATGGTGTGTTTTTAATTGGTTATAATTAAGTTTTGGTTATAAGAACTGGATGTTGTGCAGAGCAAAGGGTCACTGTTATGCATTTCCCACCTACTGAGGAAAGACCTTGAGTTCGGAACAAATGAACTTTTGGAAGCGCTTGTTATCCTCTCCTTTTTGATGTGGTTTCAACGCTTAGTGACCATTTCATCTTTTTGGCATTTTTTTTTCACCATTCAACACCTCCTTATAACGCTCCACCTGGAGTAATTTCGGGCTACAGGAACCTTCACCAAAACGGGTTCACGAAGTGTCCACTGGGCCCGAAGAAAACAACAGAATAGAAGCAGCCAGGAAAATCATGTTCTGGCTTCAATAGTTTAATTTATGTGCTTTTATTCAAGTCTACGGACAACAGTGTAGTTAATATGGCCTGCAACTGCAACAACATTGATCTTACATAATTTTAAAGCTGTGGTTGCCTACATCGCACAAAAAAGAGGACTTTTGTACGCCAAAACTTCTTTCCTTCTACAACAGTCGTATAGCAAGTGTAGACCTTTCAGAAGAAGCCGTCAACTGCTTCTACATCGCCACCAGGGACAAAAAGTTTGTATAAAGTCTCGCCTCTCCCCATTCATCTCGTCTAAATTTTAGTGTGCCATCATGCAGACAGTTTGTATGAAGTTTTTCTCGTCACCTCATCCCTATCCTCTCAATTTTGACTTGAAATAAAGCAGATAGTTTGTATAAACTCTCTCGTCTCCCCATTCATCTCCTTTGAATTTTATGTGCCATCATGCAGACAGTCTGTATAAGTTTTTCTCGTCTCCTCATTCCTCTCCTCTCAATTTTGACTTGCAGTAAAGCAGATAGTAGTATCTCGTCCCCTCATTCATCTCCTTTATATTTTTATACGAGAAGCCAACAGCCACAGAAACCAAGGGGCACAGGGGATAATTAATTAATTTATTTATTTTGTGCTCTTGTTTGATTTAGAAGATTACTGAATATGTCAAGCAGAACTTTTTGCTGGGCTAGTTGGTTCATTGTGATATGAGTGAAAACAGCGCGAAAGAAGCTCGAAGGCGAAACGAAGAAGGGACAGGAAAGAGCGCTGAACTGGCAACTGAATTTTTATTGAGCGAAACTCGGACAATATATAGGAAGGCAGTGGCAAAGATAATCAGATGCAGTCAACGTCACATGGTGTAAAGAGCCATAAAAGCGAAAGAAACATAACAGGGTGAACAAGCTAAAATTCAACTGAATCAAACAAGGGATGATAACAAAAAAGAGATACACTTGATGACTATGAACAGTGAAAGTAACAAGGTGTAAAGAGCCATAAAAACGGATAAAACATCAATAGCAGGAAACAAGGATAAAACAGATAAAAAATGACGAAATGAAATTGTGAAAGGAATAAAAACTGGCTGAATATGACATCGTGGGGCTAAAACAATGCACAGACCTTAACAATAAAACGATGAAACAGAAAATACTGAATGATTGAAACACACATAGTCAGCAATAAAAACTTAGCAATGTAGTTCTAAAAAGGCAAGTTCACTCCCGTACAATGATTTTGACGCGTCACTGACACATTCCAAGCCCTTTCTTTTTTATAAAGAAGGCTTCCTTCAACTCCCGGGCTACGCTGTCTCTACTTCTATCTAGAACAACAGTTTTGCGTAAACGAGGCATGCATTTGCATTCTTTGCAATGAAGCGCGAGATTGGAGCCAGTGCCTTTTTCGAGTGAACGCTCGTGTTCCCTTAACGTTCGTTCAAGCACCTTCCGGTTTGTCCAATATAAACTTTGTCGCAAGTAAGCGGAATCTGGTAGATCACCCCTTCCCTACACCTGACGAACATGTTGGCGTGCTTTACGCCACAGGTTTGCTCACTTGGTTTTTCGTTATTAATCCTAGTACACAACGTAGCTAGCTTGGAAGGGGCAGAAAACACTACGGGAATCTTATATTTATTGGCGACTTTTTTCAAATTATGTGCTACACGGTGGGAATACGGGACTACGGCTGGTCTCACTCTCTTGTCGCTTTCCTGAGTAACATTTTTCTTCGTGCCTTTAACTTTCTGAAGCAAAGCTTCAGTCACTGCAGATATCACAGAATGCGGAAAACCCGCCTGTAGTAACCGTGCGGTCTGCATTTGGAAACTTTCTTGCATGCAATGCTCATATGATTTCATTAGAGCAGATCCTAATCCTGAGGTGGCTATGGCTCGTTTCACTGTTTTTGAGTGAGCCGACTCGTAGGACAACAGCTCTTTTTGACTTCGAGGTTTGTACATCCAAAAGAATCTGTCTCGTTCCAAGGAGAGTTCCAGGTCCAAAAACTAACTTGTTGTTCTTTGGAAATTCAGTGTATTCCAAACCATGACTGAGTTCTTTAAACGCATCCAGAATTTCATCTGTAGTGGCTCTGTAAGTTGGTGCGTCTTGCTTGGTTAACACAACCAAAAAATCGTCAACATACCGGAAAATCTTTAGCAACTGAATATGTTGTCACTTAAAGCTGTGTGAGAACCCTCTTACGCTTACTATGGCATCAAGACTGCCAGACCCGAGGCCCTCGCTAAGCAATTAAGCAAACAAGGGATTAGAAAAGCAGAAGAAAAAACAACCACATGCCGCCGGTGGGATCCGAACCAACGACCTCCGAATTACGCGTTCGGTGCTCTACCGCTGAACTACGGCGACGGCTGTCAAATCTTCTGCTTTCGGGGCTATTTATGCTTACAAATAACCTAACCTGGAGAGTGCTCATCAGCGCCATCCACGTTCTTAAGCGGCGGACGTAGCACATCCTGAGTTACCGCAGATGTGACGTAGAACGCCATCGAACGGCGAGGCTGGAAGCTGTGTGAGAACCCTCTTACGCTTCCTATGGCATCAAGACTGCCAGAACTGAGGCCCTAGCTAAGCAATTAAGCAAACAAGGGAATGGGAATGAGGGGCTTCTTATAAATATACGACAAGCCAACAGCCACAGAAACCAAGGGGCACAGGGGATATTTAATTTACTTATTTATTTTGTGCTCTTGTTTGATTTAGAAGATTACTGAATATGTTATCGCTTAAAGCTAATTGATTAGAAAAGCAGAAGAAAAAACAACCACATGCCGCCGGTGGGATCCGAACCCACGACCTCCGAATTACGCGTTCGGTGCTCTACCGCTGAGCTACGGCGACGGCTGTCAAATCTTCTGCTTTCAGGGGTATTTATGTTTACAAATAACCTAATCTTGAGAGTGTTCATCAGCACCTCCCACGTTCTTAAGCGGCGGACGTAGCACATCCTGAGTTACCGCAGATGTGACGTAGAACGTCATCGAACGGCGAGGGTGGAAGCTGTGTGCGAACACTCTTAGTGTGTCATAATGCAGACAGTTTGCATGAAGTTTTTCTCGTCTCCTCATCCCTCTCACCTCAATTTTGACCTACAATAAAGCAAATCGTTTGCATAAAATCTCTCGTCTAAACAAATTGATCTCTATGTTTTAGTGTGCCATCATGCAGACAGTTTGTATGAAGTTTTTATCGTCTCCTTATCCCTCTCTCTCAATTTTGACTTGCAATAAGGCAGATAATTTGTATATGAAGTTTTTATCGTCTACTCATCCTTCTCTCAGTTTTGACTTGCAATAAAGCAGATACTTTGTATAAAGTCTCTCATCTTCAAATTCATCTCCTCTAAAGTATAGTGTGCCATCATGCAGACAGTTTGCATGAAGTTTTCCTCGTCTCGTCATCCCTCTCCACACAGTTTTGACTTTTTGAATAAAGCAGATAACTTCTATAAAGTGCCTCATGTCCCCATTCATCGCCTCCAAATTTTGGTGTGCAATCATGTAGACAGTTTGTATCAAGTTTTTCTCGTCTTCTCATCGCTCCCCTCGCAGTTTTGACTTGCAATAAAGCAAATAATTTGCATACAGTCCTCCGTCTCCCCGTTCACGTACTCTAAATTTTGGTGTGCCATGATACACAGAGCTTGTATGAAGTTTTTCTCGTCTCCTCATTCCTCTCCTCTCAATATTGACTTGCAATAAAGCAGATAGTTTGTATAAAGTCCCTGATCTCCCCATGCATCTCCTCAAAATTGTATTTGCAATTATGCACATAATTCGTAAACGTTTTTCTCGTTTCCTCATTCCTCTCCTCTTAATTTTGATTTGCAATCATGCAGAGAGTTTGTAGAATACAAAGTTCTTCTCGTCTCCCCATCTGTCTCCTCTCAATTTTTTCTTGCAATCATGCGGATAGTGTGTATAAAGTTTTTTCGTCTCCTCATTCTTATTCTCTCAATTTTTACTTGCAACCATGAAGATAGTTTCTATAAGGTTTTTTCGTCTCCTCATTCCTGTCCTCTCAAGTTTGCTTGCAATCATGCAGATAGTTGGTATAAAATATCTCGCCTCCCCATTCATCCCCTCTATATTTTTGTGTGCTATAGTGCAGACAGTTGCATGAAGTTTTTCTCGTCTCCTCATCCCTCTCCTCACAATTTTGACTTGCAATAAAGCAGATAGTTTGTAGAAAGTATCTCGCCTCCCCATTAATCCCCTCTATATTTTTGTGTGCCATCGTGCAGACAGTTGCATGAAGTTTTTCTCGTCTCCCCATCCCTCTCCTCTCAATTTTGACTTGCAATAGAGCAGATAGTTTGTATAAAGTATCTCGCCTCCCCATTCTTCTCCTCGATATTTTTGTGTGCCATCGTGCAGACAGTTGCATGAAGTTTTTCTCGTCTCCTCATCATTCTCCTCACAATTTTGACTTGCAATAAAGCAGATAGTTTGTATAAAGTACCTCGCCTCCCCATTCATCTCCTCGATATTTTTGTGTGCCATCGTGCAGACAGTTCCATGAAGTTTTTCTCGTCTCCTCATCCCTCTCCTCACAAGTTTGACTTGCAATAAAGCAGATAGTTTGTATAAAGTATCTCGCCTCCCCATTCATCCCCTCTATATTTTTGTGTGCCATCGTGCAGACAGTTGCATGAAGTTTTTCTCGTCTCCTCATCCCTCTCCTCACAATTTTGACTTGCAATAAAGCAGATAGTTTGTATAAAGTATCTCGCCTCCCCATTCATCCCCTCTATATTTTTGTGTGCCATCGTGCAGAGAGTTGCATGAAATTTTTCTCGTCTCCTCATCCCTCTCCTCACAATTTTGACTTGCAATAAAGCAGATAGTTTGTATAAAATATCTCGGCTCCCCATTCATCTCCTCTATATTTTTGTGTGCGTTCATGCAAACAGTTGCATGAAGTTTTTCTCGT
The DNA here is from genome assembly GCF_055824585.1 of Amblyomma mixtum. Lineage (NCBI taxonomy): Eukaryota > Metazoa > Arthropoda > Arachnida > Ixodida > Ixodidae > Amblyomma > Amblyomma mixtum. The sequence continues at coordinate 195,001,973 of NC_143016.1, forward strand.
CTCCTCATCACTCTCCTCACAATTTTGACTTGCAATAAAGCAAATAGTATAAAGTATCTCGCCTCCCCATTCATCTCCTCTATATTTTTGTCTGCGTTCATGCAGACAGTTGGATGAAGTTTTTCTCGTCTCCCCATCCGTCTCCTCTCAATTTTGACTTGCAATAAAGCAGATAGTTTGTATAAAGAATCTCGCCTCCCCATTCATCCCCTCTATATTTTTGTGTGCCATCGTGCAGACAGTTGCTTGAAGTTTTTCTCGTCTCCTCATCCCTCTCCTCACAATTTTGACTTGCAATAAAGCAGATAGTTGGTATAAAATATCTCGACTCCCCATTCATCTCCTCTATATTTTTGTGTGCGTTCATGCAGACAGTTCCATGAAGTTTTTCTCGTCTCCTCATCACTCTCCTCACAATTTTGACTTGCAATAAAGCAAATAGTATAAAGTATCTCGCCTCCCCATTCATCTCCTCTATATTTTTGTCTGCGTTCATGCAGACAGTTGGATGAAGTTTTTCTCGTCTCCTCATCCCTCTCCTCACAAGTTTGACTTGCAATAAAGCAGATAGTTTGTATAAAGTATCTCGCCTCCCCATTCATCCCCTCTATATTTTTGTGTGCTATAGTGCAGACAGTTGCATGAAGTTTTTCTCGTCTCCTCATCCCTCTCCTCACAATTTTGACTTGCAATAAAGCAGATAGTTTGTAGAAAGTATCTCGCCTCCCCATTAATCCCCTCTATATTTTTGTGTGCCATCGTGCAGACAGTTGCATGAAGTTTTTCTCGTCTCCCCATCCCTCTCCTCTCAATTTTGACTTGCAATAGAGCAGATAGTTTGTATAAAGTATCTCGCCTCCCCATTCTTCTCCTCGATATTTTTGTGTGCCATCGTGCAGACAGTTGCATGAAGTTTTTCTCGTCTCCTCATCATTCTCCTCACAATTTTGACTTGCAATAAAGCAGATAGTTTGTATAAAGTACCTCGCCTCCCCATTCATCTCCTCGATATTTTTGTGTGCCATCGTGCAGACAGTTCCATGAAGTTTTTCTCGTCTCCTCATCCCTCTCCTCACAAGTTTGACTTGCAATAAAGCAGATAGTTTGTATAAAGTATCTCGCCTCCCCATTCATCCCCTCTATATTTTTGTGTGCCATCGTGCAGACAGTTGCATGAAGTTTTTCTCGTCTCCTCATCCCTCTCCTCACAATTTTGACTTGCAATAAAGCAGATAGTTTGTATAGAGTATCTCGCCTCCCCATTCATCCCCTCTATATTTTTGCGTGCCATCGTGCAGAGAGTTGCATGAAATTTTTCTCGTCTCCTCATCCCTCTCCTCACAATTTTGACTTGCAATAAAGCAGATAGTTTGTATAAAATATCTCGGCTCCCCATTCATCTCCTCTATATTTTTGTGTGCGTTCATGCAAACAGTTGCATGAAGTTTTTCTCGTCTCCTCATCACTCTCCTCACAATTTTGACTTGCAATAAAGCAAATAGTATAAAGTATCTCGCCTCCCCATTCATCTCCTCTATATTTTTGTCTGCGTTCATGCAGACAGTTGGATGAAGTTTTTCTCGTCTCCCCATCCGTCTCCTCTCAATTTTGACTTGCAATAAAGCAGATAGTTTGTATAAAGAATCTCGCCTCCCCATTCATCCCCTCTATATTTTTGTGTGCCATCGTGCAGACAGTTGCTTGAAGTTTTTCTCGTCTCCTCATCCCTCTCCTCACCATTTTGACTTGCAATAAAGCAGATAGTTGGTATAAAGTATCTCGCCTCCCCATTCATCCCCTCTATATTTTTGTGTGCCATCGTGCAGACAGTTGCATGAAGTTTTTCTCGTCTCCTCATCCCTCTCCTCACAATTTTGACTTGCAATAAAGCAGATAGTTGGTATAAAATATCTCGACTCCCCATTCATCTCCTCTATATTTTTGTGTGCGTTCATGCAGACAGTTCCATGAAGTTTTTCTCGTCTCCTCATCACTCTCCTCACAATTTTGACTTGCAATAAAGCAAATAGTATAAAGTATCTCGCCTCCCCATTCATCTCCTCTATATTTTTGTCTGCGTTCATGCAGACAGTTGGATGAAGTTTTTCTCGTCTCCTCATCCCTCTCCTCACAAGTTTGACTTGCAATAAAGCAGATAGTTTGTATAAAGTATCTCGCCTCCCCATTCATCCCCTCTATATTTTTGTGTGCCATCGTGCAGACAGTTGCATGAAGTTTTTCTCGTCTCCTCATCCCTCTCCTCACAATTTTGACTTGCAGTAAAGCAGATAGTTTGTATAAAGTATCTCGCCTCCCCATTCATCCCCTGTATATTTTTGTGTGCCATCGTGCAGACAGTTGCATGAAGTTTTTCTCGTCTCCTCATCCCTCTCCTCACAATTTTGACTTGCAATAAAGCAGATAGTTGGTATAAAATATCTCGCCTCCCCATTCATCCCCTCTATATTTTTGTGTGCCATCGTGCAGACAGTTGCATGAAGTTTTTCTCGTCTCCTCATCCCTCTCCTCACAATTTTGACTTGCAGTAAAGCAGATAGTTGGTATAAAATATCTCGCCTCCCCATTCATCCCCTCTATATTTTTGTGTGCCATCGTGCAGACAGTTGCATGAAGTTTTTCTCGTCTCCTCATCCCTCTCCTCACAATTTTCACTTGCAATAAAGCAGATAGTTGGTATAAAATATCTCGCCTCCCCATTCATCCCCTCTAAATTTTTGTGTGCCATCGTGCAGACAGTTGCATGAAATTTTTCTCGTCTCCTCATCCCTCTCACAATTTTGACTTGCAATAAAGCAGATAGATTGTATAAAATATCTCGGCTCCCCATTCATCTCCTCTATATTTTTGTCTGCGTTCATGCAGACAGTTGGATGAAGTTTTTCTCGTCTCCCCATCCGTCTCCTCTCAATTTTGACTTGCAATAAAGCAGATAGTTTGTATAAAGAATCTCGCCTCCCCATTCATCCCCTCTATATTTTTGTGTGCCATCGTGCAGACAGTTGCTTGAAGTTTTTCTCGTCTCCTCATCCCTCTCCTCACAATTTTGACTTGCAATAAAGCAGATAGTTTGTATAAAGTATCTCGCCTCCCCATTCATCCCCTCTATATTTTTGTGTGCCATCGTGCAGACAGTTGCATGAAGTTTTTCTCGTCTCCTCATCCCTCTCCTCACAATTTTCACTTGCAATAAAGCAGATAGTTGGTATAAAATATCTCGCCTCCCCATTCATCCCCTCTATATTTTTGTGTGCCATCGTGCAGACGGTTGCATGAAATTTTTCTCGTCTCCTCATCCCTCTCCTCACAATTTTGACTTGCAATAAAGCAGATAGTTTGTATAAAATATCTCGGCTCCCCATTCATCTCCTCTATATTTTTGAGTGCGTTCATGCAGACAGTTGCATGAAGTTTTTCTCGTCTCCTCATACCTCTCCTCACAATTTTGACTTGCAATAAAGCAAATAGTATAAAGTATATCGCCTCCCCATTCATCTCCTCTATATTTTTGTCTGCGTTCATGCAGACAGTTGGATGAAGTTTTTCTCGTCTCCTCATCCCTCTCCTCACAAGTTTGACTTGCAATAAAGCAGATAGTTTGTATAAAGTATCTCGCCTCCCCATTCATCCCCTCTATATTTTTGTGTGCCATCGTGCAGACAGTTGCATGAAGTTTTTCTCGTCTCCTCATCCCTCTCCTCACAATTTTGACTTGCAGTAAAGCAGATAGTTTGTATAAAGTATCTCGCCTCCCCATTCATCCCCTCTATATCTTTGTGTGCCATCGTGCAGACAGTTGCATGAAGTTTTTCTCGTCTCATCATGCCTCTCCTCACAATTTTGACTTGCAGTAAAGCAGATAGTTGGTATAAAATATCTCGCCTCCCCATTCATCCCCTCTATATTTTTGTGTGCCATCGTGCAGACAGTTGCATGAAGTTTTTCTCGTCTCCTCATCCCTCTCCTCACAATTTTGACTTGCAATAAAGCAGATAGTTTGTATAAAGTATCTCGCCTCCCCATTCATCCCCTCTATATTTTTGTGTGACATCGTGCAGACGGTTGCATGAAGTTTTTCTCGTCTCCTCATCCCCCTACTCACAATTTTGACTTGCAATAAAGCAGATAGTTTGTATAAAGTATCTCGCCTTCCCATTCATCCCCTCTATATTTTTGTGTGCCATCGTGCAGACAGTTGCATGAAGTTTTTCTCGTCTCCTCATCCCTCTCCTCACAATTTTGACTTGCAATAAAGCAGATAGTTTGTATAAACTATCTCGCCTCCCCATTCATCCCCTCTATATTTTGTGTGCCATCGTGCAGACAGTTGCATGAAGTTTTTCTCGTCTCCTCATCCCTCTACTCACAATTTTGACTTGCAATAAAGCAGATAGTTTGTATAAAGTATCTCGCCTCCCCATTCATCTCCTCTATATTTTTGTGTGCCATCGTGCAGACAGTTGCATGAAGTTTTTCTCGTCTCCTCATCCCTCTACTCACAATTTTGACTTGCAATAAAGCAGATAGTTTGTATAAAGTATCTCGCCTCCCCATTCATCTCCTCTATATTTTTGTGTGCCATCGTGCAGACAGTTGCATGAAGTTTTTCTCGTCTCCTCATCCCTCTCATCACAATTTTGACTTGCAATAAAGCAGATAGTTTGTATAAAGTATCTCGCCTCCCCATTCATCTCCTCGATATTTTTGTGCCATCATGCAGACAGTTGCATGAAGTTTTTCTCGTCTCCTCATCCCTCTCCTCACAATTTTGACTTGCAATAAAGCAGATAGTTTGTATAAAGTATCTCGCCTCCCCATTCATCTCCTCGATATTTTTGTGTGCCATCGTGCAGACAGTTGCATGAAGTTTTTCTCGTCTCCTCATCCCTCTCCTCACAATTTTGACTTGCAATAAAGCAGATAGTTTGTATAAAGTATCTCGCCTCCCCATTAATCTCCTAGATATGTTTGTGTGCCATCATGCAGACAGTTGCATGAAGTTTTTCTCGTCTCCTCATCCCTCTCCTCACCATTTTGACTTGCAATAAAGCAGATAGTTTGTATAAAGTATCTCGTCTCTCCATTCATCTCCTCTATGTTTTAATGTGCCATCATGCAGACAGTTTGTATGGAATTTTTCTCGTCTCCTCATCCTTCTCTCAATTTTGCGTTGCAATAAAGAAGATAGTTTGTATAAAGTCCCTCGTCTCTCCATTGATCTCCTCTAAGTTTTAGTGTGCCATCATGCAGACAATATGTATGAAGTTTTCTTTGTCTCCTCATCCTTCTCCTCTCAATTTTCACTTGCAATAAAGCAGATAGTTTGTATAAAGTCACGCCTCTCCCCATTCATCTCCTCTAAGTTTTAGTATGCCATCATGCAGACAGTTTGCGTCAAGCTTTTTTCGTCTCCTCATTCCTCTCCTCTCAATTTTTACTTACAATCATTCAGATAGTTTGTATAAAGTTTTTTCGTCTCCTCATTCCTCTCCTCTCTATTTTTACACGCAATCATGCAGAAAGCTTGTGTAAAGTTTTTTGTCCCGTCACTCCTCTCCTCTCAATTTTTTCTTGCAATCATGCGAATAGTTTGTATAAAGTTTTTTCGTCTCCTCATTCTTATTCTCTCAATGTTTACTTGCAACCATGAAGATAGTTTGTATAAAGTTTTTTTCGTCTCCTAATTCCTCTTCTTTCAATTTTTACTTGCAATCATGCAGATAATTTGCTTAAAATCTCCCGTCTCCCCATTAATCTCCTCTAAATTTTGGTGTGCCATCATTCAGGCAGTTTGTATCAAGTTTTTGTCGTCTCCTCATTCCTCTCCTCTCAATTGTGACTTTCAATAAAGCAGATAGTTTGCATAAAGTCTCTCGTCTCCTCATTCACCCCCTCTAAATATTAATGTGCCATCATGCAGACAGTTCGTATGAAGTTTTTGTCGTCTCCTCATACCTCTCCTCTCAATTTTGAGTTGCAATAAAGCAGATAGTTTGCGTCAAGTTTTTCCCACCTCCTCATGCCTCTGCTCGAAATTTTACTTGCAATTATGCACATAGTTCGTATAAAGTTTTTCTCACCTCCTCATCCCTCTGCTCTAAATTTTACTTGCAATTACGTACATAGTGCTTATGCAGTTTATTTCGTCTCCTCATTCCTCTCAATTTTTCCTTGCAAGCATGCAGATAGTTTGTATAAAGTTTTTTCGTCTCCTCATTCCTCTACTCTCAATTTTTACTTGCAATCATGCAGATAGTTTGTATAAAGTTTTTTCGTCTCCTCATTCCTCTCAATTTTTACTCGCAATCATGCAGATAGTTTGTATAAAGTTTTTCGTCTCCTCATTCCTCTACTCTCAATTTTTACTTGCAATCATGCAGATAGTCTGCATAAAGTTTTTCTCACCTGCTCATCCCTCTGCTCTAAATTTTACTTGGAATTACGCACATAGTGCGTATGCAGGTAATTTTGTCTCCTCATTCCTCTCCTCTCAATTTTGACATGAAACAATGCAGATAGTTTGTATAAATTTAATTCGTCTCCTCATTTCTCTCTACTCAATTTTTACTTTCAATCATGCAGATAGTTTGTATAAAGTTTTTTCCACTCCTCATTCCTCTCCACTCACTTTTTTTTTGGAATAAGGCAGATAGTTTGCAGAAAGTCTTTCTCCTCTCCTCATCCCTCACCTCTCAATTTTGACTTGCAATCACTCTTTCAGTCTCTGCTAGGAACCTCTTCTAGCGCTGCAATTGATTTGTCTGGAATTCCTCCGCCGGTCACAAGGCATTTCATCTAGGTGACAAGCGGAGATTAAAATTGTTTGCGTTATTTTTTGTGACCATATATCGCGCAGGATTTAGCACTTTATGCTGATTTCAGAAGTGCATTTTATAGCCAGCTAGCTTGCATAGTTGTTGATTACAATTAACAACGTCGCTAGGTGATCCCCGAGATGTTACATAATTAAGGAGAAAGAGCACTTTTTTTTATAGCACCGTTTTCACAGCGGACTGTTTAGTGCAACAAAAGTATTTTTTTTTTCTAGATACGTAGGACTCATGAAGATAAAGTTAAACCCCAGCTTGCATATCTGCATGAAAACATCTGCTGCAAAAATAACTTTCAATAACTTTAAAACATCTGTTGCAGAAATAACTTTCAAAAACTATTTGACGTGTATACACAAAAATGCAGCTCTTTGCTGTGTGCCTCAATGCCTAAGGATTCTTATGCAAGAAAGCGCGCCATCATACTGCCATTCGTTAAAATGCTGAAGGGATGAACGATAGCTCACAGAAAATGTGAAATCTAAGAAAATCAACCTTGAACTTTATTGCCTCCTTTGACCTGCTTACCGGGTCTTATGCATTTGCTTTTGATTAAACAAATGCGGCATTGCACATGGAAGCTATGATCTGATTTCTTCTCTTCATGGCTACGCTAAGATAATGGTGCTCTTTGATAGGAAACTCGCTGAAATTCGAGACTTGCCCGGACCATCAGAAGCTCGATTTGCTCATAGTTTTTGACAACCATACATCACACAAGGTCAGTCTCTACATTTCTACTGCATGCAATCCGCCACTGTGGCTCGGCGGTTACTCGGCTGTCGACCAAAAAGACTAAGCTCTGTCGCGGCCACAGCGGTTGCATTCCGAAAGAAGCGTAATGCTAGAGGCACGTGTACGGTGCGATGTCAGTGCAAACTAAAGAACTTTTGTTCATCAAAATTATCCAGGGCCCTCCACTGCGGCGGCCCTCCTTGCCTGAGTCTCTTTGAGACGCTAAACCTCATAAACGACAAACCAAACTACGTACTTTTTATGATGTTTCGACAGGAGACCTATGAATACCGAAGGGCTACGAAAAATATTAATTTATGGTCAGTCTTTCTGCCGCGTCCTCTGTTGAGCCATGAATCAATATGGTGAAAAAAACAGCTAAAAAAGGGTAGACAGGACCGACGCTCACTTTTAACTGAAGGTTTATTGGAAAGAGCTATGAAAATATAATCTTTTTTCGCAGCAGAAGCGCGCATGTGCCACCCCAAACGAACCACTGATAATCAAGTCATGCGAATCGAGGTACTCACGTACGCAGTCATGCACGAGAACAAAAAGAATGCTTACACATTTTTCGCCGTTTTTATCAATATGAAACTTCATTCACCCCTTCTTAATTTGTTTGTTTGTAAGGATCATAGCTTTATCAAGAAGACAAGAGCACGGTTCGCTAGTGGGACTAGGATGTTACTACGACATTCCTTGTAATGCAAGGCTCGGTTTTAGAACGGACTGCCTTTCAAATCCGTGTTGTGCTCATGGAGTTGCCATCCTGTCTGCTCTCCATAGTCCACTTGAAACAACAGTGTACACCACATTTTCAGCACAAGTCACCTGGAATGTTCTACGTGAAACTTGGGAAAAAAAAACACCTAGGCGCAAATGATTTCACCACACAAAAAGAGACGAGGAGACAACGGACAGGCGCCAAAAAACAGCTAAAAAGCTTTTGTGTCCTGAAATCATTTGCGCCTAGGTGGGTTTTTTCCCAAGTTTCAAGATCAATAACCAACTAGCCCGTCAACATGCCTTACTGGAATGTTCTAGGTGGATCCCTTCACATGCGGAGAGAATCACGCAGGGCCTGAATCCCCTGCCTACCTGAGCACTTTGAAAGGTGCTTCATCCTGAACATAGCCTTGCGCAGCAACGAATATTAGTGCACTCATGCGCTCACCAACGCCAAGCGCCCGACCTTTTTTGTGCCGACACTTGGCAACAGTGGCGCCATATTCAATTCAAAAAGAAGCATAAACCACACAGATACCTCCTCCAAATATGGCCCGGCGACCACGAATTTGACCGTGCCCAACACGATTTTTGCCTTCAAATTTGACCCGAGATATTTCCAAAATTTCTACGGGCCCCTGAGAAAAAAAAAGCAGCTGTATATACACACTATAATAGGTTTAACAAGTAAAACAGTAATGATTTTTGTCGCAATCCCCCTAGTCGCTTCCACAAACCACGCAGTCCTCTTAAAGAAAAAATAAACTGAGAAAAGAAGTCAGTGAAGCATTTCATATTCAAAAGAGAGCACGGAACGTGCTTAAGCACCGCTTCTGCACTCGTTAACGACACTGCAAACTTACGTAAATTGATTCACACGGTTGGTGTATGAGTGTTTCTTTTGGAGTTAGAAATGGGCTCCTGGCTTCGAGAAAATAGTATATTTTGCCTCTTTCTTTTCAACAAACCTCCCGTTTAGAGTCAGCGCTGGTCTTTTCTACTTCCTTGTCCCTTGGCGCTGCGCCGTATTTTTCCGTCAAGATGTAACGATTATAGCTGCACTCTCAATTTTAATGTATCAGTATCAGCTGCTTTTGAGGTCCGTTTTTTATATTCTTCCCCTAGATGAGCATCTCCCTGTTTTATTTTCAGAGTTGCTTCCCCGCTAATCCAGGATATCCCTGGTTATAATTACTTACATCGTGCGCATTTGAGCTTTCTCTCAAAGAACGAGAGGGCTAGTAGTGCATTCCACTCACCATGGTCAGGCCTCGGATGTCCACTATGGTATCTGCTAGCGGGGCCTGTTCGAATCGGGTGGTTGTAGTGGTTGCTTCATCCGCCTCAGTTTCGTCTTTGATTGGAAGCGTCCGGCTGGGCGCCCAGTAGCCGGGCTGCATATGAGCAACGATTTACTAGAACGTTCCGGCACGCTCCAACTTAACCAATATGAAAGGCTTGCATGACAAAGCCGGCTTGGTGTGAGGAGTCCGAGAGAAAGTAAATTTAACTCCAGCTTTTGTCCTCCGTTCGACCCGGCGGCCACTGCCGCACCTCAAACACTCCCTGCGTGCTTCGTTTCTGTGCTTCATTCGCCCGTGTTGCGGTTCGTCTCTAACACATACGCCTAGAAAGCGTAATCCTTTTTAGTCTTGCTTTCCTTTCAAGCTCGAAGTTGCCCTAAAATGCATCGATGTTTGGCGAATGGACCTCTCTCTAGACAGCTAAATATCGCACAGGCGCACAGCGTACAGAAGAAGGAAGTACGGTACCACAAGGAAAGTTATCCTAGCCGAAATTTTCATCGCACTGGATGATATCTGCGCCAAAAGCCTTTCCTTTCTATTAGTGGAAGAAAGTCGCGAACTTGGCTGGGCCTCTAAAAGGCTAATAACATCATTTTTCTCCTTGCTCCAGCATTAACCTCTTTTGCGGAGACAGCATTTACTGGTGCGGAAACCTATCGGAAGCATGCCTTTTGAAAACGGTAGAGTCCTAAAAATCTGGCCTTCCGGAAGGTACAGTCATGATGGAAAAATGAAAAATATTATGCAATCAGTGCAATTTGTGGAGCAGCGAATTTGGTCTAGTTGGTCAATCATGTTATGCCGTGAAAGCTCTCAAGAAGACACGGACACTGAAAGACACGGACACACAGTGGGCTCACTTCCAACTGAAGAAAAGCGACAATTCATATTCCTGGCTTTTCAACTGCGAACGCTTAGAAGGCTTCAAACACCGAATGATTAACGGTTGGTCCTTATCTAAGAGCCCCGGATCCGGATGAAACATAAAACATGTCGTTAACCGACAGCAGAATTGAAGGGGCACTTGGGTTATCATCCTCAGCCCGCGCTATTTCCAAAGCATCAGTAATTTTTAAAGTGATATTGCATTTCTTGGTAATTGGTCCTTCAATTTTTTTATTGCCAAATTTCGCCCTTCGGCATAAGAGAGTTACACATAAATATGCAGGCCGGTGTCGGCTATAAATGCCAGCAAGGCCCGATGTCATGGGCCACGGGTCCATATATGTGTGTCTGGTGGTCGGCTGGGGTGGTAGCCTTGAATGCTGAAGGTTCGCTTGCGTGCCGCCCAAAGACCAGGGCAAGTAACCATGAAGTGAGCTAACGTTGTCTCCATAGCGGTAGCGGGACAGGAGAGGCAGTTCCGAAGAGGAGTATGTGATGTCCATTAGGCCCTGACCGCAGGCGTCAGCGCAGCACTATTCGGATTCTCCTTAACACCACCTCCTCGCGGCGAGTTAAACCGCCGGAAAGGTTGATCCACGCGGTGGAGTTAGCGCACGCGTGGAGTGGCGGAGAAATTCCTTTTGAGGCAGTACGGCGTCTTCTGCGGAAATTTCAGCAGAGGCAGGGGGTTTGCCACTTGCAGTGGATGGGACGCATTGTGCGCTTCCCTAAGATGGTGCGTATTGTGTCAAGCGCACACAACTCATGCAGGGTATACATGTGATTTCCCAGTGGTGCACGCATCGACAACAATGCCCAGGGGACAGGCTATGCACCGCGGAGACCTTAGTGCTTGCGCTGAGTTGGTATGTATAAGGAGGATGTTCGGTGGTGGAATACAAAGGCGTCTCTTTAAAGTGGACAAACCGTCCCGAATGGCAAAATGTTCTGTTGTCAACGAGGGAACCGGTGCCTCATTGATATAGCATTATGTATGTGTGACCTTCATCAGGGAACGCTGGACAGAGGAGACTGGTGTGCAAAATACGATCTTTTGTGCTTGAGTTCACATAAGCTTCAAGTGCGTCTATGGAGTCGGCTGGAACAGGGATGTCATGCTCGACACCCGCCGCAAGGTCGCCTGAGCAACGGAAATAAGCGGTTTCCTCGAGGCGGCCTTTGTACATCTAAGAATGTTCCCCCTTTCTTGAGCACGGTACGTCGCGGCGACGCGCACTGAGGGGAACGAACTGCAGCTTCGACGTTCGGAGAAAGACCATTGGCCAGACGTCATTGCACAAGGAGAGCCATCTGCACCTGGTGGCGGCAAGTGGACACGGGTCGTCGCCGGGGACAAAAGGGATTAGTGCTGTTGTCGCGCAGCTCCGTAACAGCCCCCCCCCCCCCCCGCCTTGTGTGCGGGACAGGGGCGCGGATCGTAGCTTCCGAAGACCGCTGGCTTTGTGTGTGACTCTCCCCGATGGTCCCTGGTAGCGAGTTCAGCGAAGTCAACAACACCGATGTCCTTTGCGGGTGCGATACAGAAAGGTGCGCAGACAACCATAGTAGAGACATAATTGAATAATGGAATTGAGTGGGCGAGTTGGTTTTACGAAAGACATACGCTTTGTATGTCTTTCCTTTTCTGTCGTCCTTGTCCTTTTGCGCGCTTTCACTGTCAACATAGTAGAGACGTCAACGGGGCTCACGGCGCTGATGAGAGCAAAGACGACACGAGGAATTCTACCAAGAATTGGAGGATGCACTGTTGGGGCCCGGGTGTGCGATGGTGTCACCAGAGCGGCGAGAGTGCGTGTGCGATGGTGATTCCAGACCTTCCCTAGGGGAAAGAAGGAACATTGCCGGGCGCTGCCCCCCCCCCCCCCCGGGGCTGCACCTCGGGTCCGATTGTTGTTCTTTGTTTTGTAACGCAATTTAATCTTGTGTTTTCGGGGACCTGGGCATCGGACTTTTGTTTTAGATGATGTGTTCAATTAAATTTTAATCTGTAACTACGATGCTTGTCTGAGAAGCTTCTTACACTTGCCGACAAATAGAGAGGACCTGTGAAGGATCATAATTCGCGCAGTCGTGCAGGATCTGCTTAGGCTGAGTGGAAGAACTTCATCGGGGACAAGCGTCCCTGACGGCGATAGTAGCATAGGGAGCAACCGACCTACCAAGGAGAGTCCAGCAGACTTCCAGTTTCATCTGACCCAGCAGGGGTACCGACAGCGACGCTTCGGTAGCAAGGCGAGTACCTGTTTGGTTTCTGGCGGTTACGTGTAATGTCAAAGCCTTCGGTTTTGAGGTGTGACTTGGTAAAGAAACCGAGATAGAGAACAAGGGTGCCGACGGAACGGAGGAAGAGGATCTGGCGCTAACAAGCGATACGGTAGGAGGCTGTAGTAACGCCTCGCCACAGACGGCGCCGGCGCCGCAAGAAAGGCTGCTGCAGCTGCACCTACAAATTGCGTACCAGGTCCCAGAAACAGTAGCTTTGCAGGCGCAAAACAGAGTCGGATCCGTCGAAGGGAGCAACTCGGGTCGGAAAAGCGGTTGGAGGAGGACCGAAGGCTAAAATTTGCTAGTCTTTTGAAGAGGGTTCTCGCGGCAATGCCAACACAGGAAGCGCTAGTGCCGAGTTGGTTTGAAGATATCGAGGCAACTTAGGAATCATCATCATCATCATCATCAGCCTTACTACACCCACTGCAGGGGTCCTTATCATCGTTTGCTTTCTCTTGGAATTTGCGTTAAACGTTGCCAGGTTCAGTTTCCAACGGCGGCCTGTCCGGAGCCAGAGTGAGACTCAATGAGAGGGCATGGGCCTGCTTATCCGTTTGTCTACAGAAGAAACACGAGAACACGCCGTCCTAAACAGCAAAGTTATGGAGGGCCTCCGGCTATCAGCCGCGGAATACAAACGCCTATTCCAAAAACCCATCAAGAGATCGGAAGATACGTGTCAGCAATTCGTGGTCAAATGAGAAAATTATGTAGAGTACTACGCATTAAGCAGACAAGCTAACACGTTGGAAAAAGTCAAACAGCTGGTGATCTCAGACCGTCTGAAGGAATTCCTCAGTGAAGACGCGAGAGCAGATATTGTGCTGAATCAGAGTCAAAAGCGAAGATTTTAAGCCCGACGATGGTGCTCCAAAAGCACAGGCAATAGAAGTGTGTCAAGCGCACAGCAGCAGCGGAAAAGACGGCAGGTGTGAGTAAATTGCCGATAGCTGAAGGGAGACCAACAGGGCGCACCTCGGAAAACGTTAGCCTCCAATCACGGCGATGGAAACAATGCTTGAATGCCACGTGTACGGGCGCATAGCGAAGGAAATCACGCAGGGAGCAGCACCGGCTAAAGAGACGGCAAAAAGAAGTCGCGGCAACGACAGATCGGTCGTTGCTTGGATAGCCGTGCCGTTTCAGGACGATGACGTGCCAGTGTGAGGAAAAGAAGTCTGCGGGGTCAGCACAGTTACGCTGAAAGGTGCAGGCCACAGATTTGACGCGCAAATAGATTCTGGAGCGGATGTGACGGGGATTCGTAAATCACTGTGCCCGAGGTACGATAGCGCACGGTTGACTATCGCGTTAACAGGCGCGTTTGGGGTGCAGGTAGTTGCTGAGCCCATTGCACAGCAATCCCAGCATGTCCCATTGCACAGCAATGGGACATCCCGCCATTAACAAAGGAGGAACTAAAGCAAGCCTTAGGAGCGATGCAAAGGGTGAAAGCAGCTGGTGAGGATCAGATAACAACAGATTTGTTGAAGGACGCAGGAGAGATTGTGCTAGAAAAACTAGCCACCCTCAATACGCAATGCCTTATGACCTCGAGAGTACCAGGAGCTTGGAAGAACGCTAACATTATCTTAATTCAAAAGAAAGACGACGTCAAGGACTTCAGGAATTACAGACCGATTAGCTTACTGTCATTTGTCGACAAGGTATTTACTAAGGTAATCGCTAATAGAGTCAGGACCACTCAAGACTTCAAACAAGCAAATGATCAGGCAGGCTTTCGCAAAGGATACTAGACAATAGACCATATTCGCGCTATGAATCAGGTGATAGAGAAATGTGCACAATGTAACCAACCCTTATATATAGACTTCATTGATTACGAGAAAGCATTTGACTCAGTGGAAACCTCAGCTGTCACGCAGGCATTGCGGTATCAGGGTGTAGAAGAGTGAAAATGTTGGAAGATATTTGTAACGATTGCACAGCTATCATAGTCCTCCATAAAGTCAGCAATATAATTCTTATAAAGGAGACAAGAACTCGCCAATGCTAGTCCCCGCCTCTTTACAGGGGGTGTTCCGGGGCCTCAAATAGGAAGAACGCGGGCTGATAACCCCCCACGGTTATGAGCAGCTCGTGGAAGACGGAGTGGCAGTGCCAGCTGCAACAAAGTCAGACGGCCGAGATGAGAGGTTGGAGCCACGGCAGGGATCGGATAAAGACGAGAGCGCGGAAGGAGTGCGTGCATGCGAAGTAACCGTGGAGGGCGTCTCGCGGGAGGCAGCAGTGCCGACGCGAAAGGTGTTCCGAGAGACGCAGCTGGCGGACGAAACGCTCAGGGAGGCACAGGCGAAGAAAGACACGCGCGGGGTGCTCGTACACCACGAGCTGCCTTATCATCGAGAGCACGTCACTGGCCTTCAATGTTACCAGCTCGTCCGGCCAGGGCTTTGTTCTATTGGCGGGAGGTAGCGCGCGATGTAAAGGAGTACTGCCGCACGTGCCATGCCTGTCAGACGAGGTCCCCATGCGAACGCTGGACCGCGTCCTGATCGCATCCTTTGTCCGAACGAGCGTCGCTTTCCAGGTAATAAATATGGACTGTGTAGGCCTGCTTTAGCCACCTGCCTGCCGCCAAACGGCACCGCTATGCTTTGTGCGTGGTTGACGTTCATTACCGGTGGCCAGAAGTAGTATGTTTGAGGCCATGGACCGCGAAGGCTACATGCGACGGGTTACTGCAGAGTTTTGCTCGCCTGGGAGTCCCAGAGACAATTTCATGCGACCAAGGCATAAATTTCACCACTAAACCTACTCAAAAGCTCCTTGGAAAACTAGGCGCATGTCCGCGATTTTCTGCACCTGACCCACACACAAAAAAACGGGTTAGTCGAAAGGTGGAAAGGGACATTAAAGTCCATGCTGCACCACGTCATAAACGAATATGGGAAGGAATGGGACAAATTCGTTCCGTTTTTCCTGTGGGTTACCGCTAAGACTCCAACGCTACTCGGGGTAAGTCGCCATTCGAAATGATCTATGGAGGGCGGCCGATAGGGCCGCTCGCCATCACGCAAAAATCTTTGCAGTCAAGGCGGAAAGCTGGGCTAGTTGGTGTGTCATAGTTAATTAAAAGACTAGCGCATAAAACTAGGGCAAAGACCGAGAAGGAGACAGGACGAGCGCTAAATATCAACTTTTAGCGCTCGTCCTGTCTCCTCCTCTGTCTTTGTCCTAGTTTTATGCGCTAGTCTTTTAATTAGCAAAAATCTTGGACGGGAGAATGGTCAGTTCCTGACACATTAGGAGTGCCTGGGGCGCAGTACACACAAAGATTACACGAAAGGGTGGCCGAGGACAGCGCGGCGGCTGACGAGAGCGGAAATGGCTCAGCGCGCCTATACCACTCGCTACGATCGCAGAGCAACCGACAAAAGTTTCGCTGAGGACGAAGAGGTATTGTGGCTAGAGAAGCAAGGTGGCAGCAAGTTGACGGAGAGGTGGACAGGGCCTATCAGGGTAGTTAGGCAGCTGTGCCCATACGCCTACGTCGTCGAGTTAGAAGACGGGTCGTGCCGTTCGGTGCACGCAAAAAGTCTGAAAGCACGAACTCTTGGGCGAGTTGGTTATGCATGGTGTAATTGGAAGAGCGCAAGGCCCAAGGCCTCAAAAGAGAGCAGAGGAAAGGTGGAAATGAACAACACAGCGCTGAACTAACCCCTGACATACATGGTCTGTTCTGAAAGTAGTAGGACTGATTTCTTTAAACAAAATCTGTTCGAGAGAATAGTACAAACTATTACAATTTTTCAAGGTAGCACCCTTGCGCACCTACACGCTGCTGCCAATGAGTTTTACAGTTTTCGTACGCCTCCAGGAACGCCTGGACCGGAATGCTGTTTAGCTCCCTCGTCACGGCCTGTTGAACCACCTCTACCGATCCGTGATGCTTCCCCTCCAGCGTCGATTTTATTCTCGGGAACAGAAAAAAGTCTGGCAGGGCCAAGTCGAGGCTGTAGAGGGGCTGAGGCAGCGTTGCCGCCTTGTGCTGGACAAAAAATCGGGGTCCTCATTCAGATGAAGAAGATCCTACCGGTTGGCCTTTTCCTCCTCTGACAACACTCCCGGCGCCAACTTCGCGCACGCTTTCCTCATGGATAAGTGTTCAGTTCAGTTCAGTTCAGTTTATTTACCTTAAAGGCCCCCTTTCGGGGGTATTACATAAGGGGTGGGATCTTAATAAAATGAGCAAACAAAACAGCGAATATTATTTAGCACTGAAGGTGATCGGTTACATGTTCTTGAAAAGTAGAGGATGAAGCGATGTTGACGATGTCACGGGGTAGGCCGTTCCAGTCCGTTGCTGCTCGAAAGAAAAATGAAGCAGAAAAGGTGGCAGTATGCGATGGTGGCCGGGCAACCTGTAGGGGATGACTGGTGCGGTGAGATATGCGTGCGGCAGCTGTGATATACGGTGACCGATTGAGGGAAGAATGGAATAATTTGTGATAAAGGGTGAGACTTGAAATGCGACGACGGAACGAAAGGGGCGGTAGTCCTGATAACGCTTTCAATGAAGAAATGCTGACGTCATATGCTGACGCACCTGTTCTGTCACGATCCCAAAAACTTGGGTTTGAGGAATGCTGAAGTCATCAGCAATCATTCTGATATCATTCTACAATCACTGTTAAGTAAATGTTTCCCTCGCTACACATTTTCGTTGGTCTTGCTGGTCGAAGGGCGTCTGAAGCGGTCGTCTTCCTCCACTCTTTCCTTACCTTCTCGGAAAAGCTTGTGCCACTCAAAAACACCTGATCTACCCATGGAAGCGTCACCGTAGGCCTCCTTAATCATGTTTTGAGTCTTTTTGCCCGTTTTACCAAGATTTGCTCAAAATTTGATCGCGTATCGTTGATGCAGTAAACGCTCGACGATTCTGCGTGACGAGACGTTTCGACAGGGGTTCACTGTACAAGCGACCTCCTCTCTTCAACGGCCGAGAGCCGACTGCCGATTTTCTCCTGCATTCCCAATATCCCGCTTCAACGATCCTGCATGAGCAGACCACCTCTCGTCCGCCCGTTCACCCAGGAAAAAACCAGTCCTACTACTTTCAGAACAGACCATGTATATTTAGAACGCTCTGCGTATGAATACATTTTGGTACGAAAATAGAAATCACCGCAAAGAGCGCATTCATGCCCCAGGATCCCTGCAAGACAACACAAGCTAAGATGTGCAATTGAGGAAGCGAAATTCGTTTTGTGATAAAGATACTGATGGAGCACTTACGCAGGAATAACCGAACTTCTTGATATTCGAGGCCTCGATTATTTCACGACATATCTGGTCTTTGTTCTGAGCAACAACTCGTCAATATTCGAAATGTGGGGAGCAATCGAGCTCACGCAATGCATGGTGAGGTTAGAGACCATTTGTTATCGACATTTGTCACGGTGCTGCCTAAGCCTGTCATATAGGCATTGTCCTGTCTGGCCAATATAAAACCTGTTACAAGTGAGAGAAATGACATACACATATTTTTTGACACCTGGCCGATTTGCACTGATGATTTCTCGGGCAATCAGGGATTATTTTGCCTGGGTTGTTGACACGCATGCACAAGCTTGATAACATAACCGGGGCGCGTTCCCCTCTTTCCCGTGTTCGTCTTTCCGCTACGTGAATGCAAGCATGATATACCAACTCGCCCAGCAAGTGATTTTAAGCCGAAAAAAAAGCGAAAAAACTGTTCAGCCCGTTCAACTCAGGCGTCAGCGAGCCCTCTACTCGGACCGCATCGTCGAGCTCGGCCTTTCTTTCCAGGGCATCGTGAGGTCCGGGGCATTCCACAGCCCGTTTCTCGGTCAGTCGCTTGGGAGCGGCGACATCGCCGGGATCTTATTGTTTCTCTAAAGTCTGCCCCAGTGTCCTATCCTCCACGTCAGACGACACTGTTGCCTCCAATGTGACGTCCGAGGGCGGTACCTGCACTCGGCTGAACCGCTCTTCCAGCGTATTCATTTCAGGTACTTCTGGACCCACCTCCACCCCGATTGCATGGCCGAGCTCACCACCTCGTCCCTTGACGATACAAAGTTCATTCCCTCTGAACGTAGGCTCACCATGCTCAGGAGGCGTCCGTAAAGCCACCTGGTCTGAGGCCGGCGCAAACTTCTGCTAACACCCTGCGGTCACCTTGCCGGTAATTCCGTTCGCCGGCCTCAAGCACCTTCCGTGCTGTCTCAGGAGTTACTTCGCTTTCGTTTGAAGCAGCATCAGAGCCTTCGCTCCTGCTAGACTTGTTCCTTGCTCGGAGAGCCTCAAGTTCCCTCTGCATCTCCAGCATCCTGCGCGCCGAGCGCGCTTTGTCTAGCTCGTCCCCCTGACGACGGCGCTCATTCGCCTGACGACGCTGCTCATCCTCAGATTTACGCTCTTTCCTTTAGAATTCACGAAGGCTAGGTTCCTCGACGCCCAGAGCCCTTCCTCACCTGATGAGGCTCTCTAAGTCCTCCATCGTAGACACTCTCACCTGGGACAGCGCGCGCTTTCTCACTTGAAGACTATGCCTCGCGGTCGAGGCCAATCATGGTCAGCAAGTCCTGTCCGCGGACGCCAGTTTGTCACGATATCGTGGGCGACTTCATGTTTGTTAGGCGCCTAAATTATAATTGATTGGGTCAACCTGCCCGCCACTGCACTCTCCGCAAGTTTGGAAGGGGAGGAGCGACAAACTTCTCCACCCCGCGTGCAAAAGATGAGGTTCGACTGGTGACCGGCGATAGGGACCACGCCTGATTAGCCGTTGACCGGAGGCATGAGGCGTAAGCAAGTTTCTTAACAAGCAAGCACCTTTAGTTGGGCAAAGGACAAAAAGAAATGTACAAAACAAAGCCCGACGAAGTAGCGTGCGTACACAGGCGCGAGGCAAATTACGAACACAGAATGAGAACATAATCAACTATTAACAGGAACAGGAAAACATAAGGCCGAGAACTACTCAACAATGTTACAAGAACAAAGCAATGCTATAGAAAAGGTTACGACGAGAAAGAGCCACAGGACAAGACAAAGAGTACAAAGTAATGGGGAGAAACGGTGGCTTAGCTGCCGGGTGGCAAGGTCCGGTCGCAGGGAGCGTCGGGCTGCGGAAGCGCGCGGGGGCTGATGGGGGGTTGCGGATACGGACGAACTTGGGCCACGCGTCTTCGGGGGGGCCGCCGTCGCCGCGAACCACCTGCGAACCACCTGCGAACCACCGGCGCCGTGGCCAGCCGTGGCCACCCCGGTCGCAAAAGAAAAGATCGCAAAAAAATGCACACTCTTTGTGAGTCTCATATAATCCCAAGGAATTTCTTTGTATTTCTGGTATTTCCTCCTGCCCCGCAGACCCGCAGCGCGATCGAATTATTTCGAAGAGCTAATAAAATTGGCTGTGGTTTCGCTCTAACCTAGGTGACGCAATAGCTACAGCTGGTCGAGTGGAAGTCGCTCAGTCGAACTGCAAAGTCAGTCTCTCGCCGCTTCGCTTCGCTGGGCGTTCCTTCATCTTCGTCCCTGGACGTGGATTCACACTCTCCCCCTTCTCCACTCTTCCTCCACTGGCTTTCACTAGCTTTCACCGGCGCGCCGCGCCGCCGGCAGCTGCTCCGCACCACGTGGCCAGCCACGGCGCCGCCACGCTGAAGGCTGGAAATGCTATCGTAATGTAGGCGCGCGGCGCACACACCAGCTGCGTGCTCTGACGTCCCTCCGCGCATGAGCACAACTGACGACGCCGTCGGTGCAGCAGCGAGGTGCGCGGCGCGCACACCACCTGCGAGCTATGACGCCACTCCGCGCATGCGCACAGCTAGTGGAGCGGAGATGCCAAGGCTCAGCGCGCAGCCACGCTTACCTCGCGAGGCGGCTGGCGTAGTGTAGCTGTGGTTACAATATGATCGCTCGCAAGTTTCCTAAATTTCAGTCTCTTCACGTCGCTGGTTCGTTTGCGTAGGCCTGCCCGTTCAATTACAAGATGCCTAATAAAGTGTGCTTCGCCGCACGCAGCCAGCATTAGGCTCTCGCATTCATAGCTTGGCGTTACCGTCAGGAAGTGTGCACCCACCATCAAGCAGAAGAGCGGCTGCTGAGGGTAGTCCGTGGCCCACGGCAAAACGTTGCTCAGGTAGAAGAGCAGGAAGACGTTTACAGCGCATGAGACGAGCATGACCGCGAGAAGCTCAAGCGGGGTGACACTGTCGAGATCCAGCGCTCGCTTGGAAAGGATGCCCCAGTTGGCTCCGCCTGCACACGCAAAAGACACCGCAAAGGCTCAAAACGGACCCCAGGCAGTTTAAGCCTTCTTCGCTTTGGAAACAATTTTAGCGACAGGTAAGCTTCATATGCGCATAGCGTAACTTTTTGGCAAGGTCTATGTGTGCGAAGAAACATTTGTCAAAACGAGACTAACACAATATCCAGAGCTGGAATTTGCTCTCCGCGATCTCTGAAAGGACAAAAAAGCCGCACTGATGGGCAAGAGTGGTATGATAGCAAATATGTCAGTGTTTCGCTTCAATTTTCTTTACTTCAAGACCCCCCCTTCAGGAAGTATTACACACGAGGCGGCGGGGTTACATATCTTTCTTGGGATGGTGCTGCGCACACGAACAAACATACACAGGAAAGAGCAGAAGACAGAGCGCTCTGTCTTCTCTTTCCTGTGTATGTTTGTTCGTATGCGCAACGCCATCCCAAGAAAGATATGCTCCAACTGGCCCAGCAAGAAGTTCTTCTGAGTTATATATCTGAAAAAAAAAATTCAGGGGGGAACTTTGTTGACCTAAAGTGCAGTGAGGCGAAACCCTTAAGCGCAGTGTTGCTGCTTGTGTCACTGATGTGTGGTTAAGGTGTTAAGCTTGGCCTTTAAGGGTGAAACGCGACTGCGTCTTGCAACGCTGCCACGGATTCCACAGAACGCCATCGCCCATTCGGCTCTACGCCTTGCTCGACGGTAAATTGGTTTTTGAGGAGAGGAAATGTATCTCTCTCGCATATCTCGGTAGACACCTGAACCTCGCCGTAAGGGAAGGTAGGAAGAGGGGAGTGAACGAAGACGCCGTATTAGCTAGACGCGCCTTTGTTCATTCCAAACCGTCGAGCTGGCATGGCGGAGTAGTTAGCGTGCTCGTCTCGCACACCGGAGACGCTACTTCGATTCCCCAACTCGACCAATTTCCTACTCGGTTTTATTTATTTATGTGGTCTCACTAGAAATGTTAATTAGGCTAATTCGTGTTTACCATTGTTCTAATGCCATCCATCATGTCCTGTCACTCACCTGTCAAGTGATGGAACTCGCTAGAATGTTCGACACAATGCTTATTAAACGTCTAGAAACGTCTAACTATTAATGATGGCTAACGATAATTAAGCATGAATTGCACATTTCGTGATACTAGTTAATGTGTGGTTAGTGATAGTTAACGTTACCTTAACTAGTACACTGATTAGTGTTAGTTAAGGCACAGGCGCAGTGCACAGTCCCACATGCCACTTCTTAACTACTACTAATTACCAATTAGTCATTTAGTCATTAAGTGCAATGATATAATCATGAAATCCCTTTATATCACATTGCGATGTCTTTCTATTTCACCCAATTAAGTATCGATTGGCTATTGATTGGCACATGCCCATATAAGGCATGCATCCGAAACGCGGACACATTTGCTAACACGTCTTGGTCACTACAGTATGAGGCATTAAAGGCTTTGGCCTTAAAATGGAGAACGCTTAAGCTTCGCCTTTAGAAGTGAAACGCGACAGTGTGTTGCAACGCTGAAAGGGAGTCCAAGGAACGTCAACGCCCATTCGGCGCGACGCCATGCCAAACACCTTTGAATGCAACGCATTTTGAGGCACTGATATGGAGTGGTAATTCTCTCATCTCATTGGACACCCGAACAACACCTTAGGGGAAGGGAGGAAGATGAGAGTGAGAGAACAGAGAGGATGAGGTGCCGTAATGAAGGAAATGAAAATTGGATTTGAGGACACTCTACGGCCTCCTTCCCTCGTGCCTTTCGTCGCCAAGCTTCCCATTTTGCCATCCGCGACGATCTCCTGTACCGCCGCAACTATCATCCGGACGGCCGAAAGTGGCTCCTCGTGATTCCCCATCTTCGGTCTGAGATCTGTGCGCACCGCCATGCCGACCCCCAGAAGGGCTCACGCTGGCTCGCTGAAACCCTACGAGCGACTACGCCAGAGGTACTATTGGCGGGGCATGTACAACTTCGTTCACTCCTGCAAACTACGTTCACTCCTGCACAGCCTGCCAGCAGCGGAAGTCACCACCTCGACTGCACCGTTACAGCCATTGCCGAGCCCGGCTCGCCCTTTCGATCGTGTGGGCATCGACCTATATGGGCCGCTCCCCTTCACGACCGCCGGGAATCGATGGATTGTAGTCGCCATGGACCACCTCACTCGGTACGCTGAGACCGCTGCCCTACCCGCGGCTACTGCTCGCGACGTCGCCTTCTTCCTTCTTAATCACTTCGTCCTGCGTCACGGCGCTCCGCGAGAACTTCTCAGTGACCGCGGCCGTGTTTTCTTGTCTGGAGTTGTTCACGAGCTTCTCGATGCGTGCCACTCAGTCCACCCCACCACTACTGCTGACCACCCCCAAACCAACGGCCTCACCGAACGATTCAGCCGGGCTCTTGGGGACATGATTGCCATGTACATTCGCTCCGACAGCTCTAATTGGGATCAGGCCCTTCCGTTCGTAACCTATGCAAATAACACTGCATCCCAAGCAACCACCGGCTTTTCCCCATTCTTTCTTTTATTCGGGCGCGAGCCTTCCTGTCTGCTGGACACAGTCCTTCCCTACAACCCCGACAGCTCAGAATATACTTCCCTTTCTGACATTACCCGCCATGCTGAGCAGAGCCACCAGGTTGCTCGCTCCTTCACCGCGGAACGTCAAGGACTCCGCAAGCATGAGTCCGATCAAGACACGCCCGCTACACACTTCTCCAGTGGCTCACTGGTCTGGCTCTCTGTTCCGGCTGCGTCCAAATTTTCGGCCAAGCACATCGGTCCTTACCGTATCTTAGAGCGTAAGTAAGTATCAGATAAGGTAAGGAACACGGCCTGGTGATCGGAGATTCCTGGGATTATTTCGCATTTTGTTTTAGTACTAATAGATCCGCTTACGAAGAAAAGGTCCAGTATAGATTTAGCGCTATCGAGTACCCTGGTGTACTCGTCAACAAGTTGGGATAAATCAAATGTAAATGCTATGTCCAACATGGCATCACCTGTTTTGTCGTTATGGTTTTTGAGGGACATCGTGCGCCAGTCAATATTAGGCAAATTAAAGTCGCCAGCTAGAATTATCCGATCGCCAGGTTTTAAATATGTGTTCATGTAAGTTTTCAAATCATTTAAAACCGATATGGAAGAAGAAGGGGGCCTGTACAATACACCTATAATGTACCTGATTGTACCACAATATGTTTTACTGAAAATGCACTCTACATTAGGCACATCAGGCATCCTTAAAACTCGTAATGATTTCTTGTATATCATACAGACGCCGCCACCTCTTCCAGTACGGTCTTTCCGGAGTACATTGTAACCAGTAGGCACGAATTCACTGTCGAAAATTGCATCATGTAACCATGTTTCGGTTAGCACAGCAATGTCTGAATCGTTAGTAAAAAGGAGCCCTTCAAGCTCGGTTACTTTATTGATTACACTTCTGCAGTTAATGTTTAAGATTTTCAAGGATGTAGGATCATGCTTTTTCTGTCAGTTATTTTTCTTATTGACCAATCTGACACGCTCTCCTTTCTGGGCATCCCAAGCAAACATAACACTATCAATGCTAATTTTATCAAAGACCAGCTTTACCTTAGCGCCATTTGCTTTTTCTTCCGCTGCGCTGTCCCACAAAAGTTTACGTAAGTCACGCACGCGCTTTGAGAAGTCTTCCGAGATAGAGTACGACGATCCTTTTAGTTTGTAGGCTGCTTGTAAAATGGATGCCTTTTCCCGATAGTCAAGAAATTTTATGATAACCGGTCTAGATTTGTCACTGGATTTACGCCCAAGCCTATGAAGTCTTTCTATACCTGTAGGTGTTATACCTATCTTCTCTTTTATTATGTCGTCTTTCACTGTGTTTTCAAGTTCTTCAAACGTCTCGTTTTCTGACTCTTCTAAACCGTAAATTATAAGATTATTGCGACGGCTTCTGTTTTCTAAGTCGTCCACCTTATTCATCAGAAAGGACAACTGGCTGTCAAAATCTGCTATTGTTTTTTCTATTTCGCTTACTTGTTTTGTCAGCGTGCCTAGTTTGGACAACTGTTGTTCAATGCTATCTATTCTGTTGTTTAGTGTAACCATTTGCTCTTTTATTTCGTTCTGACCGTCGATAATTCCTTCAATAGTTCCTTGCACTTTCTTTTGGCCGTCTAGCAGTTCCGACAGCAATTGCTTCTCAGTTGGTCCCGGGTTAGTCTCAATATCGCCCGAAAGAAGTAGGTTAGTAGGCAATAAAGCAATGTGCGCCAGAATACATTTGAAACACTGTGGGCAGGGCAGCAGCAACAGAAACCGGTTGTCACTACGATAACAGTACATGGAAACGTTTTTACTAACCTGTAGAGCAAGACAAAAATGGTTGCTGAGCATGTTGCCGATACTGCTGCTGGCCTGCCCACTGAAGAAAGTCGATGTTGCTCGCTCTTTTAAAGGGGCTTGCTGAGCCATGTGATGTGACGTCACAGTTGTCGAGATGAAGCGATGCGCTGTCAGTTGCGGAACGGAAAGCAATGTAATCGCCGGGCACCTGGCACGAGCCGGATTTTCCGATGCCGGTTCACTGAACACATCCACGTCGATTGCCCTTGATGCGTAGGCGCTGGGCCACCATTCATTCCCGCGATGCGAGGGCTCGTTGACCAGGTCAAACGACGTAGCCACTGGGTCGCAGCCACGCGGTGGAACTGGTCCGCACAGAAGGGCCGCCAAAATCTGTAGAGCAAGACAAAAATGGTTGCTGAGCATGTTGCCGATACTGCTGCTGGCCTGCCCACTGAAGAAAGTCGATGTTGCTCGCTCTTTTAAAGGGGCTTGCTGAGCCATGTGATGTGACGTCACAGTTGTCGAGATGAAGCGATGCGCTGTCAGTTGCGGAACGGAAAGCAATGTAATCGCCGGGCACCTGGCACGAGCCGGATTTTCCGATGCCGGTTCACTGAACACATCCACGTCGATTGCCCTTGATGCGTAGGCGCTGGGCCACCATTCATTCCCGCGATGCGAGGGCTCGTTGACCAGGTCAAACGACGTAGCCACTGGGTCGCAGCCACGCGGTGGAACTGGTCCGCACAGAAGGGCCGCCAAAATCTGTAGAGCAAGACAAAAATGGTTGCTGAGCATGTTGCCGATACTGCTGCTGGCCTGCCCACTGATGCCGCTATTGACAGACATCCAAAGCAGTCATGTTTTCCTAACTTCTCACGCGCTGATGACACATCAATAATCGATACCTTATCCTTTTCTTTTGATAGTTTTTCGAAGTCTACCGCAAATGTAGACGATCTGTGGATTTCTTTTAAGGATCTGGTTATGATGTGTATTAACCGTTTTGTGCCAAGCATTGTTAAAAGGACAAAACGTGACAATCCCTGGATTTCCCGCACTTCAATACAAATGCGTAGAAAATTAAAAAAGTTGAAAAAGAAAAGGCAAGCAGTTGTCCAACCTGAAGGCCTGCTGGATAAAATTTCCGCTCTGTCAAGTCAACTACGAGGACAGGTAGCACTTGATAAAGAAAATTATTTTGGCGATTTGTTGCCTAATTTTATAACTAGCTCACCTGAAAAATTTTGGCGTACAATCTCACCAGTATCTAGGGATTCTCATGCATTTGAAATCAATGGCACATTAACACATGACGGAAAGGTAATATCAACCGCCTTTAACGAATACTTCAAATCCGTTTTTACTAAGGATAATGGCATACAACCTGTGTTCGAAACATGCTTACCTCCGATGCCTGATCTTGTCATCAGTGAACAGGGTATAACTAAAATGCTTTTGAATCTTAACGTAAAAAAATCCCTTGGGCCTGATAAAATACCCAATGCATTCCTAACGAGGTATGCAGAATGGGTGTCCAAGTATTTGTTTATAATTTTTTCTAGGTCTCTAAACGAAGGACAGGTTCCGGGCGACTGGAGGACAGCCAGAGTCCAACCAATTCATAAAAATGGAAACAAACAGTGCATTAATAATTACCGACCGATTTCATTAACATCGACAGTTTGCAAAATTATGGAACACATAATACACACCCACATTTCCCATTTTCTTGAACAACACAATTTTATTACAAATTTCCAACACGGATTCCGGAAAGGTTATTCTACTTGTACCCAATTAGTTCAGACTATACACGATTTTGCAAATGCTATTAACAATAGTAGCCAAACAGATGCCATTTTTATGGATTTCGCCAAAGCATTTGATAAGGTCTCTCACAAAAAACTACTTTCCAAAATTAATAGCACACTCAGAAATAACAAAATCATTAATTGGATTTCAGCATATTTGAGTAACCGTCAGCAATATGTCTCTTTTGGGGAACATTCCTCTCAAACTGTTTTTGTTGACTCTGGCGTCCCTCAGGGCTCAGTGCTTGGGCCACTCTTGTTTATCATTTACATTAACGACATCGTGAAAGACATTCCTGTTAATATTAAACTATATGCGGATGATTGTGTGCTATACTCCGAAATTAAAAACATGTCAGATCAGGTAAAACTTAATGAGGCTTTTCAGAAAATTAATGCCTGGTGTGATGCATGGCAGATGCCTATCAACTTTCAAAAAACCGTGTATATGAGAATCACTCACAAGAAAAGTCCACTGATGTTCCAATATTCATTTGATAACAACATTCTTTCCGAAGTCTCACACTACAAATATCTAGGGCTATGGATTACTAACAACCTTGACTGGACTAAACACATTGATCAAACTGTAAATAATGCAAACCGTAAACTTTTCTTTCTTAGGCGTGCATTGAGACTTTCCACACCCCGAGTTCGGCTTCTAGCGTATAAATCGATTGTCCTTCCAATACTAGATTATGCGGCAATAATCTGGGATCCATTCACCAAAACAAACGTAAATAAAATTGAAAAAATACAAAAGAAAGCAGTACGTTTTGTTTACAATAGCTATGGACGCACATCAGTAAGTGACCTCTTAAACAGGGCTGCTTTAATATCTATAACCGAAAGGAATCGCGTTGCTCGACTAAAGTTCTTATACCAATTGGTCAAAGGTCATTTTAAAATTAACATTGATGGACTAATATCCTTCTCTTCAGGTTATTCTACAAGACAACGTCACAATCTTACAATCACCCCTTTCACCCAGCGTAATAACTGCTTTAAATATTCTTTTTTTCCGCGAACAGTAACGGAGTGGAATCATCTTACTAACGACGAAGTCCTACAGCTATCTGTAACATCATTCATCGGCAACCTCAGTACACAATAATGTCCTCTGTCATGCATTCCCGTTTCCCATTTTTTTATGACCTGATTTTAATATTGTGATCGTTTTGGTGCTCTTTCTTCATTTAATTAATTCCCTGTTGACCATGTTCACTGATGACTTGATAGTAGTGTATTTATATGCCCCAAACCTTATTGTACTTTTTTGCTGTGTTCCGTCATTGAGCCTTTCATTTTTGCTGTTGTGTTTTTGTTGCTTATTATTAATTTGTGGCCTTTGTACTTTTTTTTCTAAATATTTATACTTACCTATATTCTGTATGCTCACCCTGCGAAAATCCCTTCCTGGGATTGCAGTATTAATAAATAAATAAATAAATAAGTCACCTGTGAATTATATTATCGAACCGGTGACGCCATCTTTGGGCCATCGCCGCCGTGGTCGCGACGTCGTTCATTTCAGCCTCTTGAAGCCTTATTACAGCCCCCTCGTCGTCTCCTCACCTTGAGTCGCCAAGATGGCTCCATCTTTGCGCCTGGGCAGTTGGAATGAAGAAGAAGATTCAGCACCGCCACCAACGACGACGAAGCGTTAGCGCCGCCCGTCGGACGCTCGTGCTGGAGAACTGCCGCTTCTGTTCCGGTCTCTCGCCTCGCTGGTTCTTAGACTACTTGCGCTAGAGTGTTCGTCGCCGGCGCTTTCAATGTGCCAATAAGCCGCTCTACAAAACATATATACCAGGTGTCCCAGCTAAATGTAACCAAGCTTTTAAAAAACACGGGATGCCCTAGCCGTCTGGAACCAACTGACGGTTCTTCAGAGTCGCGTGACCTAGTCTGCAGTATTTTTTCGTTCTTCAAGGTTAAGTAATTAGTTATGCTTAATTAACTAACTTTTTAATTACTGACTTGATGAACAAAGTGTCAATGGAAAAGTTGTAGATCGCTTTGAAAAACGGCTGACTGAAACATTTGCAGCAACGTAGTATTTACGTATAGTTTTTTTAACGGCCTTTAACCGTGATTCGGACAATAAGAAAAAGCTTCC